>NC_133651.1:107633154-107951648 GCF_009905375.1 Apium graveolens | reverse complement strand
AGACACTCCTACCAGGATTCACTAAAGCAAAACAGACTCAATCTTTGAAGACTACTGCAAGTGGTTTTGAAGCAAGAGTAGTTACTGGAAAGGAAGCTAGAGATAAAACTGGATTGGGAAGTGCTGATGAAAGAAGAGAACACAACACTACCAATGATCCAACTTCCTTGAGTGAACCAGGTATTGGAGCAACTCCTGAGAGATTGAATCAACTGGAATCTGTACAGATGGTTTACCATACCTACTTGAAAGAATAAATCATGTTGTATTTCATGACAGATGGTAGGGTTTATCATATAAGACAAAATGCCATTCCATTGAAGTATTTTGAAGAATTGGAGCATGTACTTTTCTTACTTCAAGTGGATGACAGAATAACAGGGACTGCTGCAAACTACTTAAAAGAACAGATTCAGAGACAGAAAAGGCTTTATTCTGTTAAGTCTGACAGCATATATGTTCCAAAGTACAGAGATCACAATGGTGATGTAACACCCCCAAATCCGGGGTCGGGGATCCGGGTTGTCACGAGTTCCATTTCCCTTAATAACACCCAATCTTAATAATTACTCAACTACTCTGTACTGTGACCCCCACAATAAACACACACACCATACGTTATAGTCTCAGAGATGAACATCCAAAAATAACCACAAGTCATTTTATTCCACAATTATCTGCCAATACACCTTAAAAGGTTTTCTGAATAAATTTACATTTCTTTGCCATTATTACAATTCATAATTATACATAAATCTGGTACATTAGAAGTTAAAAGCCTAGCCTATTGGTAGTTCCTATCTCAGCTACGGCGGCATCAATGCTTCTAGAAAACTGCGGAACGTCTCCTAATCGCTTGCGAATCGGGAGCTTGGTCCTGTTCATCCTTTCTATCTGTTGTTGTGTGATGAAAGAAGAAAGCAAGGGTGAGCAGCAAGCCCACCAAAATAATATGTATAATGATTAATAGTATATGAGCCTTCTCTTAGTACTCATGAAAGTCTTGGTCAAAAGAAATGAACTAAGTTGATATCTTAATGCGATGAAGTCGCAAAATATTCAGTATATATATATACATATATACTTTTCAAAATCTTGGAAGTCCTCTTCCATGCATAATATACACAAAGTCCCAGTGTATAACTGTATAAAAAAATATCGTTGCAAGGTGATCTCATATATCTAACCTTGTCTCAACGTTTTTTTCTGAAAATCTTTGCCATGCATAAGATAATCATTTACTAGATATAAGTTTAAAAGATGAAGTTACAAGATACTCCAATATACTTATATCCTTTCCAAATACTACTTGAACTACCACCGTTCAAGTTATAATTAGTTCAAAAGTTCATCACATAGATGAGACTACAAGATAATACTTGAATAGATTCAACCTTTAAAATATCATCAAAATAAAATGAAGTTATGAGATACTTCATTTGATGCAAACATCATTTTGAAAACTTGACCCTGCCAACACTCAACAATCGCCCAACCGTAGCCTTTCTATCGAAGTGCTCTAGGTAGTGTTGCAGAAATATCCAATTGGATGATGAACTCATTACGGGAGTTTGCCGCGCCAGGAAGACCACTTACGATGATCAGTCGTAGTAGTACAACCCCACCATTTTCTACATGTAGAGGAGAACCTGTCGGATTTACTTGTCAACCGAACACTGAACTCCTAAGGAATGGACCGCCTTAGCGGAACTTCCAGGCCATTTGGGCCAATATAATAAGGCTGGGCCGGCGCTACTCGGCCACTTACGCCACTCCTAGTTCAGATGAAATCCATGACTCTGAAACGTAAAGCTTGTCCCCACTTACCCCAAGTAGAAACTTGTTGATACGGCTCCACCAAGAAGTCGTATCTATTTGGAAAGGAGAACTCACCGATATTTCCCAGGCGATGCCTGTTAATGGATTAACTTGTTCCAAGAATTTTACTTCCCGAGTGTTGGGTAAGTAATCAATTCATTTATCAAAACAGCAACCTTGTTGCGAATATAAAACACACCACAGAGCCGGATCCCTCAGGTTTTGAGCGAGTATTTAAATCCCCTTCGAAAGGAGGATCTTAAATATAAAAAATGAGTTTTGGGATCCGCTCTAACTTTTAAAAATCATTTTGAAGACTCGCAAAACATTTTCAAGAATGTTTGGAGTAATGCTGATTTAACAAAATAAATCAGTCCCAATATATTAGAAAATATCTGAATATTATTATTTAAATCATATTTCCATAAAGAATAATCTTTATAAAAATAATTGAAGTAGAAGTTTTGAAACTTATACTTGAAATGAATATTAAATATCCAAAGATATACCTATACGAAAGTACTATCTTTATTTGAATAATCAAAAGTGAGTTTGATTATCGACACCTTATTCTTTAATAAAATAAAGAATATATCTCAGAAAATAATCGGAGTCATAGATCCTCAAATGAATATTCAAATAATATTTAATAAATAAAATAAGCTGAGTCATAAGCCCTCGAATGAATATTCAAAATAATATTCATTAAATAAAATAAAGGAGTCATAAGTCCTCGAATGAATATTCAAGATAATATTCATTAATAAAATAAAGTTAAAGTTATCGAATAAACCTTATTCGATTAATAGTTTTGAAAACTATGACCATATATATATATAAGTATATATATATATTTATATCCATATATACAAAATCTACTCGGGATCCTCGACTCCCGATTTTAGAAAATATTTCCACCTTTGGGTCCCTATACTAAGGGTATATGCAAATTACCGCTATCCTCTAGCATAGGTATTATCAACAATTATATATGGAAAGAATACGAAACAGGCATGCATATATATATACCATAGCAGCATGCTTCAATATATACCATATTTGCTAATTAACCAACATGCATCTATCGCAAGATAATGCATATACATATACTCATCACCACAACAGTTATAACGGGTAGAAAACTTGCCTGAGCGACTGGGGGTTACGAATGGCTCGGGACGAGTCTGGTAACCTATAAACAACAAGTAAGTTGGAATTAAACCAAAGTCACTTGTACATCTATACTCTAACCAACTCAGACTTTAACGCTCGTTTTGTGCTTACTGATTCTCTTAAGTCACTCGAGTACCCTCGGCTCCACCATTTTTAATAATTTAACCTTTACGAGTTTTAAGGCTATTCCTTCGCGAGTGTCTTACCAACTGCCTAACACACTTACCTTAAATGTTTCATGCATTAATTAACCCTTTTTGGTCTTTAACCTATGTTTCAAAGTAAGGCGAGGGAAAAAGTTTCGTTCGCGAAACGCCATTACTTGAAACGGTCGTTTCTCCTAAACCGTGCATCGGAATCGAACGAACTACATATCAAAACGAAGCTCGTAACATGAGCTATCTAATCATGGAAGTGGTCATAATCTAGCAGGGGGTTCTCGGGTCCTAATGCTATGCACAAAAACAGTCCAAAGAAAATCGGACGTTACGACGGCTATGTTTACGCGATTTCCCAATTTTAAGCCATTCAAAACCAACCACAAACCAACCTCAAATCCAACATACAACCAACATCCATCCTTATCACATCATAACAACCCCAACCAATTCAATTTAATCATTCATACTTATGCCTAAGCTTAACTTTAATCATACTTAAGTTCTTTTAATCAAAACCACAACATTTACCATTCCATTTCACTACCATTCCAAATCCCAAACTCTAAATCACCACAACAAGCTACAATATCATCCTACTAATTAAAATCATCTTATAATACATAGGGATCTAGGGTTTGGAGATGGTATACCTTCCTTGAAGTGGTGGGAGGAGCTAGGAAGCCTTAAGAAGCTTTGAGAAGTCTTAGGAAAGCTTGGATCTTCAAGAAAAACAAGAAAACTTCAAGTTAAAAAACTTGAAAACACTATTCATAGTCTTCTTCTTTGATTAAATGAAGAAGATTGAGAAGGAATTAATGGCTTAAACTCATGATATAGCCCTAACTAAGCATGAAGATGGTTAGGGAATTATCTTACCAATTTAGGAGGCTTGGATCTTGAGTTTTTGAATTCTTGCCCATTTGCAATAGTAAAAAGCCGAGAGCATGATGAACCATGCCTTGGTTTCTTTTTGATTTTGATGAAAATGATTTTGCTTGGCTTGGTTGGCTTGTTTTTGTGTTTGATTTAGTTAATTACCTTGTTGCCCTTGAATTTGTGTGGTTAAAAAGCCACCACACCTCCTTCCTTCCCATGTCATGCTTGTGTCACCTTGCACATGTCATAATGCTCCCACTTGTCCACACCTTGTGGTTTGATGATGTCACAATCCCTGGCTTCTTGTACAAGCTTGTCTCTTGGTCACTTATTTGTTTTACGGTTCGCTTATCTTTCGTTCTCGTTTATCGTTTGAGGGATCATACCCGGGATCTTATTACTTAGGTTCCCTTAACCTTTCTCAATATATTATATTCCTTTTATGATCCTCTCCTATAATCCTTTAATTTCAATCCTTTTTATCCTGTTACCTTATACTCAATTCTCTCCGTATCTTGTGGATTTCCGGGAAAAATCAAAGTGTTCGGAATTGGATTCTGACGATCTTTACATACACTTATATACCACATAGAGTACTAATAATATCCCATAAGATCAATAACAGAACCCCTACATAGCGTGGCATGAAAAGTTTTCTCGTTCAGCAAAAATACTATTCATAAGGGTTTCAAAATTTCTCAAAAATTGGGGTTATTACAGTCTCCCCTTCTTAAAAGGATTCCGTCCCGGAATCAGATAGGAAACAAATGGGGATACTTTCTTAGCATTACACTTTCTAACTCTCGAGTCAATTTTCCACATTGTGGTTCTACCACCAAACTCTGCCTAGTTTGATAATCCTTCTCCTAAGCACTTGTTCCTTTTCACTCTATAACCCTTCCTGGTTGCTCCATATAGGTTATGTCGGGTTGCATATCTATGCGCTCATATGCCCCTATTTGACTGGCATCTGAATTACACTTCCTTAACATTGATACGTGGAACACGTTATGAACTTGCTACATGTTCGGGGTTAGGGCTAGCTCATATGCTAACTTCCCAAACGTCTTAATATATCCAAGGGTCCAACAAATTGTAGACTTAGCTTTCCTTTCTTTCCGAACCTCATCAATCCTTTCCAAGGGATACCTATAACATTACTAGGTCCCCTATTTCATACTCTTTATCCTTTCGTGTCAAATCAACATACTTATCATGTCCATCTTGGGCTACTACCAGCCGTCCTCTGATTAGATCTATCATATCCTTGGTCCTTTGGACTACTGCGGGTCCGAGCATCTTGCGCTCTATAACTTCATCCTAACATAAGGGAGATCGACATTGTCTTCCCTCAAGGATCTCATAAGGTGACATCTCGATAATGACATATGATCTATTGTCGTAAGATAACTCAATCCGAATTAAGTGATCATTCCAAATTCTTTCAAGTCTATTGCACAGACTCTCATTATAGCTTTTATCATTAGAACTTTTGCTTCTCAATACCCATTCTTTTCCAGTTCGTAATCGCTACTACCTTCCGTTCCTAATATTATACTGGTTATACTTTTGCTCGTTAGCGTTCTATAACCTTTTAATAACCACGTCAACCTTAGTATCATGAATGTGTTCCCATTCCGCATACTACCACCACTTTATTACTCCTTTTTCAGTTGTTTCTATTTTCCAAAATTTGATCAATCAAATAGAAGTAAAGGAATTTGTTGAGAGATCACTATGATCATGAACACTTGTTATATCGCTTAGTTAGTACAGAAGGTGGCCAGCCTTTAGTACTTGACAAGCGATTAAACAATAGCTGGTATCCTACTAGGCTTCTATCACACAGATAGATAGTCATTCGGCAATACCTCCCCTTTCTGGAAGGGTTGTTCTTCTCAGCTTACATGAAATGAAAAGAAGAGAAAAAAACGAATTGAAGAGAACTGTATATGTGAAAAAAATATACTGCCACAAAATATCTGGCTTGGAACCTACCTCTGAACTATAGAGGTTTGTCATAGGAGAACAATTCATATACGTATATAAATCAACATTAAGCATTATAGCCTCGTATTTCCCATGCCTAAATATTTTTGCTATCCCGTCCATCATTCTATGGACCCACACTCTTCCTCGAGCTTATACATAATCACCTTTGAAACTCCCTCGACATCAAAAATCGAATCTGGGATCTCATTCTATACATCATCGTTACTAGAATTCTATGCTTGCACCGCAACCTTCCTCGTATAATAATACGACTCTCTATTGATAAGAAAGAATAATTATTCACTAGGTAGATACTCTACTTAATTAGTCTATCAATGATAACTTATACACTACCACGACCCGATTAGTGGTACTCAATCTCAACACCCATTCCAATACAACTCTCACGGTTGTAATCAGCTCATTACTCGCAGAATCATTGCTGCCTTACTATGGTCCACCACTGACCTACTATAGTCATTCATTTTCCATGAAGTCTTAATAGCTAACCATACGGAGTCTATCCATGTCGTATCAAATCATTCTAAGGAGGTAACATAATCACCACTCCTGATTCATGAAGAACACTCCTGATCCTGACATACATACATGACATGAAGCAAATAAAAGTGCAGAAGAGTTTCAATCGAAGCAACGATAGCAGGTTAATACCATTCTTAATCATACGCCCTAAATAGAAGAATTAACTCAAGGGTTCATCTAGTCCTTTTTGAAACATGGTTCTGGCTTATCTCAAGATAGGACCTTATAAGATAGATAGCCCGTTCATGGCGATTACACGAATTAAACCTTTACCAACTACTATTACGGTTGGGTATTGCACAGTCATCAGGAGGAATGTCAATCTTCCAAACCATAATACAACCTTCACAGTTTTAACCATCATCACTGTATTCTTTTGGCACAAGCGCCTATAATTATCCTCTTACCTTTAAAGTGTCGGCCACCTCTTTAGCCTTTCCTAATAGTAAAATTTCCTTACAGTCAATGTCATTTTAACCACCTCCAAATACATTTTCTACCTTATTTCAATCACAGCTTATGTGAAGATGTTTTCCTTAAAATCTGATGAGTAAAAAAAAAAATCACCATTTTTCCATAAGTTATTGCCTCAGTCTTTAGAGGTTAATCACTGTCATGACTGACGCTCAATCATAATTAGAACATCTTTTATCTTAAGTCCTAATTGCCCTGAACAATTTCGACCATTACTGGTTCGATCCATACTTTCTCGTGGTTTAGCACGTGCCTCACTTGGCAACATTATAATTACGTCATATTTCCTTTATCAACATTTCTATTCTTGAGAATTTTGAATATTACCTTTCTCCTTGTAAAACCTCTAAGGTTATCCTTCAATCGTTCCTCCTGTATTCCCTAGATACAGGGCATATCACAATACCATTTACTAATACTAGAACCATTGTCTATATTCTTCTGAAAAATTTCTCCACTGATTCTTAAAGGTTGTTGTTACCTTAACCCTTTCCCAATCATACTGTCAAAACTCATACTGTCCCTATTAAGGGTGACATGCCAACCTTTATGCAGTCCCCTAGGATTCATTTTAAGTTACCAATGTTCTATCCTTAATTCCACCTTTAAAAGGTACCTGCGTCCTTCCATGGATAAATCAAGTCATATATCCTTGATAGATTGTCTTATTCATCATTCCCACCTCGATAGTCTATACCTAACTTCATAATAGCATCCTTATTCAAATTGAGGTCAATCCATATGGCCTCCAAAAGATAACAATGGTCATCCGCTTTTCTTTCCTGATTTGGTAATGATAACATGGATGTTCTGGAAGATATTGGTCATGTTCAACGTGAACTTCTTCTTAATAATTCCTTATTTACTTTTGTTGTTTATCTCAACAGTCACCTCAATGTTGGGATACCTCCCATACCTGGCGTCTCCCTTTCTGGGTATCGAGCCACCGGTCTTACATTTCACATTATTGAAGGTCACTTCCTTCATCCAATTTTTCCTGATTTCTTACTTTCTTGTCTCCTCAGTCTATCCGTGTCTCAATATTTATCCTTCGAACTATCTCAAGGTTTCCTCGAATCCTCCCAACTTAAAGGGGGTACAATATATGTATCTCTTATGCCTTCAACCATCAATTTTAACTCATGGTGGATCATCATCCTGACGATTACATACTTTTCTATTTCTATTGCTATGAGTCTTTAGGGTTTCCTCATACCCAACTCCCTTATCATTCCTCAAACTCTATTGCCTTTATATTCCTTTCCACTTCAGTTTCTTTTTATTTTCCTTTCTCTTATCATTATTTCACAAACCAATCACAATATAAGCATTGATTTCAAACATCCCGTCATTCTGGATTCGTGTCCTCAGAACGAATCTTGACAACTTTTACAACTTAGATTCATAATTTATCATACTTGTCTGCCTTTGTTCTGGCTCTAAAGCTTTTACACTATCTCCTTATCTTTGGGAATTACTTTCCCGAAAACAATTGACTGGACTTAAATCAGTTTATTCTAACCTCTGGCTCCGTGCCTTTCTTGGTCTTTCACCAACGGGTGGTCTCTCTCTTAGGAGGGTAAGTGACAAAAACAGTCCTTTATGGTTCGTCAATCATTTAGAATCTCAAATGATTCCTCTATTTCCTTTAGCCAGGCTCTTGCCTCGGCTGGGTCAGCTTGTTCCATGGAACTCTGAGAGCTTATCGACTTAAAGGTCCTGAAAGAATTTCTCACCGTACTGTCTCCTCAGGGTGGTGGTTGGGGATAATAGTCTAAGTTCTCTTTAGACAAGTCCATGAATTGCCGTATAGGAGTACCGTCTCGGGTCTCCTTTCCTTACTCGACTTTTTGTTTCCTTAGTATGAAATGTTTCATCCTACTCCCCATAATTGGGGTCATCTTTTAATTTAAAATCCTCATTTTCCACTCCATTATGTCATGGGTTCCTTCTATCTTGATGGCGACCTCCCTGACTATCACGTTCAGGGTTTGCTCTAAATCTTATTCCTCAAACTATGGCTCTCATCTAAGTTCTCATCCTTACGCTCTTGAACTTTCGGAACCCAAATTCTATAGGAATACCTCATTATTCCCTTATCATCTTTCTCGATATTAATCTCTTATCTATTTGTTGGCTCTCTGCCTTCATTCATAACTTTTTCTGGCACAATATGATCTTTTCCAATAATTCGGGCTGTATTGCTATCTCAAACAGCTTTTCGGTACCGGCTCCGGTTACCTTCACTACTATTTCCATTTTCTCAAAATCCCTTATAAACTCTCCAAAAGACATTATCATCTTGAGTCTCTCCTTTTTACTAAGGACATCAGCCACCATATTGGCTTTCCCCGAATGATAAAGAATCTCCCAATCATAATTCTTGATTAGCTCTAACCGCCTCCTCTGGCGTATGTTGAGCTCTTTCTACGTAAGAATGTACTAGAGCACTTATGGCTTAGGTAATTCTCGCACTTCTCTCCATACAAGTAGTGCCTCCAATCTTTAGGGTAAAACTATTGCCACGAGCCTAAGCTCATGGGCGGGGATATCGAATTTCATATTACCTTAATTATCTTGACGCAGACGCGATTATCTTGCTGTGCTAAGAAGCACCCTAATTCCTTATGCGAAGCGTCACTTACAAATCACAAAATCTCCTTTTTCCATCCGGCAACGCCAGCATAGGGGCCATCACCAACCTCTGCTTCAGTTCTTGAAAGCTGTTCTCGCATTTCTCTGTCCATTCGAACTTCTCAGTCTTACGAGTAAGCCGCGTTAAAGGGGCTACTATCTTTACAACTTGAACGAACCTCCGGTAGTGACCGGCCAATCCTACCTCTGGTAGTTGCCCTAACCATGGTCATCAATTCCTCAGTGGTCCTTTATCCAATCTTGTCAGGATCCTCCATGGGATCCTCCTCAGCAACTATCCCTTCTAGGATAACATCCTCAACCGCTACATCCTCAATATCAACATCATCCGGTTCTGCATTAGGACACTCTATCGGATCCACAATCTGATCTCCAATTAGTAATAAAATATCATCGCGATGTTGCTCCTCAACCTCAGGGTTCGGAGTCCCGCTACCATATACGATAACGAACTACGCTCCTATCACGATATTTATAAGGGTTCCCATAAGGGTTTTAACTGTCAGTGCTACGTTAGGTAGCCCGACTATGAACTTGGCAAGAGTTCTTATTATCTTAGTTAACTTATTATCTTAACGTCCCATCATCTCTGAGGTTTATAACGCTTAGCTCTGATACCATTTCTGTAACACCCCCAAATCCGGGGTCGGGGATCCGGGTTGTCACGAGTTCCATTTCCCTTAATAACACCCAATCTTAATAATTACTCAACTACTCTGTACTGTGACCCCACAATAAACACACACACCATACGTTATAGTCTCAGAGATGAACATCCAAAAATAACCACAAGTCATTTTATTCCACAATTATCTGCCAATACACCTTAAAAGGTTTTCTGAATAAATTTACATTTCTTTGCCATTATTACAATTCATAATTATACATAAATCTGGTACATTAGAAGTTAAAAGCCTAGCCTATTGGTAGTTCCTACCTCAGCTACGGCGGCATCAATGCTTCTAGAAAACTGCGGAACGTCTCCTAATCGCTTGCGAATCGGGAGCTTGGTCCTGTTCATCCTTTCTATCTGTTGTTGTGTGATGAAAGAAGAAAGCAAGGGTGAGCAGCAAGCCCACCAAAATAATATGTATAATGATTAATAGTATATGAGCCTTCTCTTAGTACTCATGAAAGTCTTGGTCAAAAGAAATGAACCAAGTTGATATCTTAATGCGATGAAGTCGCAAAATATTCAGTATATATATATATACATATATACTTTTCAAAATCTTGGAAGTCCTCTTCCATGCATAATATACACAAAGTCCCAGTGTATAACTGTATAAAAAAATATCGTTGCAAGGTGATCTCATATATCTAACCTTGTCTCAACGTTTTTTTCTGAAAATCTTTGCCATGCATAAGATAATCATTTACTAGATATAAGTTTAAAAGATGAAGTTACAAGATACTCCAATATACTTATATCCTTTCCAAATACTACTTGAACTACCACCGTTCAAGTTATAATTAGTTCAAAAGTTCATCACATAGATGAGACTACAAGATAATACTTGAATAGATTCAACCTTTAAAATATCATCAAAATAAAATGAAGTTATGAGATACTTCATTTGATGCAAACATCATTTTGAAAACTTGACCCTGCCAACACTCAACAATCGCCCAACCGTAGCCTTTCTATCGAAGTGCTCTGGGTAGTGTTGCAGAAATATCCAATTGGATGATGAACTCATTACGGGAGTTTGCCGCGCCAGGAAGACCACTTACGATGATCAGTCGTAGTAGTACAACCCCACCATTTTCTACATGTAGAGGAGAACCTGTCGGATTTACTTGTCAACCGAACACTGAACTCCTAAGGAATGGACCGCCTTAGCGGAACTTCCAGGCCATTTAGGCCAATATAATAAGGCTGGGCCGGCGCTACTCGGCCACTTACGCCACTCCTAGTTCAGATGAAATCCATGACTCTGAAACGTAAAGCTTGTCCCCACTTTCCCCAAGTAGAAACTTGTTGATACGGCTCCACCAAGAAGTCGTATCTATTTGGAAAGGAGAACTCACCGATATTTCCCAGGCGATGCCTGTTAATGGATTAACTTGTTCCAAGAATTTTACTTCCCGAGTGTTGGGTAAGTAATCAATTCATTTATCAAAACAGCAACCTTGTTGCGAATATAAAACACACCACAGAGCCGGATCCCTCAGGTTTTGAGCGAGTATTTAAATCCCCTTCGAAAGGAGGATCTTAAATATAAAAAATGAGTTTTGGGATCCGCTCTAACTTTTAAAAATCATTTTGAAGACTCGCAAAACATTTTCAAGAATGTTTGGAGTAATGCTGATTTAACAAAATAAATCAGTCCCAATATATTAGAAAATATCTGAATATTATTATTTAAATAATATTTCCATAAAGAATAATCTTTATAAAAATAATTGAAGTAGAAGTTTTGAAACTTATACTTGAAATGAATATTAAATATCCAAAGATATACCTATACGAAAGTACTATCTTTATTTGAATAATCAAAAGTGAGTTTGATTATCGACACCTTATTCTTTAATAAAATAAAGAATATATCTCAGAAAATAATCGGAGTCATAGATCCTCAAATGAATATTCAAATAATATTTAATAAATAAAATAAGCTGAGTCATAAGCCCTCGAATGAATATTCAAAATAATATTCATTAAATAAAATAAAGGAGTCATAAGTCCTCGAATGAATATTCAAGATAATATTCATTAATAAAATAAAGTTAAAGTTATCGAATAAACCTTATTCGATTAATAGTTTTGAAAACTATGACCATATATATATAAGTATATATATATATTTATATCCATATATACAAAATCTACTCGGGATCCTCGACTCCCGGTTTTAGAAAATATTTCCACCTTTGGGTCCCTATACTAAGGGTATATGCAAATTACCGCTATCCTCTAGCATAGGTATTATCAACAATTATATATGGAAAGAATACGAAACAGGCATGCATATATATATACCATAGCAGCATGCTTCAATATATACCATATTTGCTAATTAACCAACATGCATCTATCGCAAGATAATGCATATACATATACTCATCACCACAACAGTTATAACGGGTAGAAAACTTGCCTGAGCGACTGGGGGTTACGAATGGCTCGGGACGAGTCTGGTAACCTATAAACAACAAGTAAGTTGGAATTAAACCAAAGTCACTTGTACATCTATACTCTAACCAACTCAGACTCTAACGCTCGTTTTGTGCTTACTGATTCTCTTAAGTCACTCGAGTACCCTCGGCTCCACCATTTTTAATAATTTAACCTTTACGAGTTTTAAGGCTATTCCTTCGCGAGTGTCTTACCAACTGCCTAACACACTTACCTTAAATGTTTCATGCATTAATTAACCCTTTTTGGTCTTTAACCTATGTTTCAAAGTAAGGCGAGGGAAAAAGTTTCGTTCGCGAAACGCCATTACTTGAAACGGTCGTTTCTCCTAAACCGTGCATCGGAATCGAACGAACTACATATCAAAACGAAACTCGTAACATGAGCTATCTAATCATGGCAGTGGTCATAATCTAGCAGGGGGTTCTCGGGTCCTAATGCTATGCACAAAAACAGTCCAAAGAAAATCGGACGTTACGACGGCTATGTTTACGCGATTTCCCAATTTTAAGCCATTCAAAACCAACCACAAACCAACCTCAAATCCAACATACAACCAACATCCATCCTTATCACATCATAACAACCCCAACCAATTCAATTTAATCATTCATACTTATGCCTAAGCTTAACTTTAATCATACTTAAGTTCTTTTAATCAAAACCACAACATTTACCATTCCATTTCACTACCATTCCAAATCCCAAACTCTAAATCACCACAACAAGCTACAATATCATCCTACTAATTAAAATCATCTTATAATACATAGGGATCTAGGGTTTGGAGATGGTATACCTTCCTTGAAGTGGTGGGAGGAGCTAGGAAGCCTTAAGAAGCTTTGAGAAGTCTTAGGAAAGCTTGGATCTTCAAGAAAAACAAGAAAACTTCAAGTTAAAAAACTTGAAAACACTATTCATAGTCTTCTTCTTTGATTAAATGAAGAAGATTGAGAAGGAATTAATGGCTTAAACTCATGATATAGCCCTAACTAAGCATGAAGATGGTTAGGGAATTATCTTACCAATTTAGGAGGCTTGGATCTTGAGTTTTTGAATTCTTGCCCATTTGCAATAGTAAAAAGCCGAGAGCATGATGAACCATGCCTTGGTTTCTTTTTGATTTTGATGAAAATGATTTTGCTTGGCTTGGTTGGCTTGTTTTTGTGTTTGATTTAGTTAATTACCTTGTTGCCCTTGAATTTGTGTGGTTAAAAAGCCACCACACCTCCTTCCTTCCCATGTCATGCTTGTGTCACCTTGCACATGTCATAATGCTCCCACTTGTCCACACCTTATGGTTTGATGATGTCACAATCCCTGGCTTCTTGTACAAGCTTGTCTCTTGGTCACTTATTTGTTTTACGGTTCGCTTATCTTTCGTTCTCGTTTATCGTTTGAGGGATCATACCCGGGATCTTATTACTTAGGTTCCCTTAACCTTTCTCAATATATTATATTCCTTTTATGATCCTCTCCTATGATCCTTTAATTTCAATCCTTTTTATCCTGTTACCTTATACTCAATTCTCTCCGTATCTTGTGGATTTCCGGGAAAAATCAAAGTGTTCGGAATTGGATTCTGACGATCTTTACATACACTTATATACCACATAGAGTACTAATAATATCCCATAAGATCAATAACAGAACCTCTACATGCGTGGCATGAAAAGTTTTCTCGTTCCGCAAAAATACTATTCATAAGGGTTTCAAAATTTCTCAAAAATTGGGGTTATTACAGGTGATATTGTTGATATGAAGCCTAATACTGCGCAGATCAGAACATATCTTGGTATTAGGGGACTTGAATTCAATCTAGAGTCTGACAAAGCTTATGTCATAAGACTAGATCAGGAGTTGAGAAAAGCAAAGATCAATGATCTCAGAGCTGCAATCTTTCAAACTGGTGAAGATACTGCAGAGCTTAAAGATGTCAAAAGGAGAATGATTGATGAACTCAGATATGCTGAGAAATGTTTGTTGAAGAAATATCTCAGAACAACTCCTGACATCAGAGAGATCATAAAATAATGAAGCCAAGTCGAAGATCTACAACTGCTTAAATTCTGATATTTATACAGACTGAAGTTGTTATCAGAAGTTGAAATTGGTAAAAGCTTTAAGGACTGTAAGTTGTAGTTATCTAGTCTAATTCTCATGCATTTGTACTTAATGTTTTTGACATCATCAAATATCTGTTAAACTTGTATATTATGTTAATTTACAAGTTGGGGGAGATTGTTAGATATATTTGATAATGTCATGGCTAATATGTTTTATGTTTAGCTTTCAGATTTTACTTGAACAGGATAAATCAGTACTTAACTGTTGATCAGTACTTATACTGAAAGTCAGGACTTAAGGGATATCAGTACTTATGTTATCAGGAGATAATCATCAGAAGATAGATATCAGAATTTAAGTGTTGAAGGACGATCAGATAAGGACAGTAGCTGATTAAAGGAAAGAAGATCAAGATAAACATAAGAAGAGATATGCATGAAGAAGGAATTCTGTAAAGAATGGAATACTTGGAAGAAAAGATATATGATTGATATATTTTAGGAAGCAGAATTATATTCCATATCAATTAGCGATTATCTTGTAACTGTGTAGTATATAAACACAGACATAGGGTTTACATTATAAGTGTTATCATTATTAGAGAAGATTATTCGTTGTAACCCTAGCAGCTCTCGTGATATTTGTTCATCACTGAGAGGTAACAGTTCCATATTGTAACAGAGTTTATTGTTTCAATAAAGTTGGTTTTCTGTTACTTAAGTTCTTAAAGTTCGATTTGAGTGTACTATACATTGTATTCACCCCCTCTACAGTGTGTGTGTGACCATGGTAGAAAGTAGTTCTTATTTTTGAATCATTGTCATTTCGTGCTACAGCCGAGGGCTTTGATTTCAAAATAAGAAATACTTGTCTATTACATAGAGATGTGTACATTGAATTAGAATCAAAAGGTCAGTACGTGCCACAGTCGTGGGCCATTGGAGACTGATTCAATTGTACGAAATGTTGGGTTAGACTTGACTTAGAATATTGAGTTTATCGTGCCACAGCCGTGACTCAATTATTCAAGAGGCTAAAGTTATATTAGGGAATAACATAAGATGTAATTGACAAGAGTTGTCTGCCTATTGAACATCACATGACGTTTCGTGCCACAGCCGAGGTTGTGTGATGGAATGTAGGATCCCTATTCCCACTAGCATTATGAATGCTTAATTTTCACTTAAGGGGTTGAATAAATTAGACTAGTGGGAGACACTTATGAATAAAGACCCGATTCATATAGTGTTTTGAAATGAAATTGAATATTTGTTAAGTGTTGTTTTGTGTTTATCATTTACAGATTTACTATATTCGTCATGTCTTCTGCACTATCACTCCGAAGGATACTAGATGCTCACTAGTTGACTGGTCCTAATTTAGCTGTTTTTTTTCACTGTAACAAGTTGGGGCACTGGAAGAGGAACTGCAAGGTTTACCTTGCAGAATTGAAGAAGAAGAAGGGTAGTAAGACTACCGCTTCTGATTCAGGCATGTTCATGATCGAAGTTAATATGTCACTAGGTCAAATTTCTACTTGGGTATTAGATACCGCCTATGGTTCTCATATTTGCAATTCGTTGCAAGGACTAAAGGGAAGTAGGACTCTTGAAAAAGATGAAGTGATTCTACGTATGGGCAATGGAGCAAGGGTTGCGGCCATATCTGTAGGATCATTTAGTTTACATATGCCTACGGGCAAGACTATTATTTTGAATAAATGTTATTACGTTCCCTCTATTGTGAGGAATATTATTTCTATTCATATGTTGGATGTGGATGGTTTTTCATTTATTATTAAGAATAATGAATGTTCTATCCTTAGAGATAATGTTCTTTTTTTTTGACGTGGCATTTTAAATAATGGTCTGTATGTATGTGACGTAGAGCATGATTTACTTCAGATTGAACAAACTAATAAAAGAAAACGAGATGATGAAAATCTGACCTATTTATGACATTGTAGGCTAGGTCATATTAGTGAAAATAGACTACAGACATTGCATAAGGAAGGGTTACTTGACCCCTTTGATTTTGAATCATATCCTACATGCGAGTCTTGTCTATTGGGTAAAATGACCAAATCTCCATTTAGTGGACATGGAGAGAGGGCTGCAGATTTGCTAGGATTGGTGCACATAGATGTATATGGACCAATGTCTACGCAAGCCATGGGTGGATTTTCGTACTTCATTACTTTCATAGATGATAGATCTAGATTCAGATATGTGTATTTGATGAAACACAAGTCTGAAGCCTTTGAAAAGTTCAAAGAATATAAACATGAAGTGGAGAAACAAACCAAACACAGTATTATAACTCTTCGATCAGATCGAGGTGGTGAATACTTGAATGGAGAGTTTCTAGATTATCTCAAAGAAAATGGTATAGTCTCCCAGTGGACTCCTCAATATACTCCACAGTTGAATGGGGTATCTGAAAGGAGAAATCGAACTTTGTTTGACATGGTTCGGTCCATGATGAGCTATGCGAATCTTCCAGTATTCCTATGGGGTTATGTATTGGAAACCTCAGCATATTTACTGAATAAGGTGCCTTCCAAATCTGTTCTTCAAACACCATATGAGATATGGAAAGAAAGGAAACCGAGTCTTAAACATGTTAAGATTTGGGGATGTCCAGCTTATATCAAGAAAGTTGACCCAGATAAGCTGGAATCTCGATCCGTAAAATGTAATTTTGTGGGATATCCTAAAGAGACTTTGGGGTATTACTTTTACACCGATCATCGGGTGTTTGTCTCCAGACATGCTACCTTCTTGGAAAAGGAGTTTATCCTTGAAGGAAACAGTGGGAGCAAAATTGAACTTGATGAAGTTTAAGAAGCACAAACTACTACGGATCAAGTGGAAACACCTGTTCAGACTGAACAACCTTCTGTGGAACAGCCCATTCGTAGGACAGGGAGAGTGTCTCGCCAACCTAAGAGGTATTATGGCCTTGTCATTAAGAATGACAATGAGTTGTCAATCATTGATGATGACGACCCTGTGACCTATAATGAGGCTATGAGTAGTGTTGACTCAGAGAAATGTCATAGTACCATGAAATTCGAAATGGAATCTATGTATACCAACCAAGTATGGACTCTGGTTGAGGCGCCTGAAGGTGTTAAGCATATTGGGTGCAAGTGGGTATACAAAAGAAAGATTGGAGCAGATGGCGAGGTGGAGACCTATAAGGACAGGCTCGTGGCAAAAGGATTCAAACAAAGGAAAGGGATTGACTTTGATGAAACATTTTCGCCTGTAGCCCTGTTAAAATCAATTCGGATTTTGCTTGCGATTGCTGCTTACTACGACTATGAGATCTGGAAAATGGACGTGAAAATGGCGTTCCTCAATGGGGAACTTGAAGAGGAAGTTTATATGACACAGCCAGAGGGTTTTCTTTCCAAGGGAAATGAACACCTAGTGTGTAAGCTGCTGCGAACCATATATGGTTTAAGGCAAGCTTCTCGTAGATGGAACATCCATTTTGATGAGACAATCAAAGAGTTTGGTTTTATCAAAAACATAGATGAACCATGTGTCTACAAAAAGGTTAGTGGGAGCGCGGTAACATTTCTTGTATTGTATGTGGATGACATACTTCTTATAGGAAATGATATACCGATGCTACAATCAGTCAAAGTATGGCTATCAAAGAACTTCACCGTGAAGGACTTGGGAGAAGCATCCTACATTCTCGGTATGAAGATCTATAGAGATAGATCTAGAAGAATGATAAGTCTTACCCAGGGTACATACATCCAGAAAGTGCTTAAAAGGTTTAGCATGGAAAACTCCAAAAGAGGTCTCATACCGATGAGCCATGGAGTGTCCCTTTCCGAAAAAATGTCTCCTAAGACACCTGAGGAAAGAGAGCGTATGAGTAAGATTCCTTATGCTTCAGCAATATGATCTATCATGTACACGATATTGTGTACAAGGCCAGATGTTGCTTATTCAATTAGTGTGACGAGCAGATATCAGTCCAATCCAGGTGAAGACCACTGGAAAACAGTGAAAAATATCCTCAAGTACTTGCGAAGGACTCGGGACATTTTTCTTGTTTTTGGTGGTGAATCTGAGTTGAAAATAGAGGGTTATACTGACTCTAGTTTTCAATCAGAAAGTGATAGAAAATCCATGTCAGGGTACGTGTTTACTCTGAATGGTGGTGTAATTCAGATTGTAGAAAGAGGAGATGTCAATGTTGAGAGAGTTGACACACATAACAACGTAGCAGACCGACTCACAAAGCCACTTTTTCAGAGTCACTTTGATCGTCATAAAGACAAGATGGGTATTAGATACCAGAGTGATTGGCTTTAGTACAAGTGGGAGATTGAAAGATATATGTCCTAAGTCCAATCATGTATGAGGATTAGGAATAACTTTTATGTAATCTGTTTTGATTTCATTGATATTAATAAAAGGCTTGTTTTGTTTTTATTGTGGGCTCTATCTATTTAAATGTTTAAATAAGATATTCCACAGTTAAGAGTAAAGCTTTTTATAGATTGTGATGAGATCATAATAATGAGACCTAAAAGATGATAACTCTAAACTTAAATAGTTCCTGGTCGTAGGATTACTAACTGGTAATTAATAATCCGCAAAGATCGGTACATACTATGCTTGCTTCATTATGAAGGATGTCTGTTCTCATAGACATTTGTGTGGTGACACTATAGCTAGTATGTAGGTGCTTATTATAGAATAAGTTCACTGAACATGACTCACACAGCTGAACAACTGATGGAGTTCACTCACGTGTCAGCAGTTGTTCACATAGTGATAGTTGTACAAGTATCCTTAGACTTGAGGTCATCATAGTCATCTTGAGTACACTGAACTATACTTTGGTTTAGTCCTTAGTCTCAAGGGACAATTATAAGGGCTCTACTGGGTATAGAAATTTGTACACGAAGATAGTGTATGATCAATAAAGGATCTACCCCTTCCAGTGTAGGAAAAGAATGTTCAATGCTGATCCACTTATGTTAGTTTAGGAATCTCTGGCCAGAGTGAATGAAATTAGAAAGGAGTATCTAATTTACATTAAATAGAACTAAGCATAGTGAATGGGAAAGCAAGTGATTAAATAAGATAGGCTTGACACAAGTTCCATGCCTTGTATTTAATCGTGACATTACAGGATTGAAGGAATTAATTGTACGATAACTACTCACTGAATAGGTTCTTGGTATTCTAAGCAGTGAATTCGTATTATCCGGATAATCGCGATATGCTGAGAAGTATCCCTCACGATGTAGAATAAATATGATTAATTAATTAATCATATTTAATGAATTAGAGAATTTATATAAATAATGATAAAATAGTTTTATTATTATTTATTTCTACTACCGGCTTAATATTGAACCTACAGGGTCACACCATAAAAGAGAATGATTTAATTGTGGAGGAATTAATTAATAATGGCTGATAATTATTTATTTATGAAATACATAATTAATTGGCAAATTTAATAATTGATTAAATGAGATTTAATTGATTATAAATTACTTAAGAAAAGGTTCTTAATATTATTAATTAAGAATTTAATTTTTGGAAATTAAATCAAGTGAGAATTATTTCTAAAGAGTTTAGAAAAAGGATTAATAATTAAAAGATGTTTTAATTATTAGTGAGAATAATAAAGGGTTAATAATAATAATATTTTATGGGAAAATTTTTAGCTGAAAATTTTGCCTATAAATATACTATTATAAACCCTATTTTTGCCTCAACCAAAAAGATTTACAAAACCCTAATTATCTCCATCTCCTCCTCCTTCATCACATCATTTTCTTGGTGGATACCGGTGGAGTGCTTCACACTTGAGGAGAAGCTGCTAAGGATCTCCGTTCATCATTCTTGGATCACTATTAAAGACCTCCATCTTTCCATTAACGTAAAGCTTCTTAAGGTAAACATACTGAACTACGAATTAAATATTATTTTTCGCATGGATCCTGCGGAGGGTTTCGGTTTTTTTTAAGATAAAATTTACGTTTTTGCTGCGTTTATGTGCTAAAAACCCTTGAGGTCAGCCAATTGCAAAGTCATATAAGCATGCTTTGGATCAGGCAAGTCCAACTTCTTGAAGATTGACAAGGGCATCAGATTGATGCTAGCTCCCAAGTCACATAGACACTTGTCAAATGACACCTTTCCAATGGTGCATGGAATAGTGTAGCTTCCAGGATCTTTAAGCTTCGGAGGCAATTTCTATTGTAACACAACACTGCATTCCTCCGTGAGAGCAACTGTCTCTTAGTCATCAAGCTTCACCTTCCTAGAGATAATACCTTTCATGAACTTCGCATAACTAGGCATTTGTTCAAGAGCTTCCGTGAAAGGTATGTTGATGTGAAGTTTCTTGAACACCTCCAAAAACTTCTCAAACTGCTTATCTATCTTTTTCTTCTGCAGCCTCTTAGGAAAAGAAGGTGGAGGATAGATCTGTTTCTCCCCTATATTACCCTCAGGAGGAGTATGCTCAACAGTAGTCTTCCTTAGTTCCACTTCTGCTTCCTTCTGCACTTCTTCTTCTTCAACCTCAACTTCAGATTCCGGAGTCTTAGCTTTTTCAGGATTTGTAACCTTACTAGACCTCAATGTAATTACCTTAACATGCTCCTTAGCTTCCTTCTTTGCTGGCACTTCAGTAACGCTTGGAAGATGCCAGGTTGACAATTCAGTAATGCATTAGTAATTTTCCCAATATGATTCTCTAAGGTCTTGATAGACACAGCTTGACTCTTGCACATGAGCCTCAACTCCTCCAATTCAGATTTTTCATTGGCTTGCGGTAGCTGCTGAAGTTGAAGTTGTTTCCTAGGGGCATATTACGGTTACTGAAAACCAGGAGGGTTAGACTGCTTTGCTGTGTATGGCTGATAAGATTGTTGCACCGCATTCTGATTATTACTCCATCTGAAGTTAGGATGATTGCGGTTATTTGGATGATAAGTGGCTGTAGCTTGTTGCTTTGATCTCTGAAAGTTGGTCACAAATTGAGTTGATTCGCTAGAAATAGCACACTGCTCAGTTTCATGCGCCCCCACACAAAGCTCACAAATACTAGTGATTTGATTAACTCCATAATTAGCCAAAATGTCCATCGTCATCGTCAAAGCCTTAAGTTGGGCAGCTATAGCAGTTGTTGCATCTAACAACAAAATTCCAGCTACTTTACCCTGAGTTAGCCTCTGAGAAGGATTCTGGTATTCATTAGCAACCGTCAGTTCGATCAATTCATAAGCTTCATTATAGCTCTTAGCCCACAATGCTCCTCCTGATGCTGCATCAAGCATGGGTCTAGAAGTAGCACCCAATCCATTGTAGAAACAATTTATGATCATCCAGTCAGGCATGCCATGGTGTGGGCACTTCCTTAGCATCTCCTTATATCGATCCCAAGCCTCACACAGAGATTCTCTAGTTTGTTGTGCAAACTGAGTAATGGCATTCCTAATTGCAGTAGTCTTCGCCATAGGAAAGAATTTAGTAAGAAACTTTTGAGAAAGATCCTCTCATGTGGTGATAGACCCTGGTGGTAGAGAATGTAACCAGCACTTTGCCTTATCCCTCAGAGAAAATGGGAAGAGTCACACCTTGATAGCATCTTCAGTCACCCCATTGAACTTGAAAGTGTCACAGATCTTGATGAAATCCCTGATGTGCATGTTGGGGTCGTCTGTAGGAGAACCCCCAAACTGAACTGAGTTCTGTATCATCTGAATCATGCTCGACTTGATCTCAAAGGTGTTAGCTGAGATGGCTGGTCTGATGATGCTCGACTGAATATCATTAATCTTCGCCTGAGAATAGTCCATCAAAGCCTTAGGAATTTTTGCTTGATCTCCCATTACTAAAGCTGGTTCCTCAACTCTTTCTTATTCTTCTACTTTCTCTTTGTCCTCAAAAACTTCCCTTCGAATCACTACAGCTTCTTGCTCGGCTTGATCCAGAGTTCTCTTACGAGCCCGCGAACGCGTATGCATACACGCTTGCAAGAGTACCTGAAACACGACAAGGAAATGAGTAAGTATGTAACAATGTCTGATTCAATGAACTTTAACGATCACTGATGACAAACACATAAACTAAAAGTTAACACCGTGTCCCCGGTAACGGTGCCAAAAACTTCTTAATCGCTAAACACGCGCTAAAATTCACGCAAGTATACACGTTCATAAGTAATATAGAATTATTTCTTGTTCGTTCCCACATGGACAGGCTTAGATTAACTTTGCAACAATGATATGGATATTATTCAATGCTAAGATGAATAACAAATTGAGTTTTGATTATATTACGATTAACTATTGAGAATTATACTAGAGAACATTAACTAAAGAGAGTAAAGAGAGTTGAATAATATATAACACAAACATGGTATTTTAACTTCATTAAGTACTTCATTCAATAGCCTTTTCATTCTTAACCTTAGCATGCAATGGTGATGACACTAATCAGATAACACGAAACTGATAAACGCCAACTTTCGTTGCACAAATACCATACTACCAGACATCCACAAAAGAGATAGAAGCTGAATATACACCAATTATATTGATACCCTATATGTCTATAGAATTTGACAACATAACGGTTTAATGCACAAGTTATCTATCATGATTACACAGGGCAAGTAAGATGGTTAAAATTACCTACGAATCATGCATAACAATAACACATGAACCTCTGCTAGCATGGAAAGTTTTAAACCCTTAAATTCACTGTCGCTTCATTAAGAATTAACACGATATCTTATAAGTTCGCGACGCTCATAAGACGAATAAGCACAACCAATACTAGGTTATTATACAATCACCACACACTAAGGCATCGAAACAAATTAACTAAAGAAATCTATAAATAAATCAGCTAGAACCCCACGATAATGATTAGCCCATAATCGGACTCATCATCAACATGGGTTCCGATGAAAGCATGGTATAATAAACGTAGTCTTTATAAACACATAATAAAACAAGTACAAAACAAGAGTATAGGTTCACGAATAAGAAAACTAGCATCCAATGTACAACTTAGAAAAAATAATCTCAAGTAAGAACTAGATCTTCTTCGTCTTCATTGAATCATGCTAAAACGATCTTCTTACGCCTTTTCCTTGTGCTCTGGTACGTCTCTCTTTGAAAAATGTCTTTTATTTATGTATATATAGCAGCCCATGCAAAGTAGAAGTCCTCCAATTAGAAGCCAAGTAGAATCAGGATTTTAACATCCCGACCCGGCGCGGGTGCGCGCTTCATCAGCGCGGGCACACTGTATCTCTGTAGTTTCGGCGCGGCCGCACGCTTCATCAGCGCAGGCGCGCTGGCCTCCTGGATAAAATTCTGCTTTCTTTCTTTTCTTGCTGCAATGAGTTGGCTTTCCGAGCTTTATTCCTTGGACATCATCCTAACACCATATTATCACTAAAACAATGCTAATTCACCTGAATTCCGGATTAATGCCTGAAATGCAAAAATACTAGAAAACACATTAAAACACCAACAACTTGAGTACAAATACACTAATTCAAAGCTTAATAGAGCATTATAAAGTGTCATAAATGCCATTCAAAAGAAGTCAAGGCAAGAAGCTCAAGAATAAAAAGACAAAGAATGAAAGAGATATGTCCTAAGTCCAATCATTTATGAGGATTTAGGAATAACTTTTATGTAATCTATTTTGATTTCATTGATATTAATAAAAGGCTTGTTTTGTTTAAATGTTTAAATAAGATATACCACAGTTTAGAGTAAAGCTTTTTATGGATTGTGATGAGATCATAATAATGAGACCTAAAAGATGATAACTCTGAACTTAAATAGTTCCTGGTCGTAGGATTACTAACTGGTAATTAATAATCCGCAAAGATCAGTACATACTATGCTTGCTTCATTATGAAGGATGTCTGTTCTCATAGACATTTATGTGGTGACACTATAGCTAGTATGTAGGTGCTTATTATAGAATAAGTTCACTGAACATGACTCACACAGCTGAACAACTGATGGAGTTCACTCACGTGTCAGCAGTTGTTCACATAGTGATAGTTGTACAAGTATCCTTAGACTTGAGGTCATCATAGTCATCTTGTGTACACTGAACTATGCTTTGGTTTAGTTCTTAGTCTCAAGGGACAATTATAAGGGCTCTACTAGGTATAGGAATTTGTACACGAAGATAGTGTATGATCAATAAAGGATCTACCCCTTCCAGTGTAGGAAGAGAATGTTCAATGCTGATCCACTTATGTTAGTTCAGGAATCTCTGGCCAGAGTGAATGAAATTAGAAAGGAGTTTCTAATCTACATTAAATAGAACTAAGCATAGTGAATGGGAAAGCAAGTGATTAAATAAGATAGGCTTGACACAAGTTCCATGCCTTGTATTTAATCGTGACATTGCAGGGTAAAAGGAATTAATTGTACGGTAACTACTCACTGAATAGGTTCTTGGTATTCTAAGCAGTGAATTCGTATTATCCGGATAGTCGCGATCTGCTGAGAAGTATCCTTCACGATGTAGAATAAATATGATTAATTGATTAATCATATTTAATGAATTAGAGAATTTATATAAATAATGATAAAATAGTTTTATTATTATTTATTTCTACTACCGGCTTAATATTGAACCTACAGGGTCACACCATAAAAGAGAATGATTTAATGGTGGAGGAATTAATTAATAATGGCTGATAATTATTTATTTATGAAATAAATAATTAATTGGCAAATTTAATAATTGATTAAATGATATTTAATTGATTATAAATTAATTAAGAAAATGTTCTTAATATTATTAATTAAGAATTTAATTTTTGGAATTAAATCAAGGGAGAGAATTATTTCTAAAGAGTTTAGAAAAAGGATTAATAATTAAAAGGTGTTTTAATTATTAGTGAGAATAATAAAGGGTTTGTAATAATAATATTTTATGGCAAAATTTTCAGCTGAAAATTTTGCCTATAAATATACTATTATAAACCCTATTTTTGCCTCAACAAAAAAGATTTACAAAACCCTAATTCTCTTCATCTCCTCCTCCTTCATTACATCTTTTTCTTGGTGGATACCGGTGGAGTGCTTCACACTTGAGGAGCAGCTGCTAAGGATCTCCGTTCATCGTTTTTGGATCGCCATTAAAGACCTCCATCTTTCCATTAACGTAAAGCTTCTTAAGGTAAACATACTTAACTACGAATTAAATATTATTTTTCGCATGGATCCTGCGGAGGGTTTCGTTTTTTTTTAAGATTTAAATTTACGTTTTCGTTGCATTTATGTGCTAAAAACCCTTCAATGGCATCAGAGCTACTTGCGAAAAGTTTTTAATTCGTTTATGTGTTTAACTGTTTTCGATATATGAGCATGTACATGATTCGCCATGATTTGAAGTTGATATAATGTGCTTATATATGTATGGTTTTGAATATATGATATTCATGTGAGTTGTATAATCATAAGATGATTATGTAATCTGTATATATACTGATATATACATGATTTATGTTTGTTGTAATTATGAGAATCATATTAGATACGGATTCTGAATTGGCTGCTGCAGATTTGCTGAAATCTGGGTCTGGTGTCCGATTTACGCAAACGAATACCCTATTCCATAGGTAAACGAGCGTCTGAACAAAACTGATAGCTAAATCTATCAACGACTCGTCTGTAAGGCGTTTAACGTCGTTTACTACCCGTAAACAGTGATTCTTGTTTTTCTGATTTGATTCTGATTTTTGTCATATTTTCTTTTTATGATTAGATCATGGATAATATGATATGTTAAGATCATATTATGTGTTTTAACATGCTTTTATGTGTTGTATGAGCATGGTGGATGGTTATGGTCTTTCGACCTTAGTGTAATGGTTTTGGTTTTGGTTTTAAATACGACTTGCATGTCGTCAATCTTTGTAATCATAAATCTCGAATGTAACTCGAGTTATTCTTGTAAGTTCATTAGATTAGTTTTACTTTCAATCATGTAATGTAATTGAAGACTCAAGAAGACTATCCAATTGAGGTGATACAAAGAAGAAGACGAGGCATACAAGAAGTCTAAACAAAGAAGAAGACTTATGTAATAAGTAGTATTTATTTCCATCACCATATTAGATTGACCTTGATCTTTATCATGAGCTTGATAAAGATCACATAGGATGGGGTCATAACCAAATACATTTACTTTATTGCACTTTATATTTACTTGTTTATTTAATTTTATATATGAGATATATGCCTATGTTTACCATGCGATGATAGATTTAGGTGAACTTAAATCAATATAAGGCGTGCTCTAGAAAATCTAGAATATGAATCGTTTCTTGCCTTAACAATAAATATTATGAATACGATCATGAGATTCTTGTGTTTATGAAACATGTAATTGAATATGAATTTTCAATATTGAGAGAAAGGATGATTCTATCAACAACAGATTTCTATCTGTAAGAAAGGGTTATTAAGTGACGCCTCTTGACAATGCTCCACCCGATCTGGGAATCATCTGATTATCGATTATTGATTTGAAATATTTAATTTAAAAGGAAGAATCTCTTTATAATATGATTATGATTGTAACGTAATATAATCCCTCTAAAATTAAATAATATCAAGTAGTAATTGGCCAATGACACAATGGGCTTGTGTCGGTCATAGCCTTCCAACATGGTAGAAAGTGGTTCTTATTTTTAAATCATTGTCGTTTCGTGCTACAGCCGAGGGCTTTGATTTCGAAATAAGAAATACTTGTCTATTACATAGAGATGTGTACATTGAATTAGAATCTAAAGGTCGGTACGTGTTACAGCCGTGGGCCGTTGGAGACTGATTCAATTGTACGAAATGTTGGGTTAGACTTGACTTAGAATATTGAGTTTGTCGTGCCACAGCCGTGACTCAATTATTCAAGAGGCTAAAGTTATATTAGGGAATAACATAAGATGTAATTGACAAGAGTTGTCTGCCTATTGAACATCACATGACGTTTCGTGCCACAGCCGAGGTTGTATGATGGAATGTAGGATCCATATTCCCACTAGCATTATGAATGCTTAATTTTCACTTGGGGGTTGAAAAAATTAGATAAACTAGTGGGAGACACTTATGAATAAAGACCCGATTCATATAGTATTTTGAAATGAAATTGAATATTTGCTAAGTGTTGTTATGTGTTTATCATTTACAGATTTACTATATTCGTCATGTCTTATGCACTATCACTTCGGAGCATACTAGATGCTCACAAGTTGACTGGTCCTAATTTAGCTGTTTGTTTTCACTGTAACAAGTTGGGGCACTGGAAGAGGAACTGCAAGGTTTACCTTGCAGAATTGAAGAAGAAGAAGGGTAGTAAGACTACCGCTTCTAATTCAGGCATGTTCATGATCGAAGTTAATATGTCACTAGGTCAAATTTCTACTTGGGTATTAGATACCGCCTATGGTTCTCATATTTGCAATTCGTTGCAAGGACTAAAGGGAAGTAGGACTCTTGAAAAAGTTGAGGTGATTCTATGTATGGGCAATGGAGCAAGGGTTGCGGACATATCTGTAGGATCATTTAGTTTACATATGCCTACGGGCAAGACTATTATTTTGAATAATTGTTATTACGTTCCCTCTATTGTGAGGAATATTATTTCTATTCCTATGTTGGATGTGGATGGTTTTTCATTTATTATTAAGAATAATGAATGTTCTATCCTTAGAGATAATGTTCTTTTTGGACGTGGCATTTTAAATAATGGTCTGTACGTATGTGACGTAGAGCATGATTTACTTCAAATTGAACAAACTAAAAAAAGAAAATGAGATGATGAAAATCTGACCTATTTATGACATTGTAGGCTAGGTCATATTAGTGAAAATAGACTGCGGACATTGCATAAGGAAGGGTTATTTGAACCCTTTGATTTTGAATCATATCCTACATGCGAGTCTTGTCTATTGGGTAAAATGACCAAATCTCCATTTAGTGGACATGGAGAGAGGGCTGCAGATTTGCTAGGATTGGTACACACAGATGTATGTGGACCAATGTCTACGCAAGCCAAGGGTGGATTTTTGTACGTCATTACTTTCATAGATGATAGATCTAGATTCGGATATGTGTATTTGATGAAACACAAGTCTGAAGACTTTGAAAAGTTCAAAGAATATAAACATGAAGTGGAGAAACAAACCAAACACAATATTATAACTCTTCGATCAGATCGAGGTGGTGAATACTTGAATGGAGAGTTTCTAGATTATCTCAAAGAAAATGGTATAGTCTCCCAGTGGACTCCTCCATATACTCCACAGTTAAATGGGGTATCTGAAAGGAGAAATCGAACTTTGTTAGACATGGTTCGGTCCATGATGAGCTATGCGAATCTTCCAGTATTCCTATGGGGTTATGCATTGGAAACCTCAACATATTTACTGAATAAGATGCCTTCCAAATCTGTTCCTCAAACACCATATGAGATATGGAAAGAAAGGAAACCGAGTCTTAAACACGTTAAGATTTGGGGATGTCCAGCTTATGTCAAGAAAGTTGACCCAGATAAGCTGGAATCTCGATCCGTAAAATGTAATTTTATGGGATATCCTAAAGAGACTTTGGGGTATTACTTTTACACCGATCATCGGGTGTTTGTCTCCAGACATCCTACCTTCTTGGAAAAGTAGTTTATCCTTGAAGGAAACAGTGGGAGCAAAATTGAACTTGATGAAGTTCAAGAAACACAAACTACTACGGATGAAGTGGAAACACCTGTTCAGACTTAACAACCTTCTGTGGAACAGCCCATTCGTAGGACAGGGAGAGTGTCTCACCAACCTGAGAGGTATTATGGCCTTGTCATTGAGAATGACAATGAGTTGTCAATCATTGATGATGACAACCCTGTGACCTATAATGAGGCTATGAGTAGTGTTGACTTAGAGAAATAGCATAGTGCCATGAAATTCGAAATGGAATCTATCTATACCAACCAAGTATGGACTCTGGTTGAGGCGCCTGAAGGTGTTAAGCCTATTGGGTGCAAGTGGGTATACAAAAGAAAGATTGGAGCAGATGGCCAGGTGGAGACCTATAAGGCCAGGCTCGTGGCAAAAGGATTCAAACAAAGGCAAGGGATTGAATTTGATGAAACTTTTTCCCCTATAGCCCTGTTAAAATCAATTCGGATTTTGCTTGCGATTGCTACTTACTATGACTATGAGATCTGGCAAATGGACGTGAAAACGGCTTTCCTCAATGGGGAACTTGAGGAGGAAGTGTATATGACACAGCCAGAGGGTTTTCTTTCCAAGGGAAATGAACACCTAGTGTGTAAGCTGCTGCGAACCATATATGGTTTAAGGCAAGCTTCTCATAGATGGAACATCCGTTTTGATGAGACAACCAAAGAGTTTGGTTTTATCAAAAACATAGATGAACCATGTGTCTACACGAAGGTTAGTGGGAGCGCGGTAACATTTCTTGTATTGTATGTGGATGACATACTTCTTATAGGAAATGATATACCGATGCTACAATCAGTCAAAGTATGGTTATCAAAGAACTTCACCATGAAGGACTTGGGGGAAGCATCCTATATTCTCGGTATGAAGATCTATAGAGATAGATCTAGAAGAATGATAGGTCTTACCCAGGGTACATACATCCAGAAAGTGCTTAAAAGGTTTAGCATGGAAAACTCCAAAAGAGGTCTCATACCGATGAGCCAAGGAGTGTGCCTTTCCGAAAAAATGTCTCCTAAGACACCTGAGGAAAGAGAGCGTATGAGTAAGATTCCTTATGCTTCAGCAATAGGATCTATCATGTACGCGATGTTGTGTACAAGGCCTGATGTTGCTTATTCAATTAGTGTGACGAGCAGATATCAGTCCAATCCAGGTGAAGACCACTAGAAAGCAGTGAAAAACATCCTTAAGTACTTGCGAAGGACTCCTTGGCGGATAGTCGCGATCTGCTGAGAAGTATCCTTCACGATGTAGAATAAATATGATTAATTGATTAATCATATTTAATGAATTAGAGAATTTATATAAATAATGATAAAATAGTTTTATTATTATTTATTTCTACTACCGGCTTAATATTGAACCTACATGGTCACACCATAAAAGAGAATGATTTAATGGTGGAGGAATTAATTAATAATGGCTGATAATTATTTATTTATGAAATAAATAATTAATTGGCAAATTTAATAATTGATTAAATGATATTTAATTGATTATAAATTAATTAAGAAAAGGTTTTTAATATTACTAATTAAGAATTTAATTTTTGGAAATTAAATCAAGGGAGAGAATTATTTCTAAAGAGTTTAGAAAAAGGATTAATAATTAAAAGGTGTTTTAATTATTAGTGAGAATAATAAAGGGTTTATAATAATAATATTTTATGGGAAAATTTTCAGCTGAAAATTTTGCCTATAAATATACTATTATAAACCTATTTTTGCCTCAACCAAAAAGATTTACAAAACCCTAATTCTCTCCATCTCCTCATCCTTCATTATATCTTTTTCTTGGTGGATACCGGTGGAGTGCTTCACACTTGAGGAGCAGCTGCTAAGGATCTCCGTTCATCATTTTTGGATCGCCATTAAAGACCTCCATCTTTCCATTAACGTAAAGATTCTTAAGGTTAATATACTGAACTACGAATTAAATATTATTTTTTGCATAAATCCCGCGGAGGGTTTCGTTTTTTTTTTAAGATTTAAATTTACGTTTTCGTTGCGTTTATGTGCTAAAAACCCTTCAAAGAAGACCTAGATAATCTGTTTAGGCTAGAGGAACACTTCTTTGTAATTCGTAATTTAAGAAAACTGGAATTTAATATGTAATCCAGAATGTATTTAATATCTTTATTTGTTTTGAGGTTGTACTTTTTCTTATTGTCAGTTGAGTTATCCTTAGGGATTTGCTTGTCGAACTTTAACAATCAAATAGGGGGAGATTGTAAAGTATAATATAATGTAACATGTAATGTAGGAATTATAACTCAACATGAAATAAAAACAGATAAAAAATATTAAATTATGAAGCACAGTAACCATAAAGAGGAAGACAAGATAAATTCAAAGAATCAAATGATGTAAATGACCCTCTAAGTCCACAATCAAGTCATGGGAAGAATTTCATTAACATGTTCAAGCATCTATGAAGAATAAGAGATCAAAGGACTTCTAGTATCAGTTACATGGTGTGATTTGAAGTATTGAAGATCAGGGGTTCAATGGATAAAGCTAGAAATAACCATCCAAGATGTATCAGGTTTGCAGTGCAAAAGGAATTGAATTAAATCAGTTCATGTTAGTTATTTGTGAACCAGACCAGTGCACCAAACATCAATATTTTAGAAAAGATTTAATTCAGCAACACAGAAGAAATACTTCTTTGTTACAGCTATTGGAGACAGAGAAATTATTTAAGGCAAAACTATATGGTCGCGGGTTAGCTATATGGTCGCAGGTTAGCAATTGTGGTCGCAGGTTGAGTCTGTGGTAGCAGGTTAGCAATTGTGGTCACAGGTTGAGTCCATATAGTCGGAGGTTAGCAAACCAAGTATATGGTCGCATGTTGAGATTCTCTAGTCTCCAGTTAGCACTTGGAAGTTTATTCAAATTAAAATGAAGCAATCGATTTGGTTTTATGTGGATAAAATGATGCCACATGTCCAATACAGATTAAAGACTACAATAGCAGCAAATGAATGAAAATTCATTTGATTATCTTCTTCAATTTAATAGAAAGTGTTTTACGGGGCTCCATTAAAGAACCTCATTTATTAAGCTTGCAAACATAAAGTTGTGCTGCTGAATTTATTATAGCTAATAAATTCATTGATTAGATTGTAGCAACCTCAACTTTATATTAATAAATAAATATATTCCTCGAATTGTTTTGTGTCTATTTTGATTCCGTACTTATAATGAAGAACTTGTAACGAATCAAAAAAGATTATAGGTATCGTATTCAACCACCCCTTTTACGATACTTTGGGACTAACAACAAAACATAACTGAATATATTACATTAAATAAAATAAATATCATGACTTAAATTGAATTTAATGAAATATTTTCAGAAGGATTTATCAAATCCTGATACAGCCACCCCATCAGGATTTATCACAGCAAATCCTGACCAACGTTAGGATTTATCAGCCATAGCAAATCCTGATCCAGGGGCGTCAGGATCAGTTCATCAATGGATAATGCATAGAATCATAATCCATATTATACTTCAATGGATAAATCCATCAATGGATACTGAGTCATGTGCATCAACGGATGTTGCTTAACAAATCCTTACTGTTATACAGATTCAATATTCATCATAAAACAATATAATAAGTCAGTAAATATTTTAATTAAACATTAAGTAAAATTCTTCGCCCAAGTCACCTCGCGTACGCGAGATGCCGAGACATTCACCCAAATTGCTCTTCGACCCGACCCGACTTGACCCGAGTCATGTCGTGGTGAGGCGGCAGCGGCGCGTGTGTGTGTGCGCGCGCGAGGCACACAATAACACCATGCACACCCACATGCCTTAGTAGTTGATATACTATTCTTGTACATGGTACTATATAAAGCACTACACCCCTCTTTACTTAATCAATGTGGGACAAAACCCACAAACCCATTCAAGCTACTAACTTTACCTCAATTTCTACATGGATTACACTAAGAAAATGACTTAGATTCAAACATGAAAGTTTAAGTCCTCATTACAAGGAACAACCTCCAATTATTAGACTTATGAAATTACATCAAGAACATGTCTAAAACATGTCTCAAACTTTCCATTTTCTAACAATTCCCCACAAGTCCATACAAAAATACATATAAGATTTTATCATGAATTACTTTTCAGAGTCGGTACCCTTCCGGGGTTGAACGCTCCTAAGTCCCCTACTTCGATGGCTACCAGATATAGATGAAATGTTTCACCTTGAATCTCTATTCGTTTGGTGTAACCACACTCCATAGATGACGACAAGTCAAAAGGCTATGGTGCAGATCTACGGTTTTGAGATGTTATGGTCGTGTCTTGATCCTGTTCATCGAATACTTCAAGGAATAACCTTTTCCTCTAATTGTGACCTCATAATTTCATTCACTTAGCTGGGCATCTCCAAAGATGTACCGTCAACATCTCGTCTTACGACTTGACCCTATTCAGAGTTTATAAATCATGACACAATTTTTGGTCCATCGGTATTTATCAAATCCTAATCCAAAACTGTTTCCATCAGAGTTTATTAAAACTCTTTCTAACTAGCACTTCAATTACCTCTTAAGTTTTACAGGGGATAGACTCAGATACATAAGTATCTAAAAGTATATGGTAGAGGTACTACCAATTCATCATTACAACTTGTTATTACCATATTAAATACACTTCGAGGGATCTCCTCTCAGGTATATTGGGTTCTGGTTGTTGATGAATTATAATGGGTTACCAGTGTCATTCCCAACCTTGACTTAAGGACTACAACATGCTCAAGCCCCTTAGCCAGCGGATCAACCATATTATCTTGAGTTCCTATGAACTCTATAGCAATAATCCTATCAGACACAAGACCCCTTATAGACTTCAGTCTAACTTGGATGTGTCTCTTTGTGTTAGCATTATACTTCACACTTCTGATCTTGTCGATAGTTTTACTGCTATCACAATGAACAGAATTGGAAGGAAGCGGCTTGCTTACTACAGGTAACATAGACATAAGCCCATGAAGCCATTCAGCCTCCGTCCCCGTGGCATCAAGTGCACATAACTCAATCTTAAAAGTAGACCGAGTAATCAAAGTCTGTCTAGAAGACTTCCAGGACACTGCTCAACCCGCAAGGGTAAACACATATCCAGTCACTCCATTGGAACCATATTTCCTAGCTATCCAACTTGCATCACTGTACCCCTCGAGTAACCCCGGAAATCTCCGGTAATGAAAGCCAAGGGAAATAGTTCCATTGAGATATCTAAGAACTCTATCCAGTGCCTCCCAATGAGTCTTCTTTGGATAGCTTGTATATCGAGCTAACTTAGACATAGAATATGAAATATCTGGTCTAATCACATTAGCAAGATATTGCAAACTCCGAATAATCTGAGAATACCTTAACTGAGACACATGAACTCCTAAACTATTCTTGACTATTGAACTTCTAAATCATAAGGTGTACTAGCAATTCTACAATTTGAATAACCATACTTCTTAAGTATAGATTTCTCTATATAATGAGACTATGACAATGTTATCCCATCAGTTGACTGAGTCAACTTGATCCCAAGAATCACACTAGCCTCACCCATATCCTTCATTTCAAAGTGCCTCTTCAAGAAACTCTTTGTCTCATTAATAATCTCAATATTGGTTGAGAACAACAAAATATCATCTACATACAAGCACATAATCACACAATCATTACCTTTAACCTTATAGTAAACACACTTGTCACTGTCATTAACTAAAAACTCGAATTCTAAAACAGTTTCATCAAACTTTTTATGCCAGTTTATAGTTGCTTGTTTAAGGTCATAGATTGAATTGACTAGTCTACACACTTTCCTCTCATTACCATAAGCAACAAATCCCTCAGGCTGATCCATATAAATCTCTTCGTCAAGGTCACCATGAAGAAAAACTGTCTTTACATCCATTTGATGGATGATAAGACCGTGTATGGAAGCCAATGCAATAAGCATTCCAATTGTTGTCATTCGGGCAATGGGAGAGTATGTATCAAAATAGTCAATGCCTTCCCTTTGCCTAAAGCCCTTAGCAACTAGCCTAGCCTTGTACTTATCTATTGAGCCATATAGGTTTAGCATCCTCTTGAAGATCCATTTACATCCAATAGTAGAACACCCAGGAGGGAGATCAACTAACTCCCATGTTCCGTTAGAAACAATTGAGTCAATTTCACTCTTCACAGTGCCTTTCCAATGCCTTGACTCCGAAGAATCCATGGCTTGACGAAAAGGTAAAGGCTTGTGGCACCCCAAAATCCGGGGTCAGGAATCTCGGAGGCCACGCCATCTAAACCACTATAAACCACATACCTCACACCATAATATATAAATACTCACACTTTACGACCCCACACTTATCATACACACACACTTACAGGTTATTGTCTTGGAAATGAACCATTCATTACTAGAGTAAATCAAACCACAAAGTGATAATTATTACAACCCAAAAGTAATTAAGTCTTACCGGGGAATAACCTTTAAGTAAGGCTAGTCCGTCGGCCAAATATACGTTTCTTATTTATTACCTTACATAAGTCATACTTATAAATAAGTCGAACTAAAAACAACTGAAAACCAATCCAGCTTATCTGGACTACCTGCGGTACAGCACCAAATAATCTACGGAATAGCTGGCCATTTCCTACCCGTTTCCTGGCTGTGGTTCTCATGGTAGGCATCTTGATTCGCTGTTGTGTTGTGTCATTTTAAAGAAAGCAAGAGTGAGCTATAATGCCCAGCATAATAATGTACAGTATGAAAATGACTGTATGATGAACTTAAGTAAAACATCATATATGATAATTACATTTTGTTCGAAAATAGTTTCCCTTGGTGATACATACCTTTTACGAAAACAATCCTTTAGTGGATTTTATTAACCTGCGAATACCTTAATAGTAAACCCAGCACCTAGGCTTAGGTTACGGTATTGCATCACAATTCCAATTGGAAGAATAGGACATTCGTTGGAGCCACTGCATACGATGATCAGTCGTACTACGATAAAAGTAAACTTTTCTTGTAATAACCCCAATTTTTGGGAAATTTTTGAAACCCTTATGAATAGTGTTTTTGCTGAATGAGAAAACTTTTCATGCCACACTATGTAGGGGTTCTGATATGGATATTCTGAGATTTTATTAGTACTTTATATGGGATATAAGTGTATGTAAAGATCGTCAGAATCCAAATCCGAACACTTTGATTTTTCCCGGAAATCCAATAGATACGGAAAGAATTGAGTATAAGGTAACAGGATAAAAAGGATTTAAATTAAATGATTATAAGAGAGGATCATAAAAGGAATACAATATATTGAGAAAGGTTAAGGGAACCTAAGTAATAAGATCCCGGGTATGATCCCTTAAACGATAAACGAAAACGAAAGTTAAGCGAACCGTATAACAGATCAGCGGTCATTAGGCAAACGATTAGGAAGTTAATCAAGGGGATTAGTGGGGATGATGTCATCCAACCAATAGAAAGAGGACAAGGAGGGGAGGATGACATCATGAGGATGACACAAGCATGACATGGGAAGGAAGGAGGTGTGGTTGAATGAGAACCACACAAATTCAAGGGCAACAAGGTAATTGACTAAATCAAACACAAAAACAAAGCAACCAAGCCAAGTAAAATCATTTTCATCAAAATCAAAAAGAAACCAAGGCATTGTTCTTCATGCTCTCGGCCAAAACAGAACCAGAACACTACAACTGCTGTATCTCCTTCATTTCTCACTCAAATATTGTGTTCTATAGCTCATTGGAAAGGTATTGAGATGGCCTACAACTCTTGTTCACAAGTCTCGTCCAAATAATCATGGTAAGACCCTCATTTTTACAGTTCTTTAAATCGGACTTTTAGAAACTTCAAAGCCTAACTTTGTGTTCTTGATTTCTTTGGAAAGATCAAGCTTGTAGGAGGCTCCCTAAGGCTTTCTAGCAACTTAACACCTCCCAAGGAAGGTATAAACTTCAAACCCTAGCCTTTACTTTATTTTTTAGTAAGTTTAATGGTTGGTGTTGTGAAATGAGAAGCATGGATTGTGATTATTAGTAGTTTGGTTTGATTTGGAAGTGTTTTGGTAATTGAAGCTTGATTATAGTTCATAGGTCTTGATTGTGGTTGTTTGAGTTGAAAACCTTGGAGATTATGGACTGATGTGGTATAGTTTAGGTGAAGTTTTGTTGTATTGATGGTTATGAGTTGGTTGGTGGTTAATTGGAGTAGTTTAAACATTGGTAATCGCGTAAACATAGCCGTCGTAACGTCCGATTTTCTTTGGACTGTTTTTGTGCATAATATTAGGACCCGAGAACCCCCTGCTAGATTATGACCACTGCCATGTTTAGATAGCTCATGTTACGAGCTTCGTTTTGATATGTAGTTCGTTCGATTCCGATGCACGGTTTAGGAGAAACGACCGTTTCAAGTAACGGCGTTTCGCGAACGAAACTTTTCCCCTCGCCTTACTTTGAAACATAGGTTAAAGACCAAAAAGGGTTAATTAATGTATGAAACATTTATGGTAAGTGTGTTAGGCAGTTGGTAAGACGCTCGCGAAGGAATCGCCTTAAAACTCGTAAAGGTTAAATTATTAAAAATGGTGGAGCCGAGGGTACTCGAGTAACTTAAGAGAATCAGTAAGCGCAAAACAAGCGTTAGAGTCTAAGTTAGTTAAAGTATAGATTTACAAGTGACTTTGGTTTAATTCCAACTTACTTGTTGTTTATAGGTTACCAAACTCGTCCCGAGTCATTCGTAACCCCCAGTCGCTCAGGCAAGTTTTCTACCCGTTATACTGTTGTTGTGATGTATATATGTATATGCATTATCTTGCGATAGATGCATGATGTTTATATTAGCAAATGTTGAAATATATTGAAGCATGCTGTTATGGTATATATATGCATGCCTGTTTCATATTCTTTCCATATATAATTGTTGATTCAGTTGATAATACCTATGCTAGAGGATAGCGGTAACTTGCATATACCCTTAGTATAGGGACCCAAAAGGTGGAAATATTTTCTAAACCGGGAGTCGAGGATCCCGACTATAATATATATATTTATATAAATATATGGTTATAGTTTTCAAAACTATTAATCGAATAAGGTTTATTCGATAACTTTATTTTATTTAATGAATATTATTTTGAATATTCATTCGTGGGCTTATGACTCAGTTTATATTATTAATGATTATTAATTGGATATTCATTTGAGGATGTATGACACCTTTATTTTATTTAATGAATATTGTTTATAATATTCATTCGAGGTATTATGACTCCGCTTACTATTTATTAATATTCTTTATTTTATTAAAGAATAATGTTCGATAATCAAACTTACTTTTGATATTCAAGTAAAGATATTACTTTCGTATAAGTATATATTTGATTAATTGCTATTCATTCAAGTATAAGTTTTCCAACTTCTACCTCAATTATTCTTTATGGGAATATTATTTAAATAATAATATTCAGATATTTCTTTCATATTGGGACTGATTTATTTTATTAAATCAGCATTACTCCAAACATTCTTAAAAATGTTTTCGAGTCTTCAAAATGATTTTTAAAAGTTAGAGCGGATCCCAAAACTCATTTTTATATTTAAGATCTTCCTTTTAAAGGGGATTTAAATACTCGTTCAAAACCTGAGGGATTCGGCTCTATGGTGTATTTTATATTCGCAACAAGGTTGCTGTTTTGATAAATGAATTGATTACTTGCCCAATGTTCGGGAAGTAAGCCCATCTAATTGAGTCGGCATAAGCGACAGGCCGGGGTACGGTCTATCAAAGTGTAAGTGGCTGGGTGGCAGTCCATCAACGCGTGAGTGGAAGTCCTTTCCAAAATTCATTGGATATTATAACTCTGTTCATACTTTACATGACAGAGATTTTCAGGAAATGTATGAGATATATATATATATATATATATATATATATATGGATATATATATCAGGACTTAATGAAGTATCTCGTAACTTCATTATTTATAATGATATTTCAAAGATTGAATCTATTCAAGTCTTATCTTGTAGTCTCATCTATGTGATGAACCTTTGAAACTGATTATAACTTGAACGGGGGTAGTTCAAGTAGTATTTGGTAAAGATATAAGTATTTTGGGGTATCTTGTAACTTCATCTTTTAAACTTATATCTAGTTAATGATTGTCTTATGAATGACAAAGATTTTCGGAAAAACGTTGAGACAAGGTTAGATATATGAGATCACCTTGCAACGATATTTTTTGTGTATACAGTTATAAACTGGAACTCTGTGTATATTATGGATGGAAGAGGACTTCCAAGATTTTGAAAAGTATATATGTATATATACTGAATATTTTGCGACTTCATCGCATTAAGATATCAAACTTGGTTCATTTCTTTTGACCAAGACTTTCATGAGTACTATGAGAAGGCTCATATACTATTAATCATTATACATATTATTTTGGTGGGCTTGCTGCTCACCCTTGCTTTATTTCTTCATCACACAACAACAGTTAGGAAAGATGGCCAGACTCCAGCAGACCCAGCGCAAGCGCGTGGGAAGCGTCCCGCGTCTTCCCGTTGATGTTGTAGCTGCTATAGCTGCAGAGGTAGATCTATTGTAGATCAGACCATCTACTTTTGAGAATCAATTATGTATAATTATAACTTGTGGCAGATAATGGCAATTAACTGTAAATTTATCAAGTAATCATTTTGGGTTGTAATAACTTTTAAATTGTGGATTCAAAGACTTGTACTTATTTAAATTTCATCTCTGAGACTATAACGGGTTGTGGTGTGTGTTAGTGTGGGGTCACAACATAAGGTTATTTATTATTAATTAAGTGAAGTGATATTGTGGAAAGAAAGACCGTGACGACCCGGATCCCCGACCCCGGATCTGGGGGTGTTACAGAAATGGTATCAGAGCTAAGCGTTATAAACCTCAGAGATGATGGGACGTTAAGATAATAAGTTCACTAAGATAATAAGAACTCTTTCCAAGTTCATAGTCGGACTACCTAACGTAGTACTGACAGTTAAAACCCTTATGGGAACCCTTATAAATGTAGCGATAGAAGCGTAGTTCGTTATCGTATATGGTAGCGGGACTCCGAACCCTGAAGTTGAGGAACATCAACGCGATGATGTTTTATTATTTATTGGGGATCAGATTATGGATCCGATAGAGCGTCCTAACGCGGGACCGGATGATGTTGATATTGAGGATGTAGCGGTTGAGGATGTTGTCCTAGAAGGGATAGTTGCTGAGGAGGATCCCATGGAGGATCCTGACAAGAATGAATAAAGGACCACTGAGGAATTGATGACCATGGTTAGGGCAACTACCAGAGGTAGGATTGGCCGGTCACTACCGGAGGTTCGTTCAAGTTGTAAAGATAGTAGCCCCTTTAACGCGGCTTACTCGTAAGACTGAGAAGTTCGAATGGACAGAGAAATGCGAGAACAGCTTTCAAGAACTGAAGCAGAGGTTGGTGATGGCCCCTATGCTGGCGTTGCCGGATGGAAAAAGGAGATTTTGTGATTTGTAAGTGACGCTTCGCATAAGGAATTAGGGTGCTTCTTAGCACAGCAAGATAATCGCGTCTGCGTCAAGACAATTAAGGTAATATGAAATTCGATATCCCCGCCCATGAGCTTAGGCTCGTGGCAATAATTTTACCCTAAAGATTGGAGGCACTACTTGTATGGAGAGAAGTGCGAGAATTACCTAAGCCATAAGTGCTCTAGTACATTCTTACGTAGAAAGAGCTCAACATACGCCAGAGGAGGCGGTTAGAGCTAATCAAGAATTATGATTGGGAGATTCTTTATCATTCGGGGAAAGCCAATATGGTGGCTGATGCCCTTAGTAAAAAGGAGAGACTCAAGATGATAATGTCTTTTGGAGAGTTTATAAGAGATTTTGAGAAAATGGAAATAGTAGTGAAGGTAACCGGAGCCGGTACCGAAAAGCTGTTTGAGATAGCAATACAGCCCGAATTATTGGAAAAGATCATATTGTGCCAGAAAAAGTTATGAATGAAGGCAGAGAGCCAACAAATAGATAAGAGGTTAATACCGAGAAAGATGAGAAGGGAATAATGAGGTATTCCTACAGAATTTGGGTTCCAAATGTTCAAGAGCTTAAAGATGAGATCTTAGATGAAAGCTAGTTTGAGGAATAAGATTTAGAGCAAACCCTGAACGTGATAGTCAGGGAGGTCGCCATCAAGATAGAAGGAACCCATGACATAATGGAGTGGAAAATGAGGATTTTAAATTAAAAGATGACCCCAATTATGGGGAGTAGGATGAAACATTTCATACTAAGGAAACAAAAAGTCGAGTAAGGAAAGGAGACCCGAGATGGTACCCCTATACGGCAATTCATGGACCTGTCTAAAGAGAACTTAGACTATTATCCCCAACCACCACCCTGAGGAGACAGTACAGTGAGAAATTCTTTCAGGACCTTTAAGTCGCTAAGCTCTCAGAGTTCCATGGAACAAGCTGACCCAGCCGAGGCAAGAGCCTGGATAAAGGAAATAGAGGAATCATTTGAGATTCTAAATGATTGACGAACCACAAAGGACTGTTTTTGTCACTTACCCTCCTAAGAGAGAGGCCACCCGCTGGTGAAAGACCAAGAAAGGCACGGAGCCAGAGGTTATAATAAACTGATTTAAGTTCAGTCAATTGTTTTAGGAAAGTACTTCCCAAGGTTATGGAGATAGTGTAAAAGCTTTAGAGACAGAACAAAGGCAGACGAGTATGATGAATTATGAATCTAAGTTGTAAAAGTTATCAAGATTCGTTCTGAGGACACGAATCCAGAATGACGGGATGTATGAAATCAATGTTTATGTTGTGTTGGTCCATGAAATAATGATAAGAGAAAGGAAAATAAAAAGAAACTGAAGTGGAAAGGAATATAAAGGCAATAGAGTTTGAGGAATGATAAGGGAGTTGGGTATGAGGAAACCCTAAAGACTCGTAGCAATAGACATAGAAAAGTATGTAATCGTCAGGATGAGGGTGATATACCATGAGTTAAATTGATGGTTGAAGGTATAAGAGATACATATATATTATCCCCTGTAAGTTGGGAGGATTCGAAGAAACCTTGAGATAGTTCCAAGGATAAATAATGAGACGCGGATAGACTGAGGAGACAAGAAAGTAAGAAATTAAGAAAATTGGATGAAGGAAGTGACCTTCAAGAATGTGAAGTGTAAGACCGGTGGCTTGATACCCAGGAAGGGAGACGCCAGGTATGAAAGATATCCCAACATTGAGATGACTATTGAGATAAACAACAAAAGTAAATAAGGATTTATTAAGAAGAAGTTCACGTTGAACACGACCAATATCTTCCAAATCATCCATGTGATCATTACCAAATCAGGAAAGAAAAGCGGATAACCATTTTTATCTTTTGGAGGCCATGTGGATTGACCTTAACTTGAATAAGGATGCTATTGCGAAATTCGGTATAGACTATCGAGGTGGAAATGATTGAATAAGATACCCTTATCAGGGATATATGACTTTATTTATCCATGGAAGGATGCTTGTACCTTTTTAAAGGTGGAATTAAGGATAGAACATCGGTAACTTAAAACGAATCCTAGGGGAATGCATAAAGGTTGTCATTTCACCCTTAATAGGGATAGTATGAGTTTTGACAGTATGAATTGGAAAGGATTAAGGTAATAATAACTTTTAAGGATCAGTGGAGAAATTTTTCAGAAGTATATAGACAATGGTTCTAGTATTAGTAAATGGTATTTTGATATGCCCTGTATATAGGGAATACAGGAGGAACGATTGAAGGATAACCTTAGAGGTTTTACAAGGAGAAAGGAAATATTTGAAATTCTCAAGAATAAAAATGTTGATAAAGGAAATATGACATAATTATAATGATGCCAAGTGGGGCACGTGTTAAACCACGAGAAAGTATGGATCGAACCAGTAATGGTCGAAATTGTTCAGGGCAATTAGGACTTAAGATAAAAAATGTTCTAAGTATGATTGAGAGTCAGTCTTGACAGTGATTAGCCTCTAAAGATTGAGGCAATAACTTATGGAAAAATGGTGATATTTTTTTTTCTTTTCTTTCCCATCTGATTTTAAGGAAAACATCTTCACTCAAGCAGTGATCGGAAATAAGGTAGAAAATTTATTTGGAGGTGGTTAAAATGACATTGACTGTAAGGAAATTTTACTATCAGGAAAGGCCAAAGAGGTGGCCGACACTTTAAAGGTAAGTGGATAATTATAGGCGCGTGTGCCAAAAGAAAACAGTGATGATGGTTAAAAATGTGAAGGTTGAATTATGGTTTGGAAGATTGACATTCCTTCTGATGACTGTGCAATACCCAACCGTAATAGTAGTTGGTAAAGGTTTAATTCGTGTAATCGCCAGGAACGGGCTATCTATCTTAGGAGGTACTATCTTGAGAATAATCCAGGACCATGTTTCAAAAAGGACTAAACGAACCTTTGAGTTAAGTCTTCTATTTAAGGCATATGACTAAGAATGGTATTAACCTGCTATCGTTGCTTTGATTGAAACTCTTCTGCAATTTTATCTACTTCATGTCATGAAAGTACGTCAGAGTTTGGAGTGTTCTTCATGAATTGTGATTGGTGGTTATGTTAACTCCTTAGGAGAATTAGATACGAGATGTATGGACTCCGTATGGTTAGATATTAAGATTTTATGGAAAAGTGAATGACGACAGTAGGTCAGTGGTGGACCATAGTAAGGCAGCAATGATTCTGCGAGTAATGAGCTGATTACAACCGTGAGAGTTGTATTGGAATGGGTGTTGAGATTGAGTACCACTAATCGGGTCGTGGTAGTGTATAAGTTATCATTGATAGACTAATTAAGTAGAGTATCTACCTAGTGAATTATTATTCTTTCTATCAATAGAGAGTCGTATTATTATACGAGGAAGGTTGCGGTGCAAGCATAGAATTCTAGTAGCGATGATGTATAGAATGAGATCCCAGATTCGATTTTCGATGTCGAGGGAGTTTCAAAGGTGATTGTGTATAAGCTCGAGGAAGAGCATGGGTCCATAGAATGATGAACGGAATAGAAATATTTAGGCATGTGAAATAGGATGCTATAATACTTGATGTTGATATAAATACATATATGTTTTGTTCTCCTATGACAAACCTCTATAGTTCAGAGGTAGGTTCCAAGCCAGATATTTTGTGGCAGTATATTTTTTTATATACATACAATTCTCTTCAGTTCGTTCTTTTCTCTTCTTTTCATTTCATGTAATTTGAGAAGAACAACCCTTCCAGAAGGGGAGGTATTGCCGAATGACTGTCTATCTGTGTGATAGAAGCCTAGTAGGATACCAACTATTGTTTAATTGCTTGTCAAGTACTAAAGGCTGGCCACCTTCTGTACTAACTATGCGAGATAACAAGTGTTCATGATCATAGTGATCTCTCAACAAATTCCTTTACTTCTATATGATTGATCAAACTTTGGGAAATAGAAACAGCTGAAAAAGGAGTAATAAAGTTGTGGTAGTATTCGGAATGGAAACACATTCGTGATACTAAGGTTGACGTCGTTATTAAAAGGTTATAGAACGCTAACGAGCAAAAGTATAACCAGTATAATATTAGGAACAGAAGGTAGTAGCGATTACGAACTGGAAAAGAATGGGTATTGAGAAGCAAAAGCTCTAATGCTAAAAGCTATAATGAGAGTCTGTGCAATAGACTTGAAAAAAATTGGAATGATCACTTAACACGGATTGAGTTTTCTTACGACAATAGATCATATGTCAGTATTGAGATATCGCCTTATGAGATCCTTGAGGGAAGACAATATCGATCTCCCTTATGTTAGGATGAAGTTGTAGAGCGCAAGATGCTCGGACCAGCAGTGGTCTAAAGGACCAAGGATATGATAGATCTAATCAGAGGACGGCTGGTAGTAACCCAAGATGGACATAAGAGGTATGCTGATTTGACTCAAAAAGGACAAAGAGTATGAAATAGGGGGCCTAGTAATGTTATAGGTATCCCCTTGGAAACCCTTGAAAAGGATTGATGAGGTTCGGAAAGAAAGGAAAGCTAAGTCTACAATTTGTTGGACCCTTGGATATATTAAGACGTTTGGGAAGTTAGCATATGAGCTAGCCCTACCCCCGAACCTGTAGCAAGTTCATAACGTGTTCCACGTATCAATGTTAAGGAAGTGTAATTCAGATGCCAGACAAATAGGGGCATATGAGCGCATAGACATGCAACCAGACGTAACCTATATGGAGCAACCAGGAAGGGTATAGAGTAAAAGGGAACGAGTGCTTAGGAGAAGGGTTATCAAACTAGTAAGAGTTTGATGGTAGAACCACAATGTGGGAAAATTTACTCGAGAGTTAGAAAGTGCAATGCTAAGAGAGTATCCCTATTCATTTTCTATCTGATTCCGGGACGGAATCCTTTTAAGGAGGGGAGACTGTAATAACCCCAATTTTTGGGAAATTTTTGAAACCCTTATGAATAGTGTTTTTGCTGAATGAGAAAACTTTTCATGCCACACTATGTAGGGGTTCTGATATGGATATTCTGAGATTTTATCAGTACTTTATATGGGATATAAGTGTATGTAAAGATCGTCAGAATCCAAATCCGAACACTTTGATTTTTCCCGGAAATCTAATAGATACGGAAAGAATTGAGTATAAGGTAACAGGATAAAAAGGATTTAAATTAAAGAATTATAAGAGAGGATCATAAAAGGAATACAATATATTGAGAAAGGTTAAGGGAACCTAAGTAATAAGATCCCGGGTATGATCCCTCAAACGATAAACGAAAACGAAAGTTAAGCGAACCGTATAACAGATCAGCGGTCATTAGGCAAACGATTAGGAAGTTAATCAAGGGGATTAGTGGGGATGATGTCATCCAACCAATAGAAAGAGGACAAGGAGGGGAGGATGACATCATGAGGATGACACAAGCATGACATGGGAAGGAAGGAGGTGTGGTTGAATGAGAACCACACAAATTCAAGGGCAACAAGGTAATTGCCTAAATCAAACACAAAAACAAAGCAACCAAGCCAAGTAAAATCATTTTCATCAAAATCAAAAAGAAACCAAGGCATTGTTCTTCATGCTCTCGGCCAAAACAGAACCAGAACACTAAAACTGCTGTATCTCCTTCATTTCTCACTCAAATATTGTGTTTTATAGCTCATTGGAAAGGTATTGAGATGGCCTACAACTCTTGTTCACAAGTCTCGTCCAAATAATCATGGTAAGACCCTCATTTTTACAGTTCTTTAAATCGGACTTTTAGAAACTTCAAAGCCTAACTTTGTGTTCTTGATTTCTTTGGAAAGATCAAGCTTGTAGGAGGCTCCCTAAGGCTTCCTAGCAACTTAACACCTCCCAAGGAAGGTATAAACTTCAAACCCTAGCCTTTACTTTATTTTTTAGTAAGTTTAATGGTTGGTGTTGTGAAATGAGAAGCATGGATTGTGATTATTAGTAGTTTGGTTTGATTTGGAAGTGTTTTGGTAATTGAAGCTTGATTATAGTTCATAGGTCTTGATTGTGGTTGTTTGAGTTGAAAACCTTGGAGATTATGGACTGATGTGGTATGGTTTAGGTGAAGTTTTGTTGTATTGATGGTTATGAGTTGGTTGGTGGTTAATTGGAGTAGTTTAAACATTGGTAATCGCGTAAACATAGCCGTCGTAACGTCCGATTTTCTTTGGACTGTTTTTGTGCATAATATTAGGACCCGAGAACCCCCTGCTAGATTATGACCACTGCCATGTTTAGATAGCTCATGTTACGAGCTTCGTTTTGATATGTAGTTCGTTCGATTCCGATGCACGGTTTAGGAGAAACGACCGTTTCAAGTAACGGCGTTTCGCGAACGAAACTTTTCCCCTCGCCTTACTTTGAAACATAGGTTAAAGACCAAAAAGGGTTAATTAATGTATGAAACATTTATGGTAAGTGTGTTAGGCAGTTGGTAAGACACTCGCGAAGGAATCGCCTTAAAACTCGTAAAGGTTAAATTATTAAAAATGGTGGAGCCGAGGGTACTCGAGTGACTTAAGAGAATCAGTAAGCGCAAAACAAGCGTTAGAGTCTAAGTTAGTTAAAGTATAGATTTACAAGTGACTTTGGTTTAATTCCAACTTAATTGTTGTTTATAGGTTACCAGACTCGTCCCGAGCCATTCATAACCCCCAATCGCTCAGGCAAGTTTTCTACCCGTTATACTGTTGTTGTGATGTATATATGTATATGCATTATCTTGCGATAGATGCATGATGTTTATATTTGCAAATGTTGCAATATATTGAAGCATGCTGCTATGGTATATATATGCATGCCTGTTTCATATTCTTTCCATATATAATTGTTGATTCAGTTGATAATACCTATGCTAGAGGATAGCGGTAACTTGCATATACCCTTAGTATAGGGACCCAAAAGGTGGAAATATTTTCTAAACCGGGAGTCGAGGATCCCGAGTATAATATATATATTTATATAAATATATGGTTATAGTTTTCAAAACTATTAATCGAATAAGGTTTATTCGATAACTTTATTTTATTTAATGAATATTATTTTGAATATTCATTCGAGGGCTTATGACTCAGTTTATATTATTAATGATTATTAATTGGATATTCATTTGAGGATGTATGACTCCTTTATTTTATTTAATGAATATTGTTTATAATATTCATTCGAGGTATTATGACTCCGCTTACTATTTATTAATATTCTTTATTTTATTAAAGAATAATGTTCGATAATCAAACTTACTTTTGATATTCAAGTAAAGATATTACTTTCGTATAAGTATATCTTTGATTAATTGCTATTCATTCAAGTATAAGTTTTCCAACTTCTACCTCAATTATTCTTTATGGGAATATTATTTAAATAATAATATTCAGATATTTCTTTCATATTGGGACTGATTTATTTTATTAAATCAGCATTACTCCAAACATTCTTAAAAATGTTTTCGAGTCTTCAAAATGATTTTTAAAAGTTAGAGCGGATCCCAAAACTCATTTTTATATTTAAGATCTTCCTTTTAAAGGGGATTTAAATACTCGTTCAAAACCTGAGGGATCCGACTCTATGGTGTATTTTATATTCGCAACAAGGTTGCTGTTTTGATAAATGAATTGATTACTTGCCCAATGTTCGGGAAGTAAGCCCATCTAATTGAGTCGGCATAAGCGACAGGCCGGGGTACGGCCTATCAAAGTGTAAGTGGCTGGGTGGCAGTCCATCAACGCGTGAGTGGCCGGGTAACGGTCTAGCGCGAGGTCCTAATGCGGCCAGGGTGATGACCGGTGAGGAATTCATCCAGCTACAGTAGAAAAGGTTACTTATTGGTATCTTTGCCTGATCAGCAAGATATCTGGTTTATGCCAAAATTCTTTTCCTTTCCAAAATTCATTGGATATTATAACTCTGTTCATACTTTACATGACAGAGATTTTCAGGAAATGTATGAGATATATATATATATATGGATATATATATCAGGACTTAATGAAGTATCTCGTAACTTCATTATTTATAATGATATTTCAAAGATTGAATCTATTCAAGTCTTATCTTGTAGTCTCATCTATGTGATGAACCTTTGAAACTGATTATAACTTGAAAGGGGGTAGTTCAAGTAGTATTTGGTAAAGATATAAGTATTTTGGGGTATCTTGTAACTTCATCTTTTAAACTTATATCTAGTTAATGATTGTCTTATGAATGACAAAGATTTTCGGAAAAACGTTGAGACAAGGTTAGATATATGAGATCACCTTGCAACGATATTTTTTGTGTATACAGTTATAAACTGGAACTCTGTGTATATTATGGATGGAAGAGGACTTCCAAGATTTTGAAAAGTATATATGTATATATACTGAATATTTTGCGACTTCATCGCATTAAGATATCAAACTTGGTTCATTTCTTTTGACCAAGACTTTCATGAGTACTATGAGAAGGCTCATATACTATTAATCATTATACATATTATTTTGGTGGGCTTGCTGCTCACCCTTGCTTTATTTCTTCATCACACAACAACAATTAGGAAAGATGGCCAGACTCCAGCAGACCCAGCGCAAGCGCGTGGGAAGCGTCCCGCGTCTTCCCGTTGATGTTGTAGCTGCTATAGCTGCAGAGGTAGATCTATTGTAGATCAGACCATCTACTTTTGAGAATCAATTATGTATAATTATAACTTGTGGCAGATAATGGCAATTAACTGTAAATTTATCAAGTAATCATTTTGGGTTGTAATAACTTTTAAATTGTGGATGACTTGTACTTATTTAAATTTCATCTCTGAGACTATAACGGGTTGTGGTGTGTGTTAGTGTGGGGTCACAGCATAAGGTTATTTATTATTAATTAAGTGAAGTGATATTGTGGAAAGAAAGACCGTGACGACCCGGATCTGGGGGTGTTACATTTCTACTAGTAGAAGGACGACACCTTCGTATCCCGGTTATCACCCTTGCCGCATACGGGCTATGTGTCCTCATTTCGGGTAGACACACACTTCGCAGGTTCTTAGGTACATATTGTACCGTCTCCTACAGTACCAGTAGTCTATCCAATACACGAAGTATTTGGATCTTACCCCTCCCTTGTCCTTTAGGAGATCCTATCATATCTCGAGAACTCGAACCACATCGAAGTTCCCCCAAGCGTTTTGCTTGTTGATAGGCACAGCTTTACTTCATATATATATATGTACTTCCGAAAGTTTTCGGAGGAAGTACTAAGGATGTGAGTTGACTGTTGTCAACAGATAATTAAATAAGGGGGAGTTTCTCTTTGAAACTATATTCAAAATATTCAAAATAAGTCGAGATAATATTCTCCGACGATCTGAAATTATTCGAATGATTTTCCGAAAATCAGAAAGTATTTTAAATCAGGTTCTACGATTTTTAAATCATAAATAAACCCTTCAATAAATAATAATTAATTAAATGATAATCGATAAATAATTAAACCTCGAATGAGTTACTTTTAAAAGAATATTTAAATAATATTCCTCAACTAATTTATGTCTACGCAATTTAATAATCTTTAATGTTTAATCGGGTTTGAAATAAATAATCGTTGGAGTATACTTCTCCCATAATAAATGAATAGGTATATAATATTTATTATTCGAACAATAAAATATAGTTGAGGGAATATGATCTTGGGAAATCGTTTTAATAAAAGTTCGAGGTATTTTAATGTTTCGTAAGTGGACGTTGAGTCCGTTTAAAACGTACTACTATGGACTTGTAATCTCCCTATAATATCACCGGAATAATTCCCGGGTATTCATCTTAAAATCCCGACCGAATCTCGGTCTTAAAATTATACGTCACGCTTAAAGCGGAATTAAATATTTTACAATATATACTTATCGTACAACATCGCTACATTATGCGAAAAATTCAGTTATTGTGTATCATGGCAAGCATGGTATTTATGCAATGATAATAAAACAATCCTTTCACAACACAATAGTAAATGGATTTAGGTTCGTAAACTTGCATGGGTATCTCGAGGTGGATTATGCTCTAGGTTCCGCTCGAAAATCTATAATCATGAACACAATTTATTTTGTTAGGTCCCGTTCTAATTTACGGCTACCCGCACTCATGCGATAATTATTATGCACCCTCTCAACTTATTTTATCCTTATTATTCCTTTAAGTTCTTATTCACATCATGGTCGCTTCATTTTCCAAAGTATCTTAAGTTCATTTCCATTTTCGCCGTCGGCTCCGCTTATAGATTCTACGGTTTCTAATCACGCGGTCTCGGCTCCGATATTTTTATAAAATTGAAAAATCATTATTCTCACTTGAAATTTTTATGTAAGTTAGGAAACTCAATAAGCTACTCTCTGTAAAAATTTCATCATTTATGAACCTTCTTAAGTCGATCCTTTATATTTTCAAAGTTCGTAATTCGTAGCAATTTTTGTCACGTAAATCAATTTTAGTAAAACGACCATAACTTTTGATCCGTAAATCGGAATCAAGCGATTCAAGTGCCTAAAAGATACTTATAACATTTTCTATCATAATAAATGGTTATTTTTGAATAAAATACAATTTAAATCTTCGGGACTTTCTGCAGAAACTTAAAGTTACGTTTTGTTCGTTTTAGTGAGATTACGTTTACGATCGGAGTTTCGTTTACGCCTTAAATCTTTATACTACCACCAACAATCAACATATCATCATCAACACCCTAACTACTCTCAATAACATCATGTTCTTGAGGCAACAACAATCAACCTTAAATCCACTTAACTAAACATCAAGATCTCAACAATATCACCACTAAAACTAGGTTTACAACTACATACTAAAAGGATCTTGAAATTGAATCTTAAATAAAGTTGGGTCAAAAATTTTTAACTTTATTGAAAGCTTTAGATGTGTCCTTGATTATGGTGAAGTCTTGGGAGTGCTTAGTATGGTTTTTGGAACCTAAAACAACCATTGAAATCAAGAAACCAAAGAAGAGTTACTATTCATACTATTCATTCTCAACTTTCTTGATTTTATTTCACCCATCAAACCTTGATAAAAAGAGATCAAAGATTTATCTTACCTTAGTTTGGTTGTTAGGAAGCTTGAAAATTAATGGGAGGATTTATCCATGGCTAGAACTTGAGGATTTGATTTTGATTTCTTGGCTTTGAAGAAGAAAGCCGAATGGGGCTTCTTTGGGAGAGAGAGGGAGAGTTTTTATGCTTGCTCCTTGGTTGCTTCTAGGAAATGAGGTTGTGATATCTTATATTGATTTATATTCTCTAGTTTAGAATCCTAGGTTTTATTTTTGTTGCCAAATCCATGGACAAATCTAACTAGCTTATGGTAGATTACAAGCTAAGCCACTTGCTTAGCTTCCCTAGCTTACTATTCTATTAGCCTTGGTTGATCATCCGAGATCTAGCTCACTATTTGATAAAGTAACCATGGTCACTTTATTACCATGGTTAGTTAGTGCATTACGTTTATTTAATCCTTGATGCGTTCGCTCGGTCGCTTAAACGTTTTCGTAATACTTCCTCGTAAATGGTTCGCGACGTAATTCCTTTCGTATTTATTTCTTATGTTTTGAATTACCATACTTGGATATAAATCCGTAGGGTTTTAAATTCGTAATTATATTGTGATTCCCATAATCCTCGATGATTCGTAAATATGGTCGTTTTTCAAAGTTCGTTTTCTTCGAAAACTAATAGCGTTTACATACACTCATTTAGTACGTATAATCATAATATCAACTCCAAAACTCATTTTCTCATGCACTATATAGTGTGGGCTAAAAAGTTTTTTCCTCGTCCGTCAGGGTTAATATTCATTAAGCATTTTACAAGTTCTCAAAAATTCGAGTTATTACAGTCTTCCCCTCTAACAAGGATTCCGTCCCGGAATCAATTATAAAATAAGCGGGGATATCTATTCCTCATTGTGTCTTCGAGTTCCCAAGTTGACTCTTCGACATTTTGATTCCTCCACAAGATTCTAACCAGCTTCACAGTCTTGTTCCTCAGCACTTATTCTTTTTGGTCCATTATCCTTACTGGCTGCTCGATGTAGGTCAGGTCTGGTTGTAAATCTACCTGCTCGTATTCTATTACATGTCGTGCATCTGCATGGTACTTCCTTAACATGGACACATGGAACACGTTGTGCACTTGTTGCAGATTAGGAGGCAAGGCGAGCTTGTAAGCTAGAGGTCCTATTCTCCTTAAAATTTCAAAGGGTCCTATGAATCTGGGATTTAGCTTCCCTTTCTTCCCAAATCTCATCACTCCTTTCCACGGAGATACCTTCAATAGCCCTGAATCTCCTACTTCATTTTCCCTATCCTTCCTGGTCTGGTCGGCATCCTTCTTTTGTCTGTCCTGAGCTGCTACCAGTCTTTTCCTGATGAGTCCCACCATTTCCCTGGTCTGTTGGACTAACTCTGGTCCTATTATCTTGTGTTCTCCAACTTCATCCCAATATAGGGGAGAGCGAAATCTCCTTCCATAAAGAGCTTCATACGAAGGCATTCCTATGCTAGCGTGATAGCTATTATTTTAAGCAAACTCGATAAGGGGTAAGTGGTCATTCCAGTTTCTCTTAAAGTCGATGGCACACACTCGTAGCATATCTTCTAGGGTCTGAATAGTCCTTTCGCTTTGTCCATCAGTCTGGGAGTGGTAAGCGGTACTCATGTTTAGTCTGGTGCCTACACATTCCTAGAAGCTTCTCCAAAATCGGGAATTAAACCTCGGGTCTCGATCTGACACTATGGCAACAGGAATGCCGTGTCTTACTACAATTTCCTTCAAGTAAATATCCACCAGCTTGTCTACGGTGTACCTTTCGTTGATTGGTAGGAAGTGTGCGGACTTGGTCAATCTATCTATGATAACCCATATGGCGTCATGATTGGTCTTTGTCCGTGGTAGGCCTGTCACAAAATCCATGGCTATATGCTCCAATTTCTATTTTCTCAAATTCTTTAACTCCTCTGATGTCATTATCATCTTGAGTCTTTCCTTCCTACTGGCGTCAGCCACCATATTGGCTTTACCCGGGTGATACAAAATTTCACAGTCTTAGTCCTTAATCAACTCTAACCATCTCCTCTGTCTCATGTTCAGTTCTTTCTGAGTAAAAATATATTTGAGGCTCTTATGGTTTGTGTAGATCTCACATTTCTCACCGTACAGGTAGTGTCTCCAAATTTCCAGGGCAAACACTATGTCTGCTAATTCTAGATCATGCGTCAGGTATCTGCTCTCATACTCCTTCAATTGCCGAGAGGCATGCGCTATAACTTTGCTGTGCTGCATAAGCACACATCATAATCCTTTAAGCGATGCGTTGCTGTATATCACAAGCTCTCCCTTTCCATCGGAAAGAGCAAGCACTAGTGTTGACACCAGTCTCCTTTTCAGTTCCTGAAAGTTTTCCTCACATTTCTCTGTTCATACAAACTTTTCTGTCTTCGGGGTAAGTCTAGTCAGTGGACCAGCTATCTTAGCAAAGTCTTGCACGAATCTTCGGTAATATCCTGCTAAACCCACAAAACTCCTAACCTCTATTAGGGTAGTTGGTCTTTCCCAGTTGGATACCACCTCTATTTTGGCGGGGTCAACTAAAACTCTTTTGCTACTCACCACATGTCCTAAGAACTGAACTTCTCTTAACCAAAACTCGTACTTCGAGAACTTGGCATATAATTTCTAGTTCCTCAAGATTTCTAAGACTATCCTCAAATGTTCTGCATGTTCTTGCTCTGTCTTTGAGTAGATTACAATATCATCTATAAAAACTATCACACATATATCTAGGTACTTTTTGAACACTCTGTTCATCAAATCCATAAAGGCTGCGGGTGCATTGGTTAGCCCAAACGACATGACTAAGAATTCATAGTGTCCATACCTAGTACGAAAAACAGTCTTCGGTATATCCTCGGGTTTGATTTTCAACTGGTGATACCCTGTCCTCAAATCTATTTTGGAAAAATATATAACTCCCTTGAGTTGGTCGAATAGGTCAGCAATCCTGGGGAGAGGGTACCTATTCTTAATAGTCAGCTTATTCAATTCTCGATAGTCTATGCATAACCTCATACTGCCGTCCTTTTTCTTTACAAACAGTAATGGCGCTCCCCATGGCGACACACTGGGACTTATCATTCCATTATCTAATAACTCTTGCAGTTGAGAAGCTAGTTCCTTCATCTCAACTGGGGCTAGCCTATATGGGACCTTGGATACTGGTGTCGTTCCTGGTGCTAATTCTATAGTGAATTCTATTTCCCTGTCAGGTGGCAACCCTGTTAAGTTCTCTGAAAACACATCCTCGAATTCGTTCACTACGGTTATGTTCTGTATATTAGGGACTTCCTTCTTGGTATCTACCACATAAGCCAAATAGGCCTCGTTACCTTTCCTTAATAATCTTTGTGCCTGTAGCATGGTCAGAAATTTCTGGTTCTGTCGTTGACCTCTAAACATTACTTCTTTTCCATTTTGCACTCTTATCTTTACCCTCTTCCGTTCACAATCTATTTGCGCTCCATTACTGGATAACCAATCCATTCCTAAGATTACATCAAATTCTCCTAACGCAATTGGGATTAGGTCAACCTCGAAGACCTTCCCTTCAAATTTCAACTTGCACTTAGGGTGTACTTGATTCACAGGAATTATTTCTTTGTTTGCTATTTCCACTTGTAATATCTCACATAAGGGTATGGCGTTAAGTTTTAACTTTTTATCAAAATCTTAAGATATAAATGACTTGGTTGCTCCAGAATCAAATAGGACATTTGCATGTTCAGAATTTAACAGAAGGGTACCTGCTATCACGTCAGTATTTCGGACAGCATCCTGAACGGTCATGTTGAAGGTCCTAGCAGCTGGGGGTCGGTTGGATACAGCTCTGCTCATCCCTGAGGCTGGGGGCTTCAACGTCGGGTAATCCTTCCTCATGTGCCCTACCTTCCCACATTGGAAACATATCTTGCTGTATTGAGGACAGTTGTTGGTAAGGTGTCCGGGTTGGTCGCACCTGTAATATTTCAGAGGGGCTCTCGCCTGGGTGTACACTTCAAGGTATCTTTTTCCACATGCCTGACATTCTGGTATTGGGGCACGGGGTTGGCTATGAAATGTTGCCCTAGATTGTCTGCCGCCCTGGCCAACACTCTCACTTGGGGCCTTTCTGAATCCGGGGCCTCGCGCAGGTTGGGACACCACTCCCCTGACGAACCTGCTTGGAAGGCTCCTGTTCCCGGTTCCTACTCCTCCTCCTCCGCCTTGGCTTCCTATCTTCCTCTTCCTATTTTCCTTTTCCTTCACACTCTGCGCACTGCCAGCTTCAATAATCGAGGCTTTCTGCACTAAGGTGGCATAATCTGTCAGCTCTAGTACCGCCACTCGGTTTTGGATCCACTGTTTCATACCAAGCTGAAACCTTCGCGCTTTCTTCTCTTCGATATTCACAAACTCAGGCACAAATCTTGACAGCTCAGTAAACTTGGCCTCATATTCTGCCACCGTCATCTTATCCTGTTTCAACTCCAGAAACTTAATCTCCATCTGGGTCTCCATAAACCTAGGAAAATACTTGTCTAATAAACAGTCGGGTAAATCTATCCCATGAAATCACAACATCAGTCTCTAGGTTTCGTTTGGTCTCCTGCTATTAATTAGCTTTTCCTTTCAGCATGTAAGAAGCGAAAATGGTCTTGTGTTGTTCCTCTACACCTAGTATCTCGAAGGACTTTTCTATCTCTTTGAGCCAGGCCCGTGCCTCAACGGGGTCGGCAGATCCTAGAAACTCTGGGGGTTTGAGAGATTTGAAGGCCCTAAAGGCAGTGGCTGCAGTCTGTTGGGCAGCATGCGGCTGTGGTGGAATAGGCTGTTGGTTCAGATTTGCTCTTAACAGTTTCATAAATTCATTCATGGGGTTCCCTCCCTGATGGGTATCCTCAGCCTTTTCTTCTACATATTATTCCTCATCATATTCATTATAGTCTAGGTCCTCTTCACTTTCTTCATTCACTATAGGGTCAGGTTCATTCCGTTATTGGTTAACAGATTCTGCGGGTTGTGCCCTGGTTCCTCTTCTACGGGGTGGCATTGTCCTGATAAGGAAAATTTGTCAATATAGTTGCAATGTTTTACAATTGGATTAATTTATTCATATGTAAGCATTTTATTTACTATTTAGCATGTTTTTATTAGGTGTAAATCCATTTCTAAATAAATGCTAGATATATATACCATAGGGTCTCCCACTTATATCTGGGTGACAAAATAACTAGCCGAGTTCATACATGCTTGATTATAATACATCATTACTTTTCCTGAACATTGAAATGCAAATACATAAGTCGTATACCCTGAAGGGCTAGGAACACTATCTACTACTACGTATCCTATCAAAATTGGTGACAAGTCACCCAGCCTTCTTCAAGGTCCATAAATAGTCACTAGTCCCTCAGTCACTGTCACTGCGTGTGAGGTCACGCACCCTCCTCATCGCTCTTGCCAACATCAGCACTGCATCAACTACCGGGATGTATCCTCCAATAGCCGTCATCCTCATCTGAACCCGGGTACGGAGCTCGATCCCATCAATCTCTCTGTGGGCTATGGTTGGGGAAGCGGCTCTGAAATCCCCTGGGTATCCTAGTCGGATGGCTCTCTCAACTGTCAGTGCCTGGCGTAACTCCACAATGCGGGCAGATGTCGCAGTGATCTCAGCGTTAAGCTGAGCCACCATCCAGTCGTGTACAACTACATGTATGGTCGCCGGGGGTGGTAGAGGTGAGTCTGGGTCGCTAGAGGATATGTCATAAGCCTCGTAGACCTGTGCATAAATCTCATCCTCCTCATCATCATCAGTATAGGGAAAATGGCTCTGCATTCCTGGGTGTGGTGTAGGAGAGCGAATAGTCGAGAGAGGGTACATCTCTACATCCCTCCAGCCTACGCCATCTCCCTGGGTCATCTCAACGTCATCAGCTATGGGGATAGGAAGACCAGTCTCCTCCTTCGGGGCATCCTCAGTAGGGTCATCATCCGAGTCAACAATGGGTGGGTCCTCTGGCTCGGGAGTAGGGTCACGCTCAGGAACCATAACATCATCAACATGGTCAACCTCCCTTATAGGCTCCACTGGTACCTGACACAATAGGCAAGGTGTTACTAACTTAGAGTCGGAATTTCCTTGAGGGTTAAAACTGTCAAGACTACCCGTGTAGCCTGACGACGAACTCGAATTGAGTTCTAATTGATTATTTATTATTCCTATGTCTACGTATTTTATATCTTATCGTTTCCAAGATTTGATAACCCAAGGCTCTGATACCATTTCTGTGGCGCCCCAAAATCCGGGGTCAGGAATCTCGGAGGCCACGCCATCTAAACCACTATAAACCATATACCTCACACCACAATATATAAATACTCACACATTACGACCCCACACTTATCACACACACACACACACTTACAGGTTATTGTCTTGGAAACGAACCATTCATTACTAGAGTAAATCAAACCACAAAGTGATAATTATTACAACCCAAAAGTAATTAAGTCTTACCGGGGAATAACCTTTAAGTAAGGCTAGTCCGTCGGCCAAATATACGTTTCTTATTTATTACCTTACATAAGTCATACTTATAATAAGCCGAACTAAAAACAACTGAAAACCAATCCAGCTTATTCGGACTACCTGCGATACAGCACCAAACAATCTACGGAATAGCTGGTCATTTCCTACCCGTTTCCTGGCTGTGGTTCTCATGGTAGGCATCTTGATTCACTGTTGTGTTGTGTCATTTAAAAGAAAGCAAGAGTGAGCTATAATGCCCAGCATAATAATGTACAGTATGAAATTACTGTATCATAAACTTACGTAAAACATCATATATGGTAATTACGTTTTATTCGAAAATAGTTTCCCTTGGTGATACACACCTTTTACGAAAACAATTCTTTAGTGGATTTTATTAATCTGCGAATACCTTAATAGTAAACCCAACACCTAGGTTTGGGTTACGGTATTGCATCACAATTCCAATTGGAAGAATAAGACATTCGTTGGAGCCACCGCATACGATGATCAGTCGTACTACGATAAAAGTAACCTTTTCTACTAGTAGAAGGACGACACCTTCGTATCCCGGTTATCATTCTTGCTGCATACGAGCTATGTGTCCTCATTTCGGGTATACACACTTCGCAGGTGCTTAGGTACATATTGTACTGTCTCCTACGGTACCAGTAGTCTATCCAATACACGAAGTACTTGAATCCTACCCCTCCCTTGTCCTTTAGGAGATCCTATCATATCTCGAGAACTCAAACCACATCGAAGTTCCCCCAAGCGTTTTTTTTGGTGATAGGCACAACTTTACTTCATATATATATATGTACTTCCGAAAGTTTTCGGAGGAAGTACTAAGGATGTTAGTTGACTGTTGTCAACAGATATTAAATAAGGGGAGAGTTTCTCTTTGAAACTATATTCAAAATATTCAAAATAAGTCGAGATAATATTTTCCTAGGATCTGAAATTATTCGAATGATTTTCCGAAAATCAGAAAGTATTTTAAATCTGGTTCTACGATTTTTAAATCATAAATAAACCCTTCAATAAATAATAATTAATTAAATGATAATCGATAAATAATTAAAACTTGAATGAGTTTACTTTTAAAAGAATATTTAAATAATATTCCTTAGCTAATTTATGTCTACGCAACTTAATAATCTTTAATGTTTAATCGAGTTTGAAATAAATAATCGTTGGAGTATACTTCTCCCATAATAAATGAATAGGTATATAATATTTATTATTCAAACAATAAAATATAGTCGAGGGAATATGATCTTGGAAAATCGTTTTAATAAAAGTTCCAGGTATTTTAATGTTTCTGAATTTTTATATTATTACTGTTCCTTATAAAAGTTATCAACCTCTGTCTCTTTGAACCCGCTATTGATAAAAAAAAACACAATCTTCAAATTCAATACCCTCAAATAACCGTAATTAAATAATTACAAAGGATCTGGGGAAAGTAACTTAGATGCATGCATGCATGCATGTTTCTACTAGCAGAAACACTGGTTAGATTATCTGTGTTAAATCTACAGCTATGAACAAAAACTCAAATGAGTTAGTAACGATAGTTATGATGGGAAGCGTCGGCATAAGAATAAAGACTAGAGTGTTGCTCGACATCATAGTGATATGCATTACCAGGCGACTCAGCTGCGTAGCTGTATGCATTCCCAGGTGACTCATCTCCATAGTGATATGTGTTCCCAGGAGCTTCAACTTCATAATGATATCCATTAGGACCATTGCTGTGAGTTTCTGGTCCATAGTTATATGCATTGCCCGGTGATTCGACTTGGTAATGATATGCATTACCAGGAGGTGCAACTTCGTAGTGATATGCATTTCCTGGTGCTTCAAATTCATACTTTTGAATATTAGACAGCTCAGCTTCGGCTTTGGGAGTGGACTCGGAACTAGGTTGGCTTGCTGGAGGAGTGATAATGTGGTGGGTTGGTTTTTTCTCAACTTTTGTTTCAGGGTCCTCAACTAGACCAACTTCTTCAAAAGAGCGGAAAATGGGGTGTAAATATGCATCAGATAAGTACGACTTCAAACTGAGATCATGTTCAGGACCTCCTTCCTCTGCATCCTTCTCTACGGCTTCCTGAAAAGAACAATTTTTTATTTCCCTATGTTAGAGAATGCTATCAATTCGCTTAAACAAACGACAATTTAAATTGTGGAGAGTGCTAATGGATCATGAGAATAACTTGATCTCGATCAACTAAACCTTAACTTGTACTATATTCGGTAACTTATACGAATCTCACATCTGACCAAGGTATGCAATATATGTTCCTAGTCTTGTGAAATTTCTTCATGTGACTCTTCCATTGTAATTATGTGCAAAATAGGTGGGATTCTTACTTTAGAATTACAAGCAATATTTTTAACTAAGTATCTATTTAGGCTATAATATACATCTAAGCCTGATATTCTAATTTTAGAAACAGGTTACTTTGGCGCAAGCACAATAGTTACTTAAATAAAAAGGAACGGGAAAGGATGAATACACACACCTCCTACATAGACATCACAATGCAATAACATATTAAAATACGACAGGGGACATAATGAATTACCTCAAGGGGGTACTTTCTGAATGCAGGCTCGAACCTATTCTTACAATACTTGTGGAATGTTAGTGTCAGAATGGGCAACACAGCAAGAAAAGGGGTAGAATTTGCAGCCTTTTTGGTGCTTAGTAAACCCATTAGCAGTAGTTGAGATATCAACAAGCTTGCTATTATGCGGGTGTGAACATGCGGCCAGAAGGCTGCAACACTTTCATATTGTTGATTATAAACATTAATTATCTGTGCAATAAACAAAAGTGAAAGTATGTTAAATACCAAATTAAATTTCATATCAGCTATTTAACATAAAACTGAGTTGGCCACCCAAGCAATGTACCAAGGCAAGATGACCATTTTCCCCTCCAAACTTAGCATACACATCAATCCTACTGTTATAATAGACGCATTAGACAGAAAGGAAAAAACGTATTCCAAAACCAAATCTTGGCAAAGATCTTATGATGTGATGGATAATGCGCTGAAGGAAGCGTTTACTAACATATGTTGCTTCTAAGTTGGAGATAGACTTGTTTTGTATGCATCATTGGCTCCTACACCTCTGCAAAGTTTCTACTGATGGGGTTTGTTATGTCAACTTTATGATCAAATGGGTTTATTTGACTATTCGATTGTCTACCCAATGTCAAACTTAAACCTTAAAATGGTCAATCAATCTGAAATTTAATGATTATAAAAATGAAAGTTAGACTAGTTCTATAACACAGAAACTTAACCTGGTGACGATACACAAAGTACGCGAATCCGAAGAAGATCACCACAAAAGGAAGAAGGATCGGAGTGACCACGGCATACACAAGACCAAGGAGGAAGTATAGTTGCAGACTTGGGAGAGTCTCAGGAAATTCCACACCATGAGGGTCCATTGCCTTCTCCCTATCCCTTTCAGTTTTCACCACAAACATGTTTTTAAGGTGAAAAATAACTAAAGGTTTTAACCGAAGAATCTCGCCAGCAATGCCAGCCCATCCATCAACCATGATATATGTAATAAAGAAAGTCGCTTTCATTGGTATGGACACTCCAATAGTCCGTGGAATCCTGACATAAGAATTAAAAATCAGAATAAATCAACTATTGAAACGGGAAAAGGAAACAATTACTTCTTATATTTTGGCATATGTATGTCAATTTTCAACTCTTTGCTTCTTACACTCAAGATTGCACTTAGAGCATCTCCAATAGGGGTGCCAAAATCATGGCACTCTTGCCTACCTATTGGAGTTAAGGGTGCCTACCTATTGGAATTACAAGGGTGCCGAAAAGGTGCCAAGAGAAGTTGTCTACTTTGGACACCCTCTCTAAATGGAAAACACTCAAATACTTCCTAAAAGTATATATTACCCTACCTATTATGCAAATTTTAACAGCATGAACAGGATGTTCTGCCATTAAATAACTTTAAGATTGTGTACCTGCTCCGATCTTTTGCATAAGATAGTAGGTTTTTGGGAAAAGTAAGAAGCATTGAATTTTTTTTATGTAAAACCTCATAGTAGAGTAAAAAATAATATTAAGCAGAGATATGGAACTTTACTGGGTAGGCGACTGATGAAGGAAAGAATCTAGTTGTTCAAAAGCTGTTCCAGTTGCAATGCTTCCCAGGAATACATTAACTAGCATAAAGTAGTAGTATTTGGCAGCTGTCCTCCGTTCTAATACTGAAATTGCTACATGTCCCTCAATCTTTGACATTGCCATCAGAACAGAAGGAAGGATATACAAAAAGATTTTTAAGGCTAGACCGGGAAGGAAACCCTGTAAAAATGATTTGACGAATTTCCTGCAATATATCAGTTTCAATGTTTATCAGTGGTAATTGTAAGGATTTCCACAAACTGAAGGCATATTAAATGGAAAGTCAACCATTGTAGTTTCAGAAACGACAAGGAAGCAACCAATTACTGTTTACGAAGGAACATGACAATTATATTAGTATATAGTTCCAGATAAATAACTCCAATTTGGGGTCTAGTAACTAATGCATAAGCTTTAACCAGAATCATTACCTGACTTGGGCTACTAAACCAAACCTTAAGAGGCAAGTGAATGCACTATTAAGGCAGAATAAATAATTTATCCTATAGCAGTCTAAAACTTAATAGGGTAAACAATCACTGTCTTTCAGATAATCAGTTTTAGAATGGTCACCACCTAAAACTATAGTTGATGCATTTAGATTGTGTATCAAAACTAAAAGCCACTACTGTTTTAAAAGTGACTAATTGTGTATCAAAATATAAATTTCAACATTTTATGGCAATTGTTCTATTTTTTTTTTTGCTAATATAAATGGGGGTTTGACACTTTCTGGTAATTGTTCTATTGTTTTACTAATATAAACAGGGATTTTGTGTACCGTTATGAAGGAAATATAACTGTTTAATTAATGCATTTACAATTATGCCATGTGACATGTCTAAAACATCAATTATCATTTAATGTAGACTCGTTAGATTTACACCCAGAAATAAACCCATAACAAAAGGGGGCAATGCAAAGGCTTCCGAACCTGTGTACCATGGTTGCAAAAGTACACCAAGATAATAAACTAGATCAAAAATATGTCTTTATGGGGTATATGTTCCCTGAATTATTATTTTTTCTTGTTATAGTTGCTCTTGCATAGTAAACTTTGTGAAGTCTTTCATTATATGCAAAAAACGTTCCGAATATAAAGAGACATTTATAGTTCAACTGACAATATTACATTTCAGGTAATAAATTTAAAAAGAAAAGATTATACTTACAATTCGATTACTGGCCTGAGGAAAGGAGCAACCTTTTCAAGACCGTCCAGATTGGCTAGTGATTGCACGAAGGCAATGGGTATCATGTAGAAGAAGACAAGTGCAAAGACCAACAAAGATATCACAAGTTTTCTGATGGTCAAAGAAACAAAGGGTATAGCTAGATTTTTCCAATATACATCTCTTGGTTCGGGGGCCCAATTTGTTAACCAGAGAGTTGGATTCTTGCTTTGCGTTGTTTGTGCACAAACAGAAGCACCCCATCGTGAATTAAAAGATACAAAGGCAGCAGGCATTATATATTTTGGGTCCTTGAGAACTCGCTGGCGCTCCATTGTTAACTGTAGAGACAAAAGGATAAAAAGTTTTTTTTTTAATGATACCTTATAAGGAAGCTCAAGTATCAGACTTCAATGTCTTAAATTCTATATTATTACAATCAGTTTTAGTTAAGATAGAATTAGACTACTGCTTAGAAGATCCATAACGTATGTAGCATGGACTTGGATAATTAGAATAGAACCTAAAGGAGATGCACAATGCTGGACTAAATGTGCGCATTGGTAAAGAAACTTAACTTCATCATATGTAAAAAGTAGAAAATCAACGAGTGAAGAGCAGTGACAGAGGTGTTCCTAGTGCTAAAAGAGGTCTACAGTTTGATTCTCACCCCCTGTAGCCTATAAGGTAGTATGCACTAAAATAAAGAAAAAGGACAGGATGAACTAATGTTAAGGGTCCATGTTACATATCATAGATCACAGAATGAAAGATACTCGTAAAAATATCTAAAGTAGGGAGATGAACAAACAGCCATTACTCACTTTTTTGTCAAATTCGGTCAACTGTTCTCTGTAGTAGTCAATAGAATCCACTTTTTTACCCCAAAGCCCTAGAAATCCTTTCTGAAAACCGAAGGGAAGCATTATTACTAAAAATTAGAATGCGTCAGCAACATACTTTGATTAATATGATTGAATAAAAGGAGCTACCTTACTAGTCGGCCTCTTTTTTTCTGGATGTCTTTCAAATTTAAGTTGGTTATAGTCTAGCCAGTTTTGGAGTCTCTCTCTTTTCCTAACAAGTTTTCTAAACTTGTTTGCATTGTAGACAGCCTGAATTTAAGGAGGTACATGATATAGCATATTAAAGGAAGTGTTCTTGAAGCATCTCAAAATGAGTTTACAGAGATTGATACAGTTCCGAGTATTACCTGGTGACATAAATAGTGGTCTGGATGATTTTTCTTAAAATATATCTCCACGCTATCTGATATTGAGCGACCAGATGCATATGGCACATTCTTGACTAACACCTGATAAGTGAGCATGCAAAATACCATTTCATGGATGAGTTTGAAAAGTTTGCTTATTTGTACATTTACCAACTGAAATGAGAATATATTACTTATAGTTAATGAAAGATTTGATACAAAAAAACAAAGTTCAACTTTGTTCAATACTTATTAAACTGACATACACTTGATTCTTCAGTGATGGAATTAACTAATAGTAAAATTAGGCACCATATCCACCTATTGGATATAGGATCAGGAGGGAAAACTGAAAAACTAAGTACAAATAAGAGTTAACAGAGCAATGAAACAACACAGATATATCACATATATGATATACTGTAATAGGTAGGGAAGTAGTCATGGTAAATTTGTGAATGCATATACATTGACAGAACTATGTAACCATGTTGTGCTGGTGTGCCTTATAATATTTGTCTTCCTGTTGTGCCTTAAAGTCTATGTCTCTGGTGCTCGACTACTAGTTCTACTTGTGAAATGAGAAACGTCCCGCATCACAGAAGATATAGTGAGGCTATATAACTTTATTTTCCTTCTGCTAGAATAGGCCTTCTGTGAAGAGACAGTGAGACGAGAATTTTCTCTTTCAAATATGCAAATGCTCAATAAATAAGGTGACTGCCTTCTATAAAGTAGCTATAAAGGACAAAGTAATTAGAATTATAATATGTTGCATACCTCAAGTACGCATCAATTGTAGAGAGTTAAAAAAGCACAGAAACATTCAGTCTGCCAAACACTTAAAAATGGTAATAAGAACTTTATGGAATACTATCAGCCATTATGATTATAATTGGACTCACAGTAAATTGTTCTGCACGCCTCTGTTGAGATGCCAAATATTTCAGTCTCATCGATGCTACTCTTTCATATTCCTTGTAAAGCATGTAACACGTCCAGAACGTGAACAGGTACTCCATTGATATGTGGGCGAAAAACCTAGATTTTAAAAGTTAAAATATTATTAAGGCTAGATTTCTCTATTCCCAGCAACATGAGGAGAGATATTAAGACTATAAAACAGAATCACATATTTCCGCCATTTCACCCAAAGAAGGATATCTGATAAGAGATTTAATACTTTGATTAACTGATATATAGTCTTAGAAGAAGAGAGTATTTCTGAAAAGTTGGTTTCATGTGTGGAATATATCCTGTTTTTCTAAGCAATGTGTATGTAATAATAATATGTGATCAAGGGCCACCTTTTAGTCCATGCCTGAAAGAACCAATGGAAACTTCCCGTTTTAACTTAATGTAGACGATCTAGTTAAACTGTAAATACAACCATTAATCCATTTAAGGCCGAAATTTACATTTTTAAGACCAAAATAACTTCAAGCATCAAGAATATTATGTCGCTCAAATTATTGGCAGTAAGTTTCAACAAATCATCTTTCTGTCACCTTCGCCAAAAGGTATCATCAATTTTTTGGTTTTAGTACTAGCTAAAGACTTGTTTAACGAATCTACATTTATCTTATTATCAACAGAGAAGGAAGATAACTTACTTGATAGATTTAGATGGAATATTTGATATTGAGAGTTTGTCAATGTCACTAACGACCAACTCTTTGCTCAAGAAAAACAATGTACCTCCTGAAACATTGACTGGGATAAGGACCAAGAGTGCAACGACGGCAATTGGTCCAAAAATCTTAAATCTGGCATACAGAAAGAGGGGATGCATTAGTATACACAATTGTGACACATGCAAAGGTTGAACAAATTAAATTTTATTATCTTACCAAGATGATGAGATTATACTAAAATTAAACAAAATCTAGAGCACTCAAACTAGTGGAAGAGAGGTTTGCAATAACTAATAGGGAGCCTTTGACAATATCATCTTCCATGAGTACATACGTCAATTGCATAAAAATACATGCAATATAGCTCCTTTCTACTTTATACTTACCATATTCTCTGAGTCTCGCAGAATGAACAAAGCATTTTGTGATAACAGAATAGGGAAAAACAATATATGCTTTGGAGTAAGGTGCTTAGGTGCACTTGATTTTAAGTCAAAGAATCTACATACTCCCTATGTTTCAAAATAGTAGTCCACTTCTAAAAGATTATGTGTATTAAGAAAATTTAATATTGATAGGAAAATTTCATTTGTATCGATATTTATTGCAATAATAGGATATAGTACGTGGAATAGAGTTGATCTTGGAAATATAAACTAGAAGTATGTGAAATTGAGTTGATTTTGGAAAATACAAATTAGAGCATAGTCTTCAGAAGTCATGGAACAAGTTACAATGAAAGTTGAAAAGGACAACTAATTTGAAACAATATTTTTGATCAAAAGTGGACTAATCTTTGGAAACGGAGGAGTACTTTAGTTTTCAAGTTAAAACTCAGTTTTACCTCACTCTCCGGTCAACCATATTGCAATAAACATTAATAGAACCCAAAGGAGCTAATATTAAGATTGCATCTCAAGAATTTAAAGTTGGAGAAAGAAGCAACCAAGTGATACCACATTGATGTGACCTACATATAATGTATAAACATTTATAGAAAAAATTCAAACACAAGTTCTCTATTATTCTTAACAATGACACAACAGAAGGTGACAATTGTCTTTCTGGGTAAAATTAGTGTTAATAAGACATACAAAAACACACATATAAGCCTGAAAAATCCAATTCACAATCATCATCCCTCCGTCCCCCCCCCCCAAAAAAAAAATTGAAAGTCCGCCCCCTCCCCCAAGTTTGAGTACAAATATCCCAAATAGTCTTGACAGGCACCCTCACCCATTTCTGCAAATTGTCGAGCCTCTCCAGCTTCTTTTCACATTGCTTGGACCTTTCAAGTATATTTGCAACCTCTAGTAACTCAAGTCCAAATAAAAATGCTTCTAGCGCAGTTCTATTTTATTTACTTATTACTGGACTATTATTTAAGTTGACAGAAGTAACATCAACTTGGAACTTAAATACCGTAGAACCGACACCACTCTTCAGTCTTCATAGAGTCCAAATGGGAGCAAAAACAGCAGCAATAGCCATGGGGAAAGAATACCACTAAATTCAGATAATTCTTTTATTCAATAAATACTAGAACTTTGACAACAGCAATTAAATAAAACATTTCAGATAATAATAATAACAATAATAACAACTTTAAAAAGAACATTTCAGATAGCAACAACAACAAAGTAAAAACCATATAATTTAGAGAGAGCAATAAATAAATAAAAAAAAGGGAGTACCCCAGAAGATAAATCCTCAAGAAAACAGCAGAATCAAGGCCAGCATGGTCAATAATCTGAGACTCAGTCATCCTCAAAGCTTGAGGCATCCAGTTAAGAAAAGTAAGATAAGTCTTGAAATTAAGATTAACAAACTTGCCCACAAAATACCCATTGTTTCTGGGACTAGTCCTGCCTCCATTAATATACCATTTAGGGAAATAAACTCTGTCATTGATGGGTTGAATTCTTAGCAAAGCAAAAGCAAGCAAGAATGCAAAAGCACCCAGAATGTTAATCAAAGCAGAAACACCTATATCCCCAAGATTTGCCATTAACAAGCAAAAAAGAAATGTAGCAAAGTATAGATATATAAAATATAAAGAAGAGATGGGGGGTGGTAAAGTGAAAGAAGAAAGAAATGTATGTATAGAGTATTTAGTAAAGTAAAGAATATGAGTTGGCCCTTTTGGGGTTGTTTTTTTGGAGGTGGGGGATGTGCTTGTACACCCTATACAAACATGTGTGTGTGTGTAATAATGAAATGTTGAAAGAGGTGAGTTTCAATTTTATCTGTGTTTTTTTTTAATCTTGTTTACTGTTAAAGTCAAGTATGTTGCAAGTACATGAAGAGTTGTTTAAGGAGATGGTAGACTCGTGAAGCTTTGCTGTCTCATGTACACTTTGGTTTTGTTGATAAATTCGGTTAGTGTTGTCTGCGTCTGTCATTATCTCTTGTTCTCCTCAACGCGTCTTTATCTCTATTTCAGACCAACATATTCAGGATTTTTTTTTCTACCCTGGATGGATAAAATTATATTTTACGGGTGAATTTCTAGTTCTAGTTATTAAACATGTTTCTGACGACAAAAGTATCCCAACATAACTAGAGACAAATTTAGATTAGGAATAATATCACAGAGTCACATATTTTGCAAGATTAAAGGTACGTGTAATTTTTAAACTTGCTAAATTATTTCATGAGATATAATTTTCACTCAGTCCAGTAACTATATTCGTTTTCATCATTAATATGATTAACTAATATAATAACCCCCATTATCTAGCATTTATCAATGTTTTCCGATATATTCTCAATCTTCTTCCCGATATTTTTATAATTCTCTTCGGTCTCTCTCTCATCTCTTTTATCATATTATTTCTTTCACTCGACTCTCTCAAAATACAAATTACCCATAAATATTTTTATAATATTACATTACTTTCTTTATTGATATAATCTAATTTTTTTACATCAAACAATAACTGATGTATTACAGAAGCGTTGTTGAATATCACAGTTGACATTATTTCTTATTTTTAACATCGGTTTCTAAATGATGTCTTAGTATATCTAATATTTCGGTTATTTATATAGAAATAATGTATTACATTGTCTTTCATATCGGTCCAAAACTTATGTTCGCATTGGTCTAAAACTGATGTAAAAAATAGAGACTTTTTATTACGCCTACGTAGACATCGATTTTGAACATTTTAGACATCAGTTTCGAGTCGTTGTCTACTAACTTTTTTCTTGTAGCTTTGTTAAAAAATAAAGTGTATAATCGCCAATAATTTAAATAAAGTATACAAAATGTATTAATGAAAGCAGCTTATTCTCAATAATTGTCTAGTCCGATGAGTGATGGTATATCATGCCATGTTACAGTTTTCTATATCTAGGTTTTGACGATTCCAACAAAAACAATTATTTTAGGCCATAAACCGATGTTTGTTGTAATATCTGGGATATATCGTGTAATTATTTTTGCTAATAAATAAATATTATGCATGTTTCGTGTTTATTCTGTGAAGTATTTGTTAAGTGGTATATGTGTTTGGATGTTTAAAAAAATATAAATTGAGTATTTTAATTTTCATATGTCCAAAATAAAATATAGATAATTGTCATATCTTCCTATTTATTTTTATGTTGATTTATGATTTTATAGAAAATATATGAATTTTATAAATTCTTTTTCCGAGTATTTATAAACAATTTTATACAATCGGGAAGCAGCCGACGTCATCCGTTTTTACGTTTTTATAACCCGAAACTCTTCTGAGAACTCCTTCTGAACCTAATTGCAATATTCCGAGCATTTTCCATGTTTCGACTTTTTCGATCTGGCGTACGGTTTGTCCTGTGGGGGTCTCGGCGCAATATTTTCGATACATTATTCGTTTCGGTAAATCAATAAAACTCGTATTTTCGATAAACCGGATCTTTTATTTAAACTATTACAATTATCACCTCGTAATACGTGTAACCAGACGCTGAGACCAAGACCGCAATACAAATTGTACTGATTTGGATAATTATCCCGAAAACCGGTACCGTTTGGATCTGTTTTTCTAAATAAACGTACTATTTTATATCCGGAATGATCCAACGGGATACTAATTTTTCGTAATTACAAATAGCCTTTACCGTATTTTATTTCGTACCGAAAATCATTTACAAACAGTAATTATAGAATTTTCCAGAGAAAAACCCTAATTTCATAAAACCTTCTGAGAATCAAACTACAGTTTCAAGGTGTTATTGAAATCCGTTTGGAAAGCTCTGGTAACCAAAACGAAGGATTTGGAGTGTACTTTCAGATTCCAGAACTTGTTTCACTGCAGAATCAAAGGTTTATTTTCTGTAATTTTATTTATTTTCGAATTATTTTGATTAAAAATATTAATTTTTGTTCGGATGATTTTTTGAATGATTTGATGATTGCATGTTGTAGAGCTTGTTTTCCTGATGATTTTCATATGTCATATGACTGATTTGGAGTTCAATAACATGTTCAAAATTGAGTTTAATTTTCGAATTTTAAAATTAGGGTTTATAACCCGTATGAATGTTCTTAATTGAAATTTAGGGTTTTTTGTTCTAGGGGTTATTAGATGTTGAAATATAGTGGGTTTTGTTCCTCATGAAATTTGCAATCGATTGGTGTATAGCTCGTTAACAGACGATTCATGGTTTGAACGGAGTTGTGTTTTGAAGTTTACGTCGGGTCACAGGAAACCGGCGAGTTTCTTGAGCTTTTTCCGGCCAATTCTGGAAAGGGTTGTGTGTTTTGATTGCATATACAAGTTGCATATACAAGTTGCTGGTAGCCTGTAGTTTAATTCTGGACAGTTTAGTGGCCTGAGATGGCCGGAATCGTGTTCTCCGGCCACACTCCGGCGGGTCGCCGGCGGGGGTTTGCAAAATTACAAACAGGCCCCCGAACTTTTGAAGAAGATGAAGTTCAGTCCCTGAACTTTCCAGAACTTGCAAATTTAGGATTCCCGTTTCTAAATTATTTAAAAATCATATTTTCTATTTATTTTAATTATAATTTTTTTTAATTTCTTAAAATTTCAAAAATTATTATTTTAATTTCAAAAATTATTTTAAATTCAAAAATAAATCTGAATTAATTAGTTAATTGATTTTAGTTAATAATTAATTAGTTAATTGGTCAATTAATTCAAAATTTAATTGATTAATTGATTTAATTAATTAGTTAATTGATTTAATTAATTATTTAATTAGATTTAATTATTTATTAATGATTTAAAAATTCTGAAAAATAGTTTCGAGTTTTAAAATATTATTTTAAATTGTTTTCAAGGCTCGAAAATTATTAGAAAATTATTTTGAAGCCAGATGTGGCCAACCGAACCTTGTTTATTGCTTTAAAATCTACCCAACGACCCATTTTGACTCTGAAAAATGTTTTAAAAATCATATTAAATACCCAAACGACTGTTTATGACCCAAGACTTCCTTATAAATGAAATTTCATCGATTGTCTGACATGCTATGTGCTATATGTGACTTGTTTGTTTGGCTGTCGGTGTATATGTTCGGTGTTTACTTGTTTATAGCATAACTTTCAATCCGTTAATCTGATTTGGGTAAAACGAAGGGTAGATAGAAGTGTATATCAAATAGAATCGTATGAGTTGAGTATTGATAGATGTTTATGATATGTGAGCAGAAGAGGCAAGGCGTAGGAAAGGGAAACAGATAGTCGAGGTGTAGGAGATTGTGATTGGAAGTTAGAGAAGTATAGCAAGCTAATATCAGACAAGTGTTCTGAACTTTCTCGAGATATATTGTAGTTGATTGATAGTCCTGTTTTATATTGCAAGTGCTTTGAAGCACTGACCCCTAAACCTTGATTCAAGTTGTTGATCCTTGAGCCGTAAACCTTATTCTTTCTGAACCATTTGTTGTTGTATACCCGAATACGAACCACAGATATACGATACTACTCCACAAATACATACCAACTAAATGCCAAACACTGAATCAAATTGCTTACATATTCAAACCATTGTACCTTATGCTTTGAAAGACCAAATCCTTGCAATCTTGAAACTTTTATTCCTTTGCTATCCAATTCTTTCATTACCTAACAACCATTCTTTGAAATTGCCATATTGGTCCTTTGTAAAGATTAAAACCATTTCATTATTGAGCATCCAATGTTGCTTATAATTTTGTTTATTTCTTTACATTATTTATTCTGTTATTATGTTAGAATTAGATTGTTTTATAAAATTGTGGACCAGATTCGTGGTCAGGCCAGATTGGTGGTCAAGTTAGGCCAATGTGTGCCTTGGATCTAGTAATTCGAGCAGAGATGTGTGCCTTGCTCGAGGTTAGTGTGTGACTGATCAGCAGCCTAACCTTGTTTTTTTTTTAAAAATAAAAACATAATATCCAATTCTAAATCATTAATCATTATTCACTTGATACATTAACTCTTTTCACTTGATGATCATTATTCTCAGTGTTGTCTTTGTGACTTGTTGTGCTAGTTAGTTCATTTGTGCGATGTTATTCATGTTCTTTTCCCATTAAGAAGGAACCAGTTGGTAGCGAGAATCCCCAATCCAGTGCGAGAGCTAGGGGTCCAGGTTGATCGAGTTAAGCTAGCTGACAGCTTTTGAGATAGTTTAAGTTTGTAAAAGTTTGTAATAATGATTAATTGTTAGTCCTTAATAATGCAACAAGAATTACAGCAGGGGGGTTGAATGGAATTCTTGAAATAATTTTTAAAAATGAAAAGTGTTCTAACTTAAATATATATATCAGTGTGAATTGATTTGCAGAGTGCGGAATAATAACTTGAAATGAATCAAAACACAAGTAATTAAAAACACAAGTCTTTAAAAACTTTATGGTGGATTTGAAAGTATCAACCAGAGATATATAATATATCAAGAGAACTCTGTGTAGCAATTAGCTCACAACTGCTTACAAATTTTAACAACTAAGATTGTAGAGAAATGCTAGGAATACAGCTTACAAATGTTTCTCTCTTGATTGCTTAGTTAGTTGCTCTATTTGCTACTTCTTGGTTTATATAACACCAAGATTACAAAGTAATAAGACAAGATAATAAAACAAAAACTATCAAGTCTAATACTATGCTACTTCATTACTCTTTTCCAGCATCTTTGAATATCTTCATAATAGCATGGAAATGGCAATGCTTCTTTGTTCTCTAAAACCCAGTTGAATAGGCTTCCACATTCCATTTGCATACACTCGACGCATGTGACTGTGTTGTCACTGTCAACAGATGTTTGAATTCTTTATCCGTCGGGTTCATGATCATCCGTCGAGTTCATGATCATCCGTCGGGTTGTCTTGTTGATCATCCGTCGAATGTCATTGTTGTTTATCCGCCGGGTAGCAATCTGGCACTTGATTTCATTTCATTTATGCAGAATTACAAGACATCATCTATGTACAATTAATCAACCTATTCTGCATATCTAGTTAAAGTCAACATGACTTGAGTACTACTTACGGAATCTAAATAATGTGTATGCAGAAATGTGCTACAGACTTATTGTTACACAAGCTACTCACTCGATGGATAATAAATCATCATCCGTCGGGACTATATTGAGTTATCCATCGGGACTATAATCCTTATCCGTCGAGTGCTACATTTTTCACTAAGTAAAATCTACCAAGGTGTTTTGTTAATGAAATCATCAAGTTCACAACATATCCACAACATTAATATTCAGTTCTGAGTTTGAATAGTTATTTTCTTCTATCTGATTTTGGAGCTGTTTATGGAATTCCAGTTCATCAGATTCTGAGAGATTTAGCTTTTATTGCATCTCCAAAAGAGTCTCATTGCTAGAGATGCTCAATTGGTCTTCTAATATGAAAAATCTTCTCACTCATTTATCATCCATGAACTCCATCAGCCAGTAGGGTGTTAGATGCACTCTTCTCCCTCTGTAGGGAATGATTAGAGTCTTTGGGAGTGCATCTCTAGCTCTAATACTCCTCAGTTCTTCAATCTTCTTTAGAACCAGTCTTCTTGCAGTTACATTGAATCCAAAGTTCTTCTTGAAGGATGAGTAAACCTTTATCAACACAGCTTGGATTTCTTGAAGGATCCTGTGAAGTGGCCATTGAATCTCATTTCCTCCCTTGTACTTGAAAACCAACCTTTCAGGTAGATTCCTGTAGGCATCAATTCCTCTCACTTCTTCTAGTTCATCTAGATAGAGATTTAGATCAGAGAATTCCTTGATGTCACATAAGTACATGTAATCTCCCTTGTTGACTTTGGATTGAGCTTTAGTTAGAGATTTGGATTTGAGAGGTGACAACGTCACTTTCTTGACTGCTCTTGACTTTGTTCTTTTTGGCTTGCTAAGGATTGGCAGATTGAAGTCAGGAATTGGTAGGCTCTCCCAGTCTATTGGTTCATCCTTAGGAACAATAGGTTCACCATGAATGTTCCTGTAAGGATCCACCACCTTGATGTCTTCAAATACCATAAAGGGTTTTGATGCTAGAGTTGTATTTGGAATGGATTCCTTGGAAAACTGATACTCCAATTCCTTATCAACAAAGTCCAATTTCCTTTTGGTTTTTTTGGCCAATTCCTTGTATCTTGGAGCTTTCTTCTATTGTGGTTCAACTTGCTTCTTTGGATCTTGAGATTCAGTGATTTCAGATGGCTGAGCAGGAATTTGTTGTGTTAGTTTTACAGCTTGTATCTTGGCCAAGATAGCAACTTGCTCTTTCTTTTGCTTAGCCTTTTTGGCATCTAGAGCAGCTTGCTTCTTTTCTTGCTTTAGTCTTGCCTTTTCTTCTCACTTTGCTTGAGCAAATTGAGGATTTCCAGCCACCACACAAATTTATTTACCATTTCTGAAAACTTTAGCAGTTCTCCTTTTTAAAGCTGAATCAGCTGGATCCTTGTAGAAGGCAATTGATCTTGACAGAAGCTTCTTCTCATCAGGCTTAGGTGTCTCATACATTGTATCCAAAGGGTTCTTTAATGATGATTTTGGATAGTTCACCCTTGGCTTCAGAATTATTTCAGCCTTTGGAGATTTGATGCAGGATGGCTGTCCTCTTTCCAGATAGTTCATGCTCATTTCATTCACAGAAATCTGCTGAACTTGAGAGTGATGAATGGCTGACTTTTCTGGCTTCTTTACTAGCCCAAACTTCTTATGAATGTCCTCATCAATCTTCTCCCAGTTGATTGGCTTTAACTATTCCTTTTCAGCTGCTCTTAAATTGGCTGCTGCTTCATTTATCAGATCAATGCTATCTTTGGCTGGTGGCTTGGTGAAAGTAATTGAAGGCACAATTACTTTGCTAACTTCAATGTTGAGCACTTTTTGCTCCCCCTCACTCCTAGAATCCTCTTTCTCCCCCTTTTTGTTATCAGCAAGTTGAGTAGAGGAGGTTTGTACACCCACCAGATCTGAAGCAAGTCTGTCTGTTGAGCTTGATGCAGATGAATTGCTGTAAGAGATGCTTCCATAGCTGTCATCCTTGTATCCAAGGCATCTATCTTTGTGGCAAGATCAGAATATTTCCTGAGTTGTCTCTTAATATCAAGCATTGTAGCTTCTAGAAGCTTAGATTCTATCTTGTCAGAAAAAGCCTTTTTCATTTCATCAATATCACCCTTGATGGTGTTGACATCTCTAGCATGTTGGAAGCCTTGGATCTGTTATAGTTACAGAGAAGCAAGATGTGCTTGAAGGAGCTTCTTGGTGTTGGCATTTGTAGTGGTTTGAATAGCATAATTTGTTTGATTTATGAGTTGGATCAGGGTTGTCTTGAAGTAGTGTTCATCACAATGTTTTGAAAATGCCCATGATGGCATGCCTGATCTTGAACTGGAACCTACTTCTCCCCCTATGTCCAATGGCTCTTCTTCACTATCTCCACCTTCATCTCTAAAAAAATCTGTTGAACCACCAGTCTCATAATCAACATCACCAGCTGTAGAGGGCAAAACTGTGATGACATCCTTAGCTCTTAGCATTGACTGAGTGGTATGCACCAAATTGAACATCCTTTCTGCATTGTCATTGCCCTGTTCAGCTAGAAGTTGATAAGCTGGAACATGGTGAGTAAATGCCTAAACATCAAGGGAGGTGGAATCTATAACAACTTGAAGTTGCTGAGATAGTCCCTCCCTGTCTGCATCCTGGACATTCATTAACTCACTAGCAATGACATCCATCCTTATAGCTCATATACCTGCATTTCTCTCTTGTTCTCTCTTTTGTTGCATCAGGGTCTCACCCTGGCTCCCCACCCTCACACCCTCACCTTCACCTTCACCATCTAAGGTGGGACTCCTTTCACTCTCTTTTGCCAATCCTGAAGAAATGGATTGCATATTTTCACTCTTTTCCTCTCCTTTTTCCTAGGAGCAACCCAGACTCTCACTCATAACACTCTCTTCCCTCAATCCTAAGAGTGATTGTACAACCACTAAGTCTCTGTACTAGATATAATAGATAAAATTTGAAGTTGTGCAGAGACACCCGATGGATGAGGAATATCCATCGGGTTAGCAGTTTGACTATCCGACGGATAAATGCTGTTAAGCTTATCCGTCGGGATACAATCACTACTCGACGGATGAGCAATATCCATCGAGAGAGTAGAAATGAATGAACTTGGAATTGAAACTATTGTGGACTCTGTGCTGATTGATGAGATTTTGGACACAGATGTTTCAACAGTTCCTGAAAGAATTGGCAAGTGAGCCAACAAATCATCCAAAAGATGATGCTCACTTGCACTAGATTTTGGCTTCCCCAACAAAGTTAAAGAAGGGGAATCATGAATAGATGTGTTGATCATATCCACATCCAGAGAGTTTGTGGGAGAATTTGGTGATTGAGGTGCTTCTATAACTAATGATTTTGGCTGTGATTCCACATTTATTGAAGCCACATCAAGCTGAATTTGTGAAGGTGTAGTGATTATGTCTTTAGCACCAGTCTGCACAGTGTGTGAACCCTGTGCATCCCCAAAGGTTTTTGATTTCTTCTTTCTGGCATAAGTTTGGGGTGAGCTAGTGTCCCTTACCCTTTTGGTCTGTGCTCTTGGCTGAGAGTTTTGTTCAATAGTCGCATCCTTTTGGGAGGATGCAGCTAGAAATGAGATTTTGTCCTTTTTAAGCACTACAGTTTGTTGGAAAATTGCAGTGTGGCTAGGCTGGGAAACACTCACCTCTCCAACCTTATCCTTAGGGTTTCTTTTATGTTCACCCTATCCCTCACCTACCTTTCCCACCTTCATACTCCCCTATTTGGTTTTGGTGGATTTTACAACTGACATCTTTTGAGAGATACCAGAGGGGGTTTTATTTGATTTGGATTTTGAAACTTTTGATGGTTTGGTAGCTTGGATAGGCAACTTTGGGTCATTGACACAGTTGCCATAGCTACACTGGATTGTAAAGAAATTTGTGAGGTTGGAATAGTAGGGACATATGAGCTTACCTCACTTACCTGAGGTGCTTCCATTACAGGGAAATACAAGAGTGGCCTCTCCTTGTGATGATTTGCCCTGTTCAAATCTGCAATAATTCTTCTCTCTTGAACCCAATAATCTAATTTGTTATTTGGGTTCTCAAGCACAATTTCCTCAGAGAGGTGGTTAGCTAACATCATGAAAAATCTAGCATAATAAACATTTTTACCCCTCTTATTTAACTCTCCTAATATAAATCCCAACTCAAACAAAACAAGATCACTAAAATTAAAGAATTTTTCTGTAACTAGCATGTAGAGCATGTTAAGCATAGAATATTGACATAATCAAAATTACTGATTTTACCAGAAAAGACCTTGGTCACTACATCACACATGAAACTCCATTCCTTTCTAAGACCCAATCCCCTAATGTCACTTAACTTAGAAGTAGAGAGTGCATAGTTCATGGATAAGCATATTAACTATATCAGTGTCTGTGTGTGGTGAAGTCACGGTATTATCAGGAATCTTGAAACATGCTTTGATAACATCACTATTAATACAGAATTCCTTACCTTTAATGGTGAGTGTGATGGTCTTATCAGTAGAGTTGTATGTAGCAGTCGTCCACATCTCTTCAACAACCTCACAGAAGATGGTGGGTGATTCTAGCATTGCATAGCTGAGTTTGCAGTTCTTCACGAAATCCATCATTTTGTGGTAGTCACTTGAATGTTGAATCGCCTTGTTTACTAGAGCCGTGAAGTTGTTCTTCTCATAGATGCATCCAGTTTGTGACAAGATCTTGACTACTGGTGCCATTGTTAGAGAGTGGAAATTATAGAGATAGAGATGATAGTTGCTTTTGAGAAAGATAGAATTTAGAGCAGATGATTTGAGAATGATAAAAGAAAAGTAATGGAAATGAAAGCTTTTATACTATCTCAAAAATAACTATCAAAAATAATAAAGTAAAATAAAGTAACCAATGAGAATTGCCCAAAATAGCCGTTTAAAAATAAACTGTAAAAATTTCTTCAATTATCCGTCGTGTTATACTTATAAGCTGTAAGTATACTCGATGGATAATGTTCAGAGAATTAACGGCTTAGATTCAGACAATTCGACGGATGAGAGTAAGTCAGTTATCCGTCGAGTTATAAAATATTCCAGAAAAGTAAATGATTTTATTAATAAATTGTATACCGACGGATAAACAAACTCGATGGATACTGATCATCCATCGAGATGTAAATTTTGACTTAGCCAAAATTTCATCCAAGACTGTAAAACCAATTAAATTTTTGGCTGCATTACAACTTGCAAATTATTTGAAAAGATTTAAGAATAATTGAGCATACCTAACTGTAACACCCCCAAATCCGGGGTCGGGGATCCGGGTTGTCACGAGTTCCATTTCCCTTAATATCACCCAATCTTAATACACAATCAACTACTCTGTACTGTGACCCCACAATAAACACACACACCACAAGTTATAGTCTCAGAGATGAATATCCAAAAATAATCACAAGTCGTTTTATTCCACAATTATATGTCAATACACCTTAAAAAGGTTTCTGAATAAATTTACATTTCTTTGCCATTATTACAATTCATAATATACATAATCTGGTACGTCAAAAGTTGAAAGCCTAGCCTATTGGTAATTTCTACCTCAGCTACAGCGGCCTCAACGCTTCCCGAAAGCTGCGGAACGTTTCCTATCCGCTTGCGAATTGGGAGCTTGGTCCTGTTCATCTTGTCTATCTGATGTTGTGTGATGAAAGAAGAAAGCAAGGGTGAGCAGCAAGCCCACCAAAATAATATGTATAATGATTAACAATATATGAGCCTTCTCATAGTACTCATGAAAATCTTGGTCAAAAGAAATGAACCAAGTTTGATATCTTAATGCGATGAAGTCGCAAAATATTCAGTATATATATATACATATATACTTTTCAAAATATTGGAAGTCCTCTTCCATGCATAATACACACAGAGTTCCAGTGTATAACTGTATAAAAATATCGTTGCAAGGTGATCTCATATATCTAACCTTGTCTCAACGTTTTTCTGAAAATATTTGTCATGCATAAGATAATCATTACTAGATATAAGTTTAAAAGATGAAGTTACAAGATACTCCAATATACTTATATCTTTTCCAAATACTACTTGAACTACCACCGTTCAAGTTATAATTAGTTTCAAAAGTTCATCACACTGATGAGACTACAAGATAAGACTTGAATAGATTCAATCTTTGAAATATTTTGAAGGAAATGAAGTTATGATATACTTCAATAAGTCCCGATATATATATATACCTATATATATACATACGTTTCCTGAAAACCTCTGTCATGTAAAGTATGAACAGAATTGCGATATCCAATAAATTTGGAAAGGAAAGAATTTTGGCATAAACCTGATATCTTGCTGATCAGGCAAAGATACCAATAAGTAACCTTTTCTACTAGTAGATGGACGAATTCCCCACTGGTCATCACCCTGGTCGCAATAGGACCTTATGATGGACTGCCACTCAGCCACTTATACATTTGATGGACTCCCACTGAGCCACTTACACTATCATGGACGCCCACTGAGCCCATGTTGCTTATGCCGACTCACATAGATGGACTTACTTCCCTAACGTTGGGTAAGTAATCAATTCATTTACCAAAACCGCAACCTTGTTGCGAATATAAAATACATCACAGAGCCGGATCCCTCAGGTTTTGAGCGAGTATTTAAATCCCCTTAAAAAGGAAGATCTTAAATATAAAAATGAGTTTTGGGATTCGCTCTAACTTTTAAAAATCATTTTGAAGACTCGAAAATACTTTAAAGAGTGTTTGGAGTAATGCTGATTTAATGAAGTAAATCAGTCCCAATATTTTTAGAAAATGTCTGAATATTATTATTTAAATAATATTCCCATAAAGAATAATCTTTATACAAATAATTGAAGTAGAAGTTGTAAGACTTATACTTGAAATGAGTATTAAATAACCAAAGATATACTTATACGAAAGTACTATCTTTATTTGAATAATCGAAAATAAGTTTGATTATCGAAACATTATTCTTTAATAAAATAAAGAATATTATTAAATAATAAGCGGAGTCATAATACCTCGAATGAATATTATAAATAATATTCATTAAATACAATAAAGGAGTCAATACATCCTCAAATGAATATTCAATTAATAATCATTAATAATATAACTGAGTCATAAGCCCTCGAATGAATATTCGAAATAATATTCAATAATAAAATAAAGGAGTCATAAGTCCTCGGATGAATATTCGAAATAATATTCAATAATAAAAATAAAGTTATCGAATAAACCTTATTCGATTAATAGTTTTGAAAACTATAACCATATATATATATATAAAATCTACTCGGGATCCTCGACTCCCGGTTTTAGAAAATGTTTTCACCTTTGGGTCCCTATACTAAGGGTATATGCAAATTACTGCTATTCTCTAGCATAGGTATTATCAACTGAACCAACAGATATATATGGCAAGAATACGAAACAGGCATGCATATATATACCATATCAGCATGCTTCAATATATCGCACATTTGCTAATTAACCAACATGCATCTATCGCAAGATAATGCATATACACATATACATCACAACAACAGTATAACGGATAGAAAACTTGCCTGAGCGACTGGGGGTTACGAATGGCTCGGGACGAGTCTGGTAACCTATAAGCAACAAGTAAGTTGGAATTAAACCAAAGTCACTTGTAAATCTATACTCTAACCAACTCAGACTCTAACGCTCGTTTTGCGCTTAACGATTTACTTAAGTCACTCGAGTACCCTCGGCTCCACCATTTTTAATAAATTAACCATTACGAGTTTTAAGGCGATTCTTTCGCGAGTGGCTTACCAACTGCCTAACACACTTACCATAATTGTTTCATACATTAATTAACCCTTTTTGGTCTTTAACCTATGTTTCAAAGTAAGGCGAGGGGAAAAGTTTCGTTCGCGAAACGCCGTTACTTGAAACGGTCGTTTCTCCTAAACCGTGCATCGGAATTGAACGAACTACATATCAAAACGAAGCTCGTAACATGAGCTATCTAAACATGGAAATGGTCAAAATCTAGCAGGGGGCTCTCGGGTCCTAATGTTATGAACAAAAGCAGTCTAAAGTAAATCGGACATTACGACGGCTATGTTTACGCGATTTCCCATATTTAAACCATTCCAAAACACCACAATTCAACTACCAATCAATAACAACTCAAGATACACATCAAAGCTACTGATTTTAGTCATAATAGGCTCAAGGATCTCAATCCAATCATATATTATAACATCTCCAAATTCAACTAAACTACTTAACAATTAAGCTCGAATCATGCTTATCATTCAATCTACTACTCATCCATCCAAACCATCACCACACTTCAACATTCAAACTTATTACTAAAGGGTGAGAAGATTTATACCTTTCTTGGAGGGTGGAAAGTTACTAAGGAGCCTCAAAGAACCTTGATCTATCCTTATATAACCTTGATCTTGCAAATGAAATCAAGAACACAAAGTTAAAAATTTGAAAACACTATTCACCCTAATCTTTGGTGAATTAATTAGCTATGAAATTCATGGAATCTTGAGCTTAAACTTATGGCTCATCTAAGCTATGAATTATGGAAGCTAAAGAAACAAACCTCTTGATTTTTGAAGGTGTGTAGCTAGGGTTTTGAAATTCTCATCCTTGCATTTTCCATGAAAAGCCGAAGCAAAAGAGAGGAAATGGGAGTGAAAATGCTTCCTTGGTTTTTGTGTTTTGCTTTGATTTGTTTTGGTTGGTTGTTTTTGTTTTGTTTTAGTTAATTACCTATTTAACCTTGGACTTTGTGTGGTTCTCATTCAACCACACCTCCTTCCTTCCCATGTCATGCTTATGTCATGCTATGATGTCATCTTTCCCTCCTTGTCCTCTTCTCATTGGTTGGGTGACATCATCCTCTCTAATCCCTTTGATTAACTTCCTAATTGTTTGCCTAATGACCGCTGATCTGTTATACGGTTCGCTTAACTTTCGTTTTCGTTTATCGTTTGAGGGATCATACCCGGGATCTTATTACTTAGGTTCCCTTAACCTTTCTCAATATATTATATTCCTTTTATGATCCTCTCTTATAATCCTTTAATTTAAATCCTTTTTATCCTGTTACCTTATACTCAATTCTTTCCGTATCTAGTGGATTTCCGGGAAAAATCAAAGTGTTCGGAATTGGATTCTGACGATCTTTACATACACTCATTTACCATATAGAGTACTAATAAAATCTCAGAATATCCATATCAGAACCCCTACATAGTGTGGCATGAAAAGTTTTCTCATTCAGCAAAAACACTATTCATAAGGGTTTCAAAAATTTCCAAAAATTGGGGTTATTACAGTCTCCCCTCCTTAAAAGGATTCCGTCCCGGAATCAGATAGAAATGAATAGGGATACTTTCTTAGTATTGCACTTTCTAACTCTCAAGTCAATTTTCCCACATTGTGGTTCTACCATCAAACTCTTACTAGTTTGATAACCCTTCTCCTAAGCACTCGTTCCTTTTTAATCTATACCCTTCCTGGTTGCTCCATATAGGTTACGTCTGGTTGCATGTCTATGCGCTCATATGCCCCTATTTGTCTGGCATCCGAATTACACTTCCTTAACATTGATACGTGGAACACGTTATGAACTTGCTACATGTTCAGGGGTAGGGCTAGCTCATATGCTAACTTTCCAAACGTCTTAACATATCCAAGGGTCCAACAAATTGTAGACTTAGCTTTCCTTTCTTTCCGAACCTCATCAATCCTTTCTAAGGGTTTCCAAGGGGATACCTATAACATTACTAGGCCCCCTATTTCATACTCTTTGTCCTTTTTGAGTCAAATCAACATACCTCTTATGTCCATCTTGGGTTACTACCAGCCGTCCTCTGATTAGATCTATTATATCCCTGGTCCTTTGGACTACTGCGGGTCCGAGCATCTTGCGCTCTACAACTTCATCCTAACATAAGGGAGATCGACATTGTCTTCCCTCAAGGATCTCATAAGGTGATACCTCAATACTGACATATGATCTATTGTCGTAAGAAAACTCAACCTGTGTTAAGTGATCATTCCAATTTCTTTCAAGTCTATTGCACAGACTCTCATTATAGCTTTTAGCATTAGAACTTTTGCTTCTCAATACCCATTCTTTTCCAGTTCGTAATCGCTATCACCTTCCGTTCCTAATATTATACTGGTTATACTTTTGCTCGTTAGCACTCTATAACCTTTTAATAACCACGTCAACCTTAGTATCACAAATGTGTTTCCATCCCGAATACCACCATAGATTTACTACTCCTTTTTCAGATGTTTCTATTTCCCAAAGTTTGATCAATCATATAGAAGTAAAGGAATTTGTTGAGAGATCACTATGATCATGAACACTTGTTCTATTGCATAGTTAGTACAGAAGGTGGCCAACCTTTAGTACTTGACAAGCAATTAAACAATATGTGGTATCCTACTAGGCTTCTATCACAAAGATAGATAGTCATTCGGCAATACCTCCCCTTCTGGAAGGGTTGTTCTTCTCAGCTTACATGAAATGAAAAGAAGAGAAAAGAACGAACTGAAGAGAATTGTATATATGTAAAAATATTGCCATAAAATATCTGGCTTGGAATCTACCTCTGAACTATAGAGGTTTGTAATAGGAGAACAAAACATATATGTATTTATATCAACATCAAGTATTATAGCATCGTATTTCACATGCCTAAATATTTTCGATATCCCGTCCATCATTCTATGGACCCACGCTCTTCCTCGAGCTTATACACAATCACCTTTGAAACTCCCTCGACATCGAAAATCGAATCTGGGATCTCATTCTATACATCATCGTTACTAGAATTTTATGCTTGCACCGCAACCTTCCTTGTATAATAATACGACTCTCTATTGATAAGAAAGAATAAATATTCACTAGGTAGATACTCTACTTAATTAGTCTATCAATGATAACTTATACACTACCACGACCCGATTAGTGGTACTCAATCTCAACACCCATTCAAATACAACTCTCACGGTTGTAATCAGCTCACTACTCGCAGAATCATTGCTGCCATACTATGGTCCACCACTGACCCACTGTAGTCATTCATTTTCCCTGAAGTCTTAATAGCTAACCATACAGAGTCCATACATCTCGTATCAAATCCTTCTAAGGAGGTAACATAATCACCATTCATAATTCATGAAGTACACTCCTGATTCTGACATACATACATGACATGAAGCAGATAAAATTGCAGAAGAGTTTCGCTCAAAGCAACGATAGCAGGTTAATACCATTCTTAATCATATGCCTTCAATAGAAGACTTAACTCAAAGGTTTGTTTACTCCTTTTTGAAACATGCTCCTGGCTTATTCTCAAGATAGTATCTTCTGAGATAGATAGCCCGCTCATGGCGATTACACGAATTAAACCTTTACCAACTACTATTACGGTTGGGTATTGCACAGTCATCAGAAGGAATGTCAATCTTCCAAACCATAATACAACCTTCACAGCTTTAACCATCATCACTGTATTCTTTTGGCACAAGCGCCTATAATTATCCTCTTACCTTTAAAGTGTCGGCCACCTCTTTGGCCTTTCCTGATAGTAAAATTTCCTTACAGTCAATGTCATTTTAACCACCTCCAAATAACTTTTCTACCTTATTTCAATCACTGCTTATGTGAAAATGCTTTTCTTTAATATCTGATGAGTAAATAAAAAAAAATCACCATTTTTCCATAAGTTATTGCCTCAATCTTTAGAGGTTAATCACTGTCACGACTGACTCTCAATCATACTTAGAACATCTTTTACCTTAGGTCCTAATTGCCCTGAACAATTTCGACCTTTACTGGTTCGATCCATACTTTCTCGTGGTTTAACACGTGCCTCACTTGGCATCAATATAATTACGTCATATTTCCTTTATCAACATTTCTATTCTTGAGAATTTTGAATATTACCTTTCTCCTTGTAAAACCTCTAGGGTTATCCTTGAATCGTTCCTCCTGTATTCCTTAGATACAGGGATATCAAAATACCATTTACTAATACCCGAATCATTGTCTATATACTTCTGAAAAATTTCTCCACTGACCCTTAAAGGTTATTATTACCTTAATCCTTTCCAATTCATACTGTCAAAACTAATACTATCCCTATTAAGGGTGAAATGCCAACCTTTATGCATTCCCCTAGGATTCGTTTTAAGTTACTGATATTCTATCCTTAATTCCACCTTTAAAATGGTACAAGCATCCTTCCATGGATAAATAAAGTCATATATCCCTGATAAGGGTATCTTATTCAATCATTTCCACCTCGATAGTCTATACCGAATTTCACAATAGCATCCTTATTCAAGTTAAGGTCAATCCACATGGCCTCCAAAAGATAAAAATGGTTATTCGCTTTTCTTTCCTGATTTGGTAATGATCACATGGATGATATGGAAGATATTGGTCGTGTTCAACGTGAACTTCTTCTTAATAAATCCTAATTTACTTTTGTTGTTTATCTCAACAGTCATCTCAATGTTGGGATATCTTTCATACCTGGCGTCTCCCTTCCTGGGTATCAAGCCACCGGTCTTACACTTCACATTCTTGAAGGTCACTTCCTTCATCCAATTTTCCTAATTTCTTACTTCCTTGTCCCCTCAGTCTATCCGCGTCTCAATATTTATCCTTCGAACTATCTCAAGGTTTCCTAAAATCCTCCCAACTTACAGGGAATAAAATATATTTGTCTCTTATGCCTTCAACCATCTATTTAACTCATGGTGAATCACCCTCATCCTGACGATTACATACTTTTCTATTTTTATTGCTACGAGTCTTTAGGGTTTCCTCATACCCAACTTCCTTATCATTCCTCAAACTCTATTGCCTTTATATTCCTTTCTACTTCAGTTTCTTTTTATTTTCCTTTCTCTTATCATTATTTCATGAACCAACACAACATAAGCATTGATTTCAAATATCTCGTTATTCTGGATTCGTGTCCTTAGAACGAATCTTGATAACTTTTACAACTTAGATTCATAATTCATTATACTCATCCGCTTTTGTTCTAGCTCCAAAGCTTTTACACTACCTCCATAACCTTGGGAAGTACTTTCCCGAAAATAATTGTCTGAACTTAAATCAGTTTATTATAATCTCTTGCTCCGTGCCTTCCTTGGCCTTTCACCAGCGGGTGGTCTCTCTCTTAGGAGGGTAAGTGACAAAAATAGTCTTTTGTGATTCGTCAATCATTTAGAATCTCAAATGATTCCTGTATTTCCTTTAGCCAGGCTCTTGCCTCGACTGGGTCAGCTTGTTCCTTGGAACTCTGAGAGCTTAGCGACTTAAAGGTCCTGAAAGAATTTCTCACCGCATTGTTTCCTCAGGGTGGTGGTTGGGGATAATAGTCTAAGTTCTGTCTAGACTGGTCCATAAATTGTCGTATAGGAGTACCATCTCGGGTCTCCTTTCCTTACTCGACTTTCTGTTTCCTTAGTATGAAATGTTTCAACCTTCTCCCATAATCGGGGTTTTCTTATACATTAAAACCTTGTTTTACACTCTATTATGTTATGGGTTCTTTCTTTCTTGATGGCAACCTCCCTGACTATCACATTCAGGGTTTGCCCTAAATCTTATTCCTCAAACTATGGCTCTCATCTAAGTTCTCATCCTTAAGCTCTTGAACTTTTGGAACCCAAATTCTATAGGAATACCTCATTATTCCCTTATCATCTTTCTCGGTATTAATCTCTTATCTATTTGTTGGCTCTCTGCCTTCATTCATCACCTTTTTCTGGCACAATATGTTCTTTTCCAATAATTCGGTCTGTATTGCAATCTCGAACAGCTTTTCGGTACCGGCTCCGGTTACCTTCATATCTATTTCCATTTTCTCAAAATCTCTTATCAACTCTCCCAAAGTCATTATCATCTTGAGTCTCTCCTTTACACTAAGGGCATTAGCCACCATTTTGGCTTTCCCTGGATGATAAAGAATCTCATAATCGTAATCCTTGATTAGCTCTAACCGCCTCCTCTGGCATATGTTGAGCTCTTTCTACGTAAAAAAATGTACTAGAGCTCCTATGGTTTGTGTAAATCCCGCACTTCTCTCCATACAAGTAGTGCCTCCAATCTTTAGGGTAAAACTATTGCCATGAGCCCAAGCTCATGGGTGGGGATATCGAATTTTATATTCCCTTAATTGTCTTGACGCGTACGCGATTACCTTGCTGTGCTGTATAAGAAGCACCCTAATTCCTTATGCGAAGCGTCACTACACTTCACAAAATCTCATTTTCCATCCGGCAACGCCAACATAGGGGTCGTCACCAATCTTTGCTTCAGTTCTTAAAAGCTGTTCTCGCATTTCTCTGTCCATTCAAACTTCTCAGTCTTACGAGTAAGCCGCGTTAAAGGGGGCTACTATCTTTACAAACTTGAACGAACCTCCGGTAGTGATCGACCAATCCTACCTCTGGTAGTCGACCTAACCATGGTCATCAATTCATCAGTGGTCCTTTATTCATTCTTGTCAGGATCCTCCATGGGATCCTCCTCAGCAACTATCCCTTCTAGGACAACATCCTCAACCGCTACATCCTCAATATCAACATCATCCGGTCCTGCATTAGGACACTCTATCGGATCCACAATCCGATCTCCAATTAGTAATAAAACATAATCGCGCCGTTGCTCCTCAACCTCAGGGTTCGGAGTCCCGCTACCATATACGATAACGAACTACGCCTCTATCGCTACATTTATAAGGGTTCCCATAAGGGTTTTAACTGTCGGTACTACGTTAGGTAGCCCGACTATGAACTTGGCAAGAGTTCTTATTATCTTAGTGAACTTATTATCTTAACGTCACATCATCTCTGAGGTTTATAACGCTTAGCTCTGATACCACTTCTGTAACACCCCCAAATCCGGGGTCGGGGATCCGGGTTGTCACGAGTTCCATTTCCCTTAATATCACCCAATCTTAATACACAATCAACTACTCTGTACTGTGACCCCACAATAAACACACACACCACAAGTTATAGTCTCAGAGATGAATATCCAAAAATAATCACAAGTCGTTTTATTCCACAATTATATGTCAATACACCTTAAAAAGGTTTCTGAATAAATTTACATTTCTTTGCCATTATTACAATTCATAATATACATAATCTGGTACGTCAAAAGTTGAAAGCCTAGCCTATTGGTAATTTCTACCTCAGCTACAGCGGCCTCAACGCTTCCCGAAAGCTGCAGAACGTTTCCTATCCGCTTGCGAATTGGGAGCTTGGTCCTGTTCATCTTGTCTATCTGATGTTGTGTGATGAAAGAAGAAAGCAAGGGTGAGCAGCAAGCCCACCAAAATAATATGTATAATGATTAACAATATATGAGCCTTCTCATAGTACTCATGAAAATCTTGGGCAAAAGAAATGAACCAAGTTTGATATCTTAATGCGATGAAGTCGCAAAATATTCAGTATATATATATACATATATACTTTTCAAAATATTGGAAGTCCTCTTCCATGCATAATACACACAGAGTTCCAGTGTATAACTGTATAAAAATATCGTTGCAAGGTGATCTCATATATCTAACCTTGTCTCAACGTTTTTCTGAAAATATTTGTCATGCATAAGATAATCATTACTAGATATAAGTTTAAAAGATGAAGTTACAAGATACTCCAATATACTTATATCTTTTCCAAATACTACTTGAACTACCACCGTTCAAGTTATAATTAGTTTCAAAAGTTCATCACACTGATGAGACTACAAGATAAGACTTGAATAGATTCAATCTTTGAAATATTTTGAAGGAAATGAAGTTATGATATACTTCAATAAGTCCCGATATATATACACCTATATATACATACGTTTCCTGAAAACCTCTGTCATGTAAAGTATGAACAGAATTGCAGTATCCAATAAATTTGGAAAGGAAAGAATTTTGGCATAAACCTGATATCTTGCTGATCAGGCAAAGATACCAATAAGTAACCTTTTCTACTAGTAGATGGACGAATTCCCCACTGGTCATCACCCTGGTCGCAATAGGACCTTATGCTGGACTGCCACTCAGCCACTTATACATTTGATGGACTCCCACTGAGCCACTTACACTATCATGGACGCCCACTGAGCCCATGTTGCTTATGCCGACTCAAATAGATGGACTTACTTCCCGAACGTTGGGTAAGTAATCAATTCATTTACCAAAACCGCAACCTTGTTGCGAATATAAAATACACCACAGAGCCGGATCCCTCAGGTTTTGAGCGAGTATTTAAATACCCTTAAAAAGGAAGATCTTAAATATAAAAATGAGTTTTGGGATCCGCTCTAACTTTTAAAAATTATTTTGAAGACTCGAAAACACTTAAAAGAGTGTTTGGAGTAATGCTGATTTAATGAAGTAAATCAGTCCCAATATTTTTAGAAAATGTCTGAATATTATTATTTAAATAATATTCCCATAAAGAATAATCTTTATACAAATAATTGAAGTAGAAGTTGTAAGACTTATACTTGAAATGAGTATTAAATAACCAAAGATATAATTATACGAATGTACTATCTTTATTTGAATAATCGAAAATAAGTTTGATTATCGAAACATTATTCTTTAATAAAATAAAGAATATTATTAAATAATAAGCGGATTCATAATACCTCGAATGAATATTATAAATAATATTCATTAAATACAATAAAGGAGTCAATACATCCTCAAATGAATATTCAATTAATAATCATTAATAATATAACTGAGTCATAAGCCCTCGAATGAATATTCGAAATAATATTCAATAATAAAATAAAGGAGTCATAAGTCCTCGGATGAATATTTGAAATAATATTCAATAATAAAAATAAATTTATCGAATAAACCTTATTCGATTAATAGTTTTGAAAACTATAACCATATATATATATATATAAAATCTACTCGGGATCCTCGACTCCCGGTTTTAGAAAATGTTTTCACCTTTGGGTCCCTATACTAAGGGTATATGCAAATTACTGCTATTCTCTAGCATAGGTATTATCAACTGAACCAACAGATATATATGGCAAGAATACGAAACAGGCATGCATATATATACCATATCAGCATGCTTCAATATATCACACATTTGCTAATTAACCAACATGCATCTATCGCAAGATAATGCATATACACATATACATCACAACAACAGTATAACGGATAGAAAACTTGCCTAAGCGACTGGGGGTTACGAATGGCTCGGGACGAGTCTGGTAACCTATAAGCAACAAGTAAGTTGGAATTAAACCAAAGTCACTTGTAAATCTATACTCTAACCAACTCAGACTCTAACACTCGTTTTGCGCTTAACGATTTACTTAAGTCACTCGAGTACCCTCGGCTCCAACATTTTTAATAAATTAACCATTACGAGTTTTAAGGCGATTCTTTCGTGAGTGGCTTACCAACTACCTAACACACTTACCATAATTGTTTCATACATTAATTAACCCTTTTTGGTCTTTAACCTATGTTTCAAAGTAAGGCGAGGGGAAAAGTTTCGTTCGCGAAATGCCGTTACTTGAAACGGTCGTTTCTCCTAAACCGTGCATCGGAATCAAACGAACTACATATCAAAACGAAGCTCGTAACATGAGCTATCTAAGCATGGCAATGGTCAAAATCTATCAGGGGGCTCTCGGGTCCTAATGTTATGAACAAAAGCAGTCTAAAGTAAATCGGACATTACGACGGCTATGTTTACGCGATTTCCCATATTTAAACCATTCCAAAACACCACAATTCAACTACCAATCAATAACAACTCAAGATACACATCAAAGCTACTGATTTTAGTCATAATAGGCTCAAGGATCTCAATCCAATCATATATTATAACATCTCCAAATTCAACTAAACTACTTAACAATTAAGCTCGAATCATGCTTATCATTCAATCTACTACTCATCCATCCAAACCATCACCACACTTCAACATTCAAACTTATTACTAAAGGGTGAGAAGATTTATACCTTTCTTGGAGGGTGGAAAGTTACTAGGGAGCCTCAAAGAACCTTGATCTATCCTTATATAACCTTGATCTTGCAAATGAAATCAAGAACACAAAGTTAAAAATTTGAAAACACTATTCACCCTAATCTTTGGTGAATTAATTAGCTATGAAAATCATGGAATCTTGAGCTTAAACTTATGGCTCATCTAAGCTATGAATTATGGAAGCTAAAGAAACAAACCTCTTGATTTTTGAAGGTGTGTAGCTAGGGTTTTGAAATTCTCATCCTTGCATTTTCCATGAAAAGCCGAAGCAAAAGAGAGGAAATGGGAGTGAAAATGCTTCCTTGGTTTTTGTGTTTTGCTTTGATTTGTTTTTGTTGGTTGTTTTTGTTTTGTTTTAGTTAATTACCTATTTAACCTTGGACTTTGTGTGGTTCTCATTCAACCACACCTCCTTCCTTCCCATGTCATGCTTGTGTCATGCTATAATGTCATCTTTCCCTCCTTGTCCTCTTCTCATTGGTTGGGTGACATCATCCTCTCTAATCCCTTTGATTAACTTCCTAATTGTTTGCCTAATGACCGCTGATCTGTTATACGGTTCGCTTAACTTTCATTTTCGTTTATCGTTTGAGGGATCATACCCGGGATCTTATTACTTAGGTTCCCTTAACCTTTCTCAATATATTATATTCCTTTTATGATCCTCTCTTATAATCCTTTAATTTAAATCCTTTTTATCCTGTTACCTTATACTCAATTCTTTCCGTATCTAGTGGATTTCCGGGAAAAATCAAAGTGTTCGGAATTGGATTCTGACGATCTTTACATACACTCATTTACCATATAGAGTACTAATAAAATCTCAGAATATCCATATCAGAACCCCTACATAGTGTGGCATGAAAAGTTTTCTCATTCAGCAAAAACACTATTCATAAGGGTTTCGGAATTGCCTTCCGACGGATGAAGCATTGTGCAACTCGACAGATGTTGAGTTTTGTGCTTCATTGGTGGTAGATTTATCTGTATTATCCTTAGATACATTCTCTTGATCACTTTCATCATCACTGTCATCACTAACCATCTCCACATTGTCAAATTTGAGGCTCTCATGGTAATCTCCATCTTGCAGTCCTTTAATCTTTTTATCATCAAACACAACATGTATTGATTCCACAATAATGTTGGTTCTTAGATTGTAGACTCTATATGCTTTACCAACAGCATATCCAACAAAAATTCATTCATCTGCTTTAGCATCAAACTTCCCATTCTGATCAGTTTGATTTCTCAAGATATAACATTTGCAGCCAAAGACATGAAGAAAGTTTAGATTTGGCTTCTTGTTCTTGAACAATTGATAGGGAGTCATGCATTTTTCTTGATTAATCAGAGAAATATTCTGAGTATAGCATGCAGTATTTACAGCTTCAGCCCATAAATATGTTGGTAACTTAGACTCTTCAAGCATTGTCCTTGCAGCCTCAATAAGTGATATGTTCTTCCTTTCTACTACTCCATTTTGTTGTGGAGTTCTTGCTGCTAAAAACTCATGCAAAATTCCATTTTCTTCACAAATTGCTCTCATGACAGAATTCTTGAACTCAGTTCCATTGTCACTCCTGATTCTTCTAACTTTGAAATCAGGATGATTATTGACTTGCCTTATGTGATTGATGATTATTTCACTAGCCTCATCTTTAGATTTTAGAAAATATGTCCAAGAGAACTTTGAGAAATCATCTACAATTACTAGGCAAAATCTTTTCCTTGAGATGGATAACACATTGACCGGTCCAAACAAATCCATGTGAAGCAGTTGCAAAGATTCTTCAATTGTTGAATCAAGCTTCTTCCTGAAGGATGCTTTGATCTGCTTTCCTTTTTGGCAGGCATCACACAATCCATCCTTAGAAAACTCCACTTGAGGAATGCCTCTAACCAGTTTTTTCTTTACTAGCTCATTCATGGTCTTGAAGTTTAGATGGATAGCTTCTTATGCCATAACCAACTTTCATCCTGACTTGCTTTGCTGAGAAGACAAGTAACAGATTCTGTATTTGATGAGTTGAAGTCAGCTAGGTACACATTTCCTTTTCTCACACCAGTGAGAACCACTTTGTTGCTCATCTTGTTAGTCACAACACAGGCTTCTGAATTGAAGGTTACTGAATTGCCTTTATCACAAAGCTGGCTGATACTCAACAAATTATGCTTGAGACCATCCACTAAGGCAACCTCCTCAATGATGACATTGTCTTTTGTAATCAAGCCATATCCCACAGTATAACCCTTGTTGTCATCTCCAAAAGTAATTCTAGGGCCAACTCTCTCTTTGAACTCTGTGAGCAGGGTAGAATCACCAGCCATGTGTCTTGAACAACCACTATCCAAGTACCATAGATTCTTTCTGTTTCCCTGTACAAATCAAAATCATACAAGTTGATTTTGGTACCCAAGTTTCCTTGGGTCCTGCCTTGTTAGCTTTCTTTTTCTGTTTCTTAGGTTTGATCTCATTTGACTTGGGGATATCAGATTCATCCTTAGTCATTTGAGTTGAACCTTTAAAACCATTCATTACAGCAGAATTATCATGCATATTTTGATTAACAGGGAATGGCATGCTATTAGTAAACATGTTATTCCAGTAAGGCATGCTAAATTACATTTGTGGCATACTAAATGCAGCATAATAAGGATTAGGTGTAAATGGCATATTAGCAAACTGTCTATTCATATTCTGTGTAGACATAGCATTCATAGGCATAGAAGGCATGGCATTCATGTTGGGAAAGTGAGGTGGCACATATATGGAAGTAGGCATGGCAGATTTGCAATTAACAGACAAATGATTTACACTACCATACTTGACACAGATTTTTCTAGGAGCATATTTATCAGGTGTGTAGTTATTGTGTTTGTTAATCCCTACTTTACCATTTCTATTATTTTTCTTTTTAGCCTCTGTTTTAACCTCAATCTTTTCAAGTCTGTCACTCAATTGCTTGATAGTCATATGACCAACATTAGCCTTCTTCTCCTTCTTCACTTGACTAGATTCTCTTGGAACAAAATTCTTGGAAACTGATCCATATTTCTCATTTAACTTGACAAGCTGGGCTTTACTCACAGGCTTGTTCACAGTCGACGGATGAGGATTTATGTCACTCGTTGGATAACCCTTTTTGTTATCCGACGGATGACCCTCATTATCCGTCGAGTCTACATCTGTTAGCAATCCTTCAACCAAATTGGATTCCAACTTCTCCTTATCCTTCTTCCAGGCTGCATCACAAAAGGACTCAATACCTTGAACTTTGGTGATTTGAGCATGAACATCTCTAGATGTTTTCCATGCCTTAATCACCTCATGTTCTCGTTCAAGCTGCTTCTTCAAAATCTTTTCTTTCTTCAAGGACTCAGTTAATTCCTCCTTGGAAATCTTACACTCAATTCTTAATTTTTCAAAATCAATGATCTAAGACTCTAGCACATTATTCCTCTCACTTAAAATCAAATTGTTTTCTTTGATTATAGCATTTTCCTTAGTAAGAGACTTAAGTGTAACATGCAAATGATATAATTTTGTAGACATGTCATTTATAACATAATTACACTCAGCTTTAGATAAATGTGCAAGGTTAGTGGTGATTATCTGATTACTTGGAGAACTTGTCTTTGTTTCATCAAACATGGCCATTAGGGCTAGATTGACATAGCTGATGTAATATCTGGGATATATCGTGTAATTATTTTTGCTATTAAATAATTATTATGTGTGTTCAGTATCTATTCTGTGAGTTAATTGTTAAGTGTTATCTGTACTTGGATATTCAAAAATAATATTAATTGAGTATTTTAATTTTTATATGTCCAAAATAAAATATAGATAATTGTCATATCTTCCTAATTATTTTTATGTTGATTTATGGATTTATAAGGATCATATATAATTTATAAAATCTTTTTCCGAGTATTTAAAATCTATTTTATAAAAACGGGAACCAATCGACATCATCCGTTGTTACGTTTTTGGAACCCGAAACTCTTCCGAGAACTCCTTCTTAACCTAATTGTAATATTCTGAGCATATTCCATGTTTCGACTTTTTTGATTCGGCGTACGGTTTGTTCTGCGCGGGTCCCGGCGCAACATTTTCGATATAATATTCGTTTCGGTAAATCAATAAAACCCGTATTTTCGAAACGGGAGCTTTTTATTAAACTATCCCAATTATCACTTCGTAGTACGTACGTACCGTTTTATATCCGGAATGATCCAACGGGATACTAATTTTTCGTAATTATAAATAGCCTTTTACCGTATTTTGTTTCGTATCAAAATCATTTGCAGATAGTTAATTTTATAATTTTCAGAGAAAAACCCTAATTACATAAACTGTTCTAAGAATCAAACAGCAAAACGAAGGCGTTACCGATCTCTGTTTTCAAAGCTTGAGTAACCAAAACGAAGGATTTGAAGTGTTCTATCAGATTCTGAGCTTTGTTTCACTGCAGAATCAAAGATTTATTTTCTGGAAATTTATTTATTTTTGAATTAAATTGATTAAAATATGAATTTTTGTTCGGATGATTGTTTGTATGATTTGATGATTGCATGTTGTAGAGCTTGTTTTCCTGATGATTTTGATATATTATACGTCTGATTTGGAGTTCAATAACATGTTCAAATTTGAGTTTGATTTTCGAATTTTAAAATTAGGGTTTATAACCCGTATGAATGTTCTTAATTTAAATTTGGGGGTTTCTTATTCTGAAATAGATTGATGTTGTGGTATAGTATATTGTATTCTATGTGAAATTTGCAATCTAGTCGTACAAGTTTCATGAATCAACGAGGTCTGTAGAGAAGGGAGTTGTGTTTTGAAGTTTACGTCGAACCCGCCGGAAACCGACGAGTTTCTTGATCAAATTCCGGCCAAGTCCGGGGTTATTGATGAATTTTGATTGCAGATATAGGTTCCTGGTGTTGTGTAGTTTAATTCTGGAGGTGATGGTGGGGGGAGGATGCCGGAGGTGAGTTCTCCGGCCACCCCCGATTTTTCCGGCGACTGAAACTGCAAAATTGCAGTTTAGTCCCTGTATTTTTGAAGATGGTGAAGTTTAGTCCCTGTAGTTTGCAAAGTTTTTAAAAATAGGATTCCTGTTTATAAAATATTTAAAAATCATATTTCCTATTTATTTTTATTATAAAAATTCATTTTTAATTTCTGAATATTCTGAAAATTATTATTTTAATTCCGAAAATTATTTTTAATTCAAAAATAAATATGAAATAATTAGTTAATTAATTTCAGTTAATTTTTAATTAATTAATTGGTCAATTAATTCAAAAATTAATTGATTAATTGATTTAATTAGTTATTAATTGATATTAATCAATTATTTAAAAATGATTTAAAAATTCCGAAAAATAGTTTCGTGTTTTAAAATATTATTCTAAATTATTTCCAAAGCTCGATAATTTTTATAAAACTGTTTCGAAGCCAGAATTGGCCAACCGAACCCTGTTTATTAACCCAAAATTGATCCAACGACCCGTTTTAATTCCGAAAAAATGTTTTAAAAATCATTTTAAATACCCGAAAGCCTATTTATGACCCGAGACTTCTTTATAAATGACATATCATTGATTAAGTGATATATTATGTGTTATATGTGACTTGTTGATTGACTATTGATCTATATATTCAGTGTGTACTTGATTATTGCGTAACTTTCAATCCTGTTAATCGGATTTGGGTAAAACGAAGGGTAAATAGAAGTATGTGTTGAATAGAATCCTATGAGTTGATGATTGATAGATGCTTATGATATGTGAGCAGAAGAGGCAAGACGTAGGAAAGGGAAACAGGTAGTTGAGGAGTAAGACGATTGTGATTGGAAGCGAGTGCAGAATAGTAAGCTAGTACCAGGCAAGTGTTCTGAACTTTCTCGGGATATTGTAGTACTTGATAATCCTGTGATATTGCAAGTGCTTTGAAGCACATAAACCTAAACCCTGATTCCAATTATTGTTCTTGAGCCATGAACCATATTCTTTCTAAGCCATTGATTATTGTATACCCAAACACGAACCACAAATCTACGATACTACTCCACAAATACATACAAACTAAATACCAAACGCTGAACTAAATTACTTATATACTCAACCCATGATATCTTATGCTTTGAAAGACCAAATCCTTGAAACCCTGAAACATTGATTCCTTTGTTATCCAATTCTTTCATTACCCAGCATCCAAGCTTTGAAATTACCTTGTTGATCCATACAAGTATTAAAATCCTTTCATTGTTAAGTACTCACTGTTGTTAATGATTCTGGTTATTGTTTATTATTGTTCATTTTGTTATTATGTTAGAATTGGATTGTTTTTATAAAATTGTGGACCAGATTCGTGGTCAGACCATATAATGGTCAAGTTAGGCCAATGTGTGCCTTGGATCCAGTAGTTAGAGCAATGCTGTGTGCTTTGCTCGGGGTTAGTGCGTGACTGATCAGCAGCCTAACCTTGGTTTTTAAAGTAAAAGTATAATATCCAATTCTAAATCATAATCCATTGTTCACTTGATATCATAACCATATTCACTTGATGATCATTATTCTCAGTTTTGTCATTGTGACTTGCTGAGCTAGTTAGCTCATTTGTGCAATGTTGTTTATATTCTTTCCAGTTAAAAAGGAACCAGTTGGTAGCAAGGATCCCCAGTCCAGCGCGAGAGCTAGGGATTAAGGTTGTTGAAGCTGAGCTAGTAGGCTTCTCTTGGAATAATTTAAGTTTGTAAAAGTTTGTAATATGCTTAATACTCAGTTGAGTTTGACTAGTTGGGATTTGATCGGTATGTAATATATTAGATGTGTTTGGCTTGTGTGCATACTTTAACCTGTTGCGATCCGTGGTAGTTGGTAGGTAGGGTCATTGCATATTATTATTTTCTTTATTATTGTTAGAAGCAGGTTATAAATGAGGTGTGTGTGTGGATCCCAAACTTCTGACCTGGGTTTGGAGGGCGCCACAGGTTTGGTATCAGAGCTACAGGTTATAAGTCACTGACACAAGCCTAGGTTGACGGGAATGGGTAGAGGGTTAGGATTAGAAGTAAGGAATAGAAAGATAGAATGTCGAGAGGTTGAGTGTTACGGTATAACCAGTAGTAGTATAATTCGCGTCGTGGCTCGAGATTCTTATATTGCGATATAATTTCAGATAGCAGCGATGACCGACTCTTTTATTCCCGTATCAGCTGATCACTCAGAGCCTTCAGTTGGAGTGCCGTCTTCGAATCCATATCCTGTTGTTCCACCAGTGTTGGCTATACTACCTCCACCTGTGTTGCAGCCCGTACCACTGTAGGCTATTCCACCTCCAGGCATGAGGCCACCTGTCAGAGGACCCCCACCTGCTGATTCAGGCTTTACTAGTCATTCAGTCACAGGAGTACCTTTCCAGTTCTCTTCCTATCCTGTCCCATATCATCAGTTTGAGGCTTGCCTTATGGAGCTTCGATTCCTACAGGGTCAGATCCAGGAGTTATTGCATATCATGCGTACCAGAGAGATGGGGAGTGGTGAGAGGCGACTTAGGGAGAGGCTCCAGGCATTTCGTAGAGCAGCTGCTGTGAGGATTGCTGAGGCTACACATGAGGACATCACCCATGATTTCCTAGTGGAGTGGGTTAAGTGGGTTCTAGAGGAGCTTGAGGAGATAGGAGGTCCAGATTTGCCATGAGCCAGAGATTCAGAGATGGAGATGTTGAGCAGTGTTGTTATGGTTATGTAGTATGTACAGTGGTGTGTAGTATGTACCAGTAGACTTTTGAGTTGTCTTTATAGACTAGCTATGCTGACTAGTGAGTAGGTTGTTGTACCCTTTTGCTTTTACTTTCGAAGCGTCTTTACGCTTGTACTACCTAAAACTTTTGATATATATATATATATATCAGTACCTTTTTCCTTTCCAGCACTGTCATTTACTTTATTGCACCTATTTTACCTTACCTTATTTATTGCACCAGTTATACCATGTGATACCATGTACCCTGTTTTCCAGAACTGTTTATATTCTGTAAAGAAGCATGCAATTTACTTAGTTACAACTGTTTTCAAAAAGAGATACCTCTGTTTTACAAAAATTTTCTTTTATGCAAAGATTTGATTCAAAAGCTGAATAAGTTGTTTGATTCTTTACAGAAAATGCCTCCCAGAAGAAATACCCACACCAATACCCAGAATGAAGAAACCAATAAAAACAACAACCAAGATGATACAAATCCAAATGTGAACCCAGGACCCATGGACCCAACAATAGGCCAAAATTTTCAAATCTTGGCCCAACAAACAGTTCACCTGGCACAACAACAACAAAGACATACCAATCCCCAGGTAACTTTCAAAACTTTTCAGGCAGTAAACCCACCGGAATTCAAGGGTTCCTTAGAACCAATTGAAGCAAATGTGTGGTTAAAGGAAATAGAGAAGTTGCTTTAGTTAAAGTGAAGGAAGAACAAAAGGTTGAGTTTGCAAGTTATTATCTGAAGAATGAGGCCACCTATTGGTGGGAGACTGTGAAGACTTTGGAAGGTACAAATGTTATTACTTGGGAGAGGTTTAAGGAATTATTTTTAGAAAAATATTTTCCCCAGTTTGTTCAGGATTAAATGGAGCTGAAGTTTTTAGAGTTAAAGCAAGGAAATATGTCAGTAGCTGGTTATGAGAGTAAGTTTGAGGAATTGTCAAGGTATGTGCCGTCATATGTGGATATTGACAGGAAGAAGGCTAAGAGATTCCAGCAAGGACTGAAGCCATGGATCAGAGGGAAGGTAGCCATCTTTGAATTGGATACCTATGCAGGAGTTGTACAGAAGGCCATGATTGCAGAGACAGAGAGTGAGATGTCACTGAAGGAAAAGGAAAGTAAGAAGAGGAAGTTTGAAGGGAATGAAGGTCAGTCACAACCAGGGAAGTTTCCAAATTTTAAGAAGGGCAAGTTTCAGCCCGGGAGAAATTTTAATTTCAAGAAGTAAAATGCAGGCGACGGAGGCCAGGGCAACCGTCCAGTCAATGTGAATCATCCAAGTCAGTTGAGGCTAACTTTTCCACATTGTCAGGTATGTGGGAAGAAACATGGAGGAGTCTGTAATAAGTTGAACATGGTTTGTTTCAAGTGTAATCAGAAAGGGCACTATGAGGGAGTGCCGAAATCAGCCAGCGAGAGAGCCAGTGAACAAGGATCAGCCTACCCGTAATCCAGCGGTTAAGGTTCCAGCTATTGGATTTACATGCTTTAAATGTGGGAAGCCAGGACATATAGCCAGGGATTGCAAGACACCAGCCCCAGTCAGTAATGCATTAAGGATAATGGGATCCACTCCAGCAGTAAATAAAACTCCAATGGCTAGAATTTTTGATATGTCTGTAAAGGACGCTATCCAGGATACCGATGTCGTGGCAGGTACGCTTAATGTGAATTCTTTATGTGCCAAAGTGTTAATAGATCCGGGAGCAACTCGATCGTTTGTTTCTCAATATTTTGTTAGTAAGTTAAACTGTTCAGTTGAGTATTTAAATGAAATAATGACTGTGGAATTAGCAAATCAAGAACGTATATCAGTTAATCAAGTTTGTGGGAATTGTGAGATTGAGATTTCTGGTAATAAGTTTTGTGTAGATTTGATACCATTTAAGCAAGGAGAGTTTGACGTTATCTTAGGAATGGATTGGTTATCTAAGCACGATGCCCAGATAGATTGTCGAAATAAGAAGGTAATGGTGAAGACGCCAGATGAAAGAATAGTAACGTTTAAGGGCCAGAAATAAGCAAAGAAGTTTTTAACAATGATTCAATCTAAAAAGTTACTACGGCAAGGATGCGAGCATTTCGTTGCTTATGTGATTGATAGAAGTCAAGAACCAGCAAAACTTGAAGATATTCCAGTAGTTAATAAATTTCCAGACGTGTTTCCCGATGAGTTACCAGGATTTCCTCCAGACAGAGAAATTGAGTTTGGGATCGACTTAGCACCTGGAACGGAACCGGTATCCAAGGCCCCGTACAGAATGGCGCCCATTGAGATGAAGGAAATAGCAAAGCAATTGCAAGAGTTGTTAGAGAAAGGAGTAATCAAACCCAGTGTATTCCCGTGGGGTGCACCGGTACTATTTGTCAAGAAGAAGGATGGAAGCATGAGACCGTGCATCGACTATCGGGAGCTCAACAAGCTTACAATCAAGAACAAGTATCCGTTACCCAGAATTGATGATTTGTTTGACCAATTGAAAGGAGCCAAGTACTTCTCCAAGATCAATTTGAGATCGGGATATCATCAACTAAAGATTAAGCCAGAGGATATACCAAAGACAGCTTTCAGGACAAGGTATGGATATTATGAATTTTTAGTGATGTCTTTTGGATTAACCAATGCCCCGGTAGCATTCATGAACCTGATGAACATAATTTTCAAGGAATACTTGGACAAGTTTGTTATTGTATTTATAGATAATATTTTGATTTATTTAAAGATAGAAGAGGATCATGCAGAACATTTAAGAATAGCTTTGGAGATTTTAAGGAAAAAGAAGTTATATGATAAATTCTCAAAGTGTGAGTTTTGGCTACAGGAAATTCAGTTCTTAGGACACATAGTCAGTAATGAAGGGATCAAAGTGGACCCAGCGAAGATTGAAGCAATTACAAATTGGGAAAGACCGAGAACACCAACAGAGGTAAGAAGTTTCTTGGGATTAGCGGGATATTATTGCCGATTTGTTCAAACTTTCGCAAGGATTACAACACCATTGACGAAGCTTACGCGGAAGAATGAAAAGTTTATATGGAACGATAAATGTGAAGAAAGTTTTCTGGAATTGAAGCGAAGATTAATCACGGCACTTATTTTGTCACTTCCAGATGATCAAGGGAATTTCGTAATTTATAGCGATGCTTCTCATAAAGGACTCGGCTGCGTTCTGATGCAGCACGATAAGGTTATTGCTTATGAGTCAAGGCAATTGAAACCACACGAATAGAAGTATCCTACTCATGATTTGGAGCTAGCAGCCATAGTTTTCGCTTTGAAGATTTGGAGACATTATCTATATGGAGAGAAATGCAAGATTTATACGGATCACAAAAGCTTGAAGTACATATTCACACAAAAGGAGCCTAGTATGAGACAGAGAAGATGGTTAGAGTTGATTAAGGATTATGATTGCACGATTAACTATCATCCCAGTAAAGCAAATGTTGTAGCGGACGTGTTAAGTCGGAAAGAAAAGTTGAATGTGTTATCAATATCCAAAGAGATATACAAGGAATTTTAGAGACTGGAATTGGAAATTAGAGTTTGCAAGCCTGAGGAAGCAAAAGAGTACAGTATGACTTTCCAGCCGGAGTTATTAGAAAAGATAAGGAAGTGTCAGGAGGAGGTAATGGATCAGGACATTAACCGTTTGGTAGGTGAGGAATTGTACATGCAAAAGGATGATCAAGGTAATCTTAGGTTTTCTTCTAGAATTTGGATTCCACCAGTAACGGAGTTGAAGAATGAAAATTTACAGGAAGCTCATAAATCATGGTATTCAATCCATCCAGGAAGTACCAAGATGTACAGAGATTTAAAGGAAAATTATTGGTGGCCCGATATGAAGAGGGAAATTGCAGAATGGGTTAGCAGATGTTATATATGTCAGAGAGTTAAAGCAGAACATCAGAGACCAAGTGGATTATTGCAGCCATTAGAGATTTCAGAGTGGAAGTGGGAGCATATTGCCATGGATTTCATAGTCGGATGACCAAGAATGAAAGCTAATCATGATGCCATTTGGGTTATAGTGGACAAACTTACCAAGTCAGCTCATTTTCTGCCTATAAATGAAAGATTTTCACTAGATAAGTTAGTCTATATGTACCTGAAAGAAATCGTAATTCGTCATGGAGTTCTTGTGTCTATCGTATCCGATCGAGATACGAGATTTAACTCAAGATTTTGGAAAAGTTTTCAAGAATGTTTGGGAACGAGACTGAATATGAGTATGGCTTACCATTCCCAGACGGACGGCCGGAGTGAAAGAACAATCCAGACAATCGAAGACATGTTACGTGTTTATGCCACTGATTTCAAAGGAAGTTGGGACGAGCATTTACCCTTGGTAGAATTTGCTTACAACAACAGTTATCACGCCAATATTGGGATGCCACCCTATGAAGCTCTTTATGGACGCAAATGTCGATTTCTGTATATTGGGACGAAGTAGGAGAACGCAAAATACTTGGAGCTAAATTGGTGTAACAGACGAAGGAAGTTATTGAAGTTATCCAGAAGAGATTGATAGCAACACAAGACCGCCAAAGGAAGTATGCAGATCAATCAAGGAAAGATATGGAATTCGAAGAAGGAAATCTGGTATTACTGAAAGTATCGCCGTGGAAAGGATTGACACGATTTGGAAAGAAAGGAAAACTGAGCCCAAGATATGTTGGACCTTTTGAGATTTTAAAGCGCGTTTGCAAAGTAACTTACGAGTTAGAGTTACCTCCGCACATGGAACACATTCACAATATTTTTCACGTATCGATGCTTAAGAAATATAATCCAGACTCCAGGCATGTAATCGAATACGAGCCAATAGAGCTTCAAGTAGATTTATTATATATAGAGAGTCCGGTAGAGATTCTAGAAGAAAGAGAGAAAGTGTTAAGGAATAAAGTGGTAAAGTTAGTGAGAGTACTGTGGAGAAACCCAAAGGTTGAAGAATCAACCAGGGAGTTAGAAAGTGATATGAGAAAAAAATATCCTCGCTTGTTTTCTTAGAAGATTCTGAGGACATAATCTTTTTAAGGGGGGAAGGATGTAATATCTGGGATATATCGTGTAATTAATTTTGCTACTAAATAAATATTATGCATGTTTCGTGTTTATTCTGTGAAGTATTTGTTAAGTGCTATATGTGTCTGGATGTTTAAAAATAATATAAATTGAGTATTTTAATTTTTATATGTCCAAAATAAAATATAGATAATTGTCATATCTTCCTATTTATTTTTATGTTGATTTATGATTTATGATTTTATAGGAAATATATAGATTTTATAAATTCTTTTTCCGAGTATTTATAAACTATTTTATACAATCGGGAACCAGCCGACATCATCCGTTTTTACGTTTTTATAACCCAAAACTCTTCCGAGAACTCCTTTTTAACTTAATTGCAATATTCTGAGCATTTCCCATGTTTCGACTTTTTCGATCCGGCATATGGTTTGTCGTGTGCAGGTCCCGGCGCAATATTTTTGATACATTTTCTTTTCGGTAAATCAATAAAACTCGTATTTTCGATAAACAGGATCTTTTATTTAAACTATTACAATTATCACCTCATAATACGTGTAACCAGGCGCTGAGACCAAAGCCGCAGTACAAATTGTACTGATTTGGATAATTATCCCGAAAACCGATACCGTTTGGATCTGTTTTTCTAAATAAACGTACTATTTTATATCCGGAATGATCCAACGGGATACTAATTTTCCGTAATTATAAATACCCTTTACCGTATTTTATTTCGTACCGAAAATCATTTACAAACAGTAATTATAGAATTTTCCAGAGAAAAACCCTAATTTCATAAAACCTTCTGAGAATCAAACTACAGTTTCAAGGTGTTATTGAAATCCGTTTGGAAAGCTCTGGTAACCAAAACGAAGGATGTTGAGTGTACTTTCAGATTCCAGAACTTGTTTCACGGCAAAATCAAATGTTTATTTTCTGTAATTTTATTTATTTTCGAATTATTTTGATTGAAAATATGAATTTTCGTTCGGATGATTGTTTGAATGATTTGATGATTGCATGTTGTAGAGCTTATTTTCCTGATGATTTTCATATGTCATATGACTGATTTGGAGTTCAATAACATGTTCAAAATTGAGTTTAATTTTCGAATTTTAAAATTAGGGTTTATAACCCGTATGAATGTTCTTAATTGAAATTTAGGGCTTTTTGTTCGAGGGGTTATTAGATGTTGAAATATAGTGGGTTTTGTTCCTCATGAAATTTGCAATCGATTGATGTATAACTCGTTAACAGACGATTCATGGTTTGAACGAAGTTGTGTTTTGAAGTTTACGTCGGGTCACCGGAAACCGGCGAGTTTCTTGAGCTTTTTTCGGCCAATTATGGAAAGGGTTGTGTGTTTTGATTGCATATACAAGTTGCTGGTAGCCTGTAGTTTAATTCTGGACAGTTTAGTGGCCTGAGGTGGCCGGAATCGTGTTCTCCGGCCACACTCCGGCGAGTCGACGGCGGGGGTTTGCAAAATTGCAAACAGGCCCCCGAACTTTTGAAGAAGATGAATTTCAGTCCCTGAACTTTCCAGAACTTGCAAATTTAGGATTCCTGTTTCTAAATTATTTAAAAATCAAATTTTCTATTTATTTTAATAATAAAAGTTTAATTTTAATTTCTTAAAATTCCAAAAATTATTATTTTAATTTCAAAAATTATTTTAAATTCAAAAATAAATCTGAATTAATTAGTTAATTAATTTTTGTTAATAATTAATTAGTTAATTGGTCAATTAATTCGAAATTAATTGATTAATTGATTTAATTAATTATTAATTGATTTTAATTAATTATTTAATTAGATTAATTATTTATTAATGATTTAAAAATTCCGAAAAATAGTTTCGAGCTTTAAAAATTATTTTAAATTGTTTTCAAGGCTCGATAATTATTAGAAAATTATTTTGAAGCCAGATGTGGCCAACCGAACCCTGTTTATTTCTTTAAAATCTACCCAACGACCTGTTTTGACTCTGAAAAATGTTTTAAAAATCATATTAAATATCCGAACAACTGTTTATGACCCGAGACTTCCTTATAAATGAAATTTCATCGATTGTCTGACATGCTATGTGCTATATGTGACTTGTTTGTTTGACTGTCGGTCTATATGTTCGGTGTTTACTTGTTTATAACATAACTTTCAATCCGTTAATCTGATTTGGGTAAATCGAAGGGTAGATAGAAGTGTATATCAAATAGAATCGTATGAGTTGAGTATTGATAGATGTTTATGATATGTGAGCAGAAGAGGCAAGGTGTAGGAAAGGGAAACAGATAGTCGAGGAGTAGGAGATTGTGATTGGAAGTTAGAGAAGTATAGCAAGCTAATATCAGACAAGTGTTCTGAACTATCTCGAGATATATTATAGTTGATTGATAGTCCTGTTTTATATTGCAAGTGCTTTGAAGCATTGACCCCTAAATCTTGATTCCAGTTGTTGATCCTTGAGCCGTAAACCTTATTCTTTCTGAACCATTGGTTGTTGTATACCCGAATACGAGCCACAGATATATGATACTACTCCACAAATACATACCAACTAAATGCCAAACACTGAATCAAATTGCTTACATATTCAAACCATTGTACCTTATGCTTTGAAATACCAAATCCTTGCAACCTTGAAACTTTGATTCCTTTGTTATCCAATTATTTCATTACCTAACAGCCATTTTTGAAATTGCCATATTGATCCTTTGTGAAGATTAAAAAAATTTCATTATTGAACATCCAATGTTGCTTATGATTTTGTTTATTGCTTTATATTATTTATTCTGTAATTATGTTAGAATTGGATTGTTTTATAATATTGTGGACCGGATTCTTGGTCAGACCAGATTGATGGTCAAGTTAGGCCAATATGTGGCTTGGATCCAGTAATTAGAGCAGAGCTATGTGCCTTACTCGGGGTTAGTGCGTGACTGATCAGCAGCCTAACCTTTTTTTAAAAAAAATGAAAACATAATATCCAATTCTAAATCATTAATCATTATTCACTTGATACCTTAACTCTTTTCACTTGATGATCATTATTCTCAGTCTTGTCATTGTGACTTGCTGAGCTAGTTAGCTCATTTGTGCGATGTTGTTCAAGTTCTTTTCCAGTTAAGAAGGAACCAGTTGGTAGCGAGAATCCCCAATCCAGTGCGAGAGCTAGGGGTCCAGGTTGATCGAGTTAAGCTAGCTGACAGCTTTTGAGATAGTTTAAATTTGTAAAATTTTGTAATAATGATTAATATTCAGTTCTGAGTTTGAATAGTTGGGATTTGGACATTTGTAATATAAAGTGTGCGTGTGGCTTGTGTACATACTTTAACCTGTTGCGGTCTGTGGTAGTTGGTAAGTAGGGTCACAACATGTTATTTTATCTTTATTATTATGAGCAAGTTATAAATAAGGTGTGTGTGTGTGGACCCCAAACTTCTGACCCGGGTTTGGAGAGCGCCACATTTGTACTTAAACACACTTAGGTTATAATTTAAATTAGGATGTTGATGCTATTTTTTTTATAAAATATGTTTGATATAATTAGTTTCAGAAACAAATTACTTGTAATATATTCTAGAAAACATATAACAAACTAAGTTATTTTTCACATACATAGTGTTTCTTTCTTTGAAAGTGATGCATAACATGTCGTATGATATCAAATGATTTCCTACAATAATGTCTATTTAGCTCTTAGACATCAATCTTCTAGCAAATTAATTGATGTATATGGTCATCTTAGACTGTTAGACATCATCATGTACTGATCTCTTCTATATATAATAGGAGAACAAGGGTATAATTTCGTGAGATTAAAAAGTCTCATTGAAAATACTAAATTACCCCTATTTTTAATATTTATATAAAAAATATGGTTTGCGGGAATCGAACTCAAGTTATTTCATTCAACTATACAACATCTTACCACTACACCATATTGTCACAGGTGCTTTTTATCATACACATAATATGTAAGTGTGCTAAATGAATATTTTATTTAATTATAAAGATACTTACTTGAATTCCGCAAAAAAAACGGATAGTTAGTTGAATATTTGTACAGTTAATTTTAAAAAATTGAATTCCAAATATAAAATTAGGCATAATATGTAAATGAATTATTATCTTATTTATTAATCATTTTTTAGTTTGAAAATATATCTCATATTTTTTTAACATATTTTTTATTATAAAAAGTAATTAAAATATACATATATAATTTTTTAAAAAATATTGGAAATAGAATCGCTTATATATAAATAATCTTTATTGGTATTACATATTTAGATAAGTTCGAATTATAATGAGTCAATGCATTTTAGAACTTGACCCATTGTTCAAAAAATACTCGAAATTTGACTACATGACCCGGCTGAAAAACATCGTCACATTCTACGTTTAGTAAATTTAAATTACAAGCTCGGTGAGAATATCTTACCAATAATGTGAATTTTTTTTAATATCTCATGTTAATAAAAATTAATGTGTTTGAGGTCTTTATAGGATCAAGTCAATTGATTATTTATATTAAAATTACTAACTTCACTGGTAACACATTATTATTTTTGGGATTTGTCTCAATTTTAAGAATATTTGAAATTTGAAATGAGATCTCACTAGATTTATTAAAATTACGATGATATATTAAATCGATTTATTTTTCATTTTTCACTTTAAAAGAACTAACTTTTTAAAAAGAATTCTTTTAGATTAGTAATATTCATTGATCAAGATAATATGGTACAAATATTTTGAATTATTTTAATATTTGAATTATTCAAATAAAAGTTATATCTATACTATATTGTAGCATTTGATTCAATGCATTTTATATTATTTAAGAAAAAAACATATATTGTTCAATAATTTGAAGGAATTAACCAGTTCAACTGATATATATATATATTTAAAACTTTATCGAACTGAAAATTTTTAATTTTAGAAGAATAGTATAAAATGTTATCAAATTATTATATGAAAAAATATTAGAGTCATAATGAAAGAAACTTAAAAACGGTTTAAATAACGATATAAATACAATTTTTCTTTCGAATTCTTGAAAAAAAATCATGAATATCAATAATAAGTCTTAAAAATATATAATTCATTTTTATGTTACAACCATGATTGATACCCGGTTCCGTAAAAAATAGATGTGGATTGTTTGTCAGTGATAATGTGAATACCATATATAAATTATAGCAATTTATTTGTTACATAATTTTAATTTTTGAATAATTATAAATGCATGTTATTTAAGTAATCAATTATCTCACCAGATGTTAATAATGATTATACATGTACATAAATCAGATTTTTAGCATTTAAATAATTGAAAACATCATAATTTACTAAGAGATGTAACATACAATAATTTACATGCTAACACACACATACATATAACTTAATATTACTTTGTTAATAGTAGCGGAAATAAAAAACTAACATTTTCCCATACATACATACGTTGAATTTCAAAAACTAATATTTTTCATTAAAATCAATTTTAATATTAACAATAACGTAAATTTTAAATTATTGTATATTATGATTGCAAGTCGTTCTGACTTCAATTATGCATTTTTTATCTTTTCAAATTGAGTAAGTTATTTGTAAGTTAGTAATGAACTCAGTAATAATATAGAACTGTACATAAAGTTATTTAAATAAAATTCAAGATTTTGGTCAACTCTGTATTCAACATATATATTAATTTGTACCTTTTTATTTGTAACCATACTAACGGCATTCTACAGATTAAGTTTAATCATTTCGTTTTAAACTACACTTCTTACCCTGTTTATATTCATTCTTTAAATATAAAATAACGGGTAAGAAAAATATAATATAATAATAGTTGAGGGGATATTCACTCCTAAAAGTGAGGAAGCATTCGAAGCTTCTAATGTTATAGAGGGGGACATGGAGCTTGTTGGAGAGAAATTTTATCTCCATTTCTTCAAAATTTGACTCAAGAGCCTATATAAGGATATTGTTGGAGTTGCTCTACAAACATTATAATTACTTGATGCATAAAAAACTCTAGAAAATGACTCGCGCCTCGCACATGTTATTATGCTAGTTTACAATGAACTTATAAATTTTGATTTTTTAATTGTTTTTTATTTTTTTTTCTTAGACATCACTTTCGCCGATGTCAAGTTTTATTCTCCTTGACAATATTTTCCAGTTCTCGTCTGTCTCTCTCTCTCAAATCTATTTTATCATCTTTTTCTTTCTCCCGACTCTCTCAAAACACAAACACACCCACATATATTTTAATGATATTACATCGTTTTATTTATTGATAATATGAGCTTTTTACATTAGACAATAATCCATGTCTTGTTTGTATAACACAGGTTTTCTATTTACGAAAGTGTTGTTGTATAGGCCAATTGACATCGTTTCTTATTTTTTGGATCAATCAATAATTGATGTCTTAGTATTTCCAATACATCGGTTATTTATCTAGAAACGATGTATTATATTGTCTTTCACATCGGTCCAAAACCGATGTAAAAAACAAGAAACTTTACTATAACCACGAAGACATCGGTTTTGAACATGTTAGACATCAGTTCCAAGCCGTTGTCTATTGACCTTTTTTGTGTTGTTAAAAAATAAAGTGTATAATCCCTTATAATTTAAATAAAGTATACGAAATATGTCAGTGAAAACAATTTATTCTCAAACACTGTCGAGCCTGTTGAGTGATTACATATAATGTAATATTTACGGTTTTCTTTTTTTTGACTTTGATGATTCCGGTGATGACAATTTTTGTTGTTGTTTGTGATCTTCAGTTGAAGATTGTTGATAGTAATCGCAATTTGTGTAGTTTCGATTTATATGGGTGTAAAGTGATTGAAACTTGTTTTGTATGAATCAATAATATTTCATTACAACTTCGACATTCTCGTGTTAAAATGTAAATATTATATTCTTAAGTACATGATCGCGGTGTGTAGTTAACAAATATATGTATATTTATCATCTATGCATGATGTATGTATACGTTGTGTTCTAGTATAAGACTAATGTGGCATTATTTTAATCGTGTTTAGTCGTGTTCGTGAATAATTTCAACATTTTTTAATATAATAACTTAATAATAATATATATTATTTTTTTAACAAAATTTTCCAAATTTGTTTAAAGTGTCATAAATATTGGTTTAAGATTATAATCCTTTTAGATCTCTACGAAATAATTCATATAATAATTTACATGAATAATCTAATCATTATTCTTTGAATAACATAAAAATGAATAAATCAAGTCATATAATTTAGTGAATTTTAAAGTTTTATTTAAAGTAATTTTAACATATTCAGTTACTTAATCTTCTTGGATCTCTGATATGAATATACTTTGATAATTTTTCATGACAAATATAGTTAAACCTCTTTAAAGTAATATGGTTGGTACCAAGAAAAAATAATATTTTAGGGCATTTCTTATTTTATCAGGAGTAAAAATACATAGTGTCCATTATGTTGGGATCGTAGAAAAATATTATTTAGCGAAGTTATTATTTTATGGATATTACTTTATCGAGGTTCAACTATAGTATAATTTAAGTTCTTACAACATGAAATAATTTGGTATCAAATTAAACAATTGAGTGGGTTCAATATTTTATTCACAATGTTTTGAAAAGAAATATAATATTAATTATATGAAACAATTAAAATTTACTTATTTTTTATAAGGGTAATGTCAAAAATCGTTAAATGTCAATACATTTTCCAAATTAAATTAACCGTTAGCATTTTTTATAATTATAAAATTTTAATTTTCTTCTTCTAATTTCCATTTAAATAAATTTGAATTTAAAAACTCAAATATTTTATAAATTACCATTATTAAAAATATCACATACACATATACACATCATTTAAAAATTACCGTTAACAAAATGGAATATTGAGAAAGTTGGGTGATTTCTACCATACTTTTACACAATCGTGCAATAACTTGTACCAAGTCTCGAGTATTTTTTAATTTCCAAGCTAAGTCCCTGACAACTAATCATAGACCAATCTAACAACTTTGGTCTACATTATTTATTGACTTTAAATTATAAAAGTCTCTAACGCACTAATTCATGTAAATGTAAAATATTAGAAACACACAATCTCATTGAGATAATGTCATTATCGAAGCAATAAACAAATTTACTAAATTCAATAATAAAAAAATGTATTTTAGCTCGATATGTATCCAAATAAAAAAGTTAAAAATAATTATAATTGTCGGCACACTTAATAGTACTTCTTATAATTATTGATTTATTTCACTTTTAACGGTCAATTTGACCAAATGACTAAAGTATAACATTTTACTCTCTAAGATTTAAATTACTTTTATTATCTAACAATATAATTTTAGTAATTGTTTTTAATTGTATATATGTATTCACTTAATTATTATTTATATATAAATTTATGATTTTCACGTTTGAATTTATTAAATAATTATAAATATTTAAATAATATATTACATATATATATATATATATAATTTATACTATTAATACCATATCACTAAGTCGAATGATTTAAATATATGTAAGTTGACTATATACCATATATTACTAATTTATACTATATAACTGTACAAATGTAAAAATAAAATGATGATTACAAGTTATTATTTAGTCTCAATAGATATAATATCACATATTTATTTTTTCAAGACACACAAGTATACCTAATATGTGTATGATTAACGACACATACGAGTGAGTAGCTTGGTGGTATGATATTATGTAAAGTAATCCTAGGGTTCAATTTCAACTAATAACATATTTTTTAAATAAATATTTCATGTAGGGGTAGATCTGTTATTTCACGAGATTAAAATGTCTCACTAATTAATTCCATCTAACAACAATTTTTTTAAGTAAATATTTTATGTAGGGGTAAATCTGTTATTTAACGAGATTAAAATGTCTCATTAATTTTAAAGGTATGTTGACGTATTATATATAGAAGAGAAGAGATACCTTGCACAACAGCATTAATATATTCTTTGCGGCTGAATACTAATATTTATGTTATGTTACGAGATGAAGATGAAATCATGAAAATAAAATGGGTTTACATGGAAATGGTGTTCAACTAAGGTGAATACTTGTGCTCTCCAGCTCTATCTATTTTTCTAAGCGCCGCCTCCCTCTTAAATATCATAGTCGGCGGAGTTTTTATCGGTTTATCACGTAAAAAAACCCCAACTCCTTTTAATTGTTTTATCTGATTTATTTCTATTAATAATCTTCCTCTTATGAGAAGGATTTCTATCATTTTAATTAGGTTTGATTTGTTTTTATATATCTACATCATCGGAACTTTTAGTTGGCTTTTCTCTTCGATTTAAATGGGGATTATTGAATTCGAGAGTTAACGGACTATCTTGTGGTTCCGACTGTCAGATCTACAATTTTCATTTGTTTTGGTTTATTTTAATTACAATTTTTGGCTTGTATTTATAGGTTATTTTATCTCCTCAATGAGATCTTTGTTTTTTACTTTCTGATTGTAAGCGGTGATCTTAATTTAGTGATGAAATTTTGTATGAAATCGCAGTTCTGGTGATAGATCCATCGGGGCATGATGAAAAGGCGACCAGTAATTCAACAAGAATGCATGAAGTGGGTCCCGGTGTATACATTATTTTCAAAATATCATTTAACTGTCTATTCATGTGAACAGGCTGTAACACCCCCTTTTTAGTAATAAAAGGAGATATTACTTAAAATCTATAAACCTGCAAACAGAGCACTAATATATTTCTAACAATAATTTAACAATCTAAAATTTTCAAAATAATACTAAATTTCCAAAATGTCTAAACCAATAATATAAATTCTGAATTCTCTAAATAAATAATTAAGTCTAAATACTGATAAAGTCTGAAATCCTAATCAATAAAAAGGGGTAGCTCTCCGTCACATAGTCCTAGATCCCCCTAAGCACCTGCCAGAAAAAGAATACAATATGATCCAAACGCCCGATACGGATTTGGAATACAATTTATAAAACAAAGAGATTAGAAATAAACAATATGCAAATTATAATAAAACAACAATTTTAAAAATAAGGCTGAAGCAACGAGGGGTTAGGATATTTCATACCGAGATCAGAACAGATACAAATACACACATCATAGGGTACCTAATGTGTGCAACAGAATGGATAACGTGAACGGCATATACAACGTCACCATAAATCAAATCACAAATCAAACTCTGGGTGCACCCACGTATCCTGAAACAAATATCAAATGCGCAAAAGCTCCTCCCAAGAGCTAACAGAAGGATACGCCGTGACCAATCACACTGTCACGGAAGTGTCATGTCACTGGTGCCGCAATGACATGGCTGTAGTACCCCTACAACTGGTTAACTCGGTATACCCTAAATCACACTAAGGGTTCAAATGAAAAAAAAAATTCTCGCAAAATTTAAAAATCACCTAAGACAAATAATTCAGATTTTCAAAGCAGATGGTGTCATAAATAATTTTGAAAATCGCATAAACAGATATTTATAATTTTTCAAATGAATTTTTAAAACAATTTTCGGAGGTCAAAATATCCAAACAATTTTAACGGAGCGAATAAAATATGAAATTCAACAAAGTAGATATACTAAATTTCTAAGAAGAGGTTCGCTGAAAAAAAGGGGACAGAATCCGTACCTCAAATATCGCAAACTCTAATACTAACGAGATCTGCAAACACTCCGCTAAATTCCCCGGCCCGATCTAAATAACAAAAATAATTTATTATTAGTATATGTTCCTTTTACATTATTCGGATTATTTATTAATATAATTATTACTCGAATATTATGCTTAGTCGGTCTTGCATTAATGTAGTATATAACTAAATTGTTAACATTTAATATTAGGAGTGTCCTAACTTTTCTCTCGGAACTACATGCGGCAAAACATATTAAAATATTAATATAAACATATACCATAATGGCATTACCTGGACATAACTTTAAATATCAAAATCAAATTAAACTTGAATACCAATTCTACAACATCATGCTATTTGCTTGTCTGTTTAAAAAGAAAAATGAATGGCCTGACCAACATATGTCAAAATCAAAATAATATAATAATATAAAACAATCCATTCAGATGAGTTCATAAATAATAAAAATTAATAGATTAATATAAGATATGATAATTATAAACCGAACTTATACAAATTAACATGAATAAAGACTCGAATACTACTGCATATAATTACAAAATAGAAATAAAATATATCAATAAATATTAAATTAATATAAGATCCAATGTATCTAAAATCAAAGTACAATAAAAGAATGGAATCATATTTTATTATTTAATATATTATGTAACGATCACCAATTAAATAGCAAATTAATATATCATAAACTGTACATGTAATCTCTTGGGAACTCAATACTAGTATATGCTCTTATTGATAGCTGTACAAAACAAGATGATATTGAATTACATAATCAACACAACCATGCTTGAGACATAGAATGACAAGTTTCAAAGACAATTATTAAATAATAATATTTTACTTACTTTTATATTCTATTAAGGACCAAAACAGTGTCTGCTTCTTTTTCTCTTCCGCCTCTCTCTCTCTCTCTTTACGCAGCCTTGTTTTGTTTAGGGTTCTTTTCCTTCTTGCCTTCGTACTTAAACAATGATGAGGAATGCTAATATATAGGGCCCAACATTAAATATCCTATGTATTCTATAATTAGAACTTTAATAAGGAACTAAACAAATTTATTTTCTTTTCTAATTAGCAAAATCACAATCACTTATTCTCATATTAATCTCAATCTTATTGTTATTATTATTATTATTATTATTATTATTATTATTATTATTATTATTATTATTATATTTAAATTATATAAAATTCACATATAATACATATATACCCCCTTAAAAAGGATTCCGTCCCCGGAATCAAACGAAACTAAATACTCGTACCTGATTCGAATAAATGCGAATATTTCTCACGGATAGATTCTTCTAACTCCCAAGTCGCCTCTCTCTCAGAATGATTTTTCCACAAAACCTTCACAAACGGAATGGTATTCTTCCTCAAAACTCGCTCCTCTCGAGCTAAGTTAGCCTCAGCTTCTTCCTCACAAGAAAGATCTTCTCTAATCTTATACAATAGATACTGAACTACGTGTAATGAATGATATTTATAGCCCCTCAAAACAGACACATGAAACACATTATGCACATGAGATAGTTGTGGCGATAACGCAACTCTATAAGATACTTCCTTAACTTTCTCCATAACATCAAAAGGTCCAACATATCTCGGACTAAGCTTTCCCTTCATACCAAAATGCTTCACACCCTTACAAGGCGACACCTTCAAGAACATATGATCACCTGGCTCAAATCCACCAAACTTCCGATGTTGGTCCGCGTAACTCTTTTGACGAGATCGAGCTTCCTACAAACTTTCTTTAACTTTCTCTATCTTCTCATTAGTGATTCTAACCAACTATGACCCTTCAATGACTCTCTCACCAACCTCATCCCAACAAGATGGTGCCCTACATCTCCTACCATACAAAGCCTCAAATGGTGGCATACCAATACTCGCGTGCCAACTGTTATTATACGCAAACTCAACCAGATACAAATATTTATCCCAATAACTTGTCCACTCCAAAGCACATGCCCTCAACATATCCTCCAACATCGGGATTGTCCTTTCTGACTGTCCATCGGTTTGTGGATGATAAGCTGTACTAAAATTAAGTCTCGTACCCCAAGCTTGCTGGAATCCCTTCCAAAAACGCGATGTAAACCTCGTATCTCTGTCAGAAACTATCGACACAGGCACACCATGAAGTCTAACAATATCTTGCTGAAAAATCTCTTCGAACTCATGAACAGGAGTAGTCTCTCTAATAGGTAAGAAGTGAGCAGACTTAGTAAGTCTATCAACCACCACCCATATGACATCATTCTTCCTGAAGGTTCTCGGCAAATGAGTCACAAAATCCATAGTAATGTTTTCCCACTTCCAAACTGGAATATCTAGCTGCTGCAACAATCTACTAGGCCTCTGATGGTCTATCTTCACTTGTTAACATGCAAGACATTTTCTCACAAATTCTGCTATATCTCGCTTCATTCCACTCCATCAAAAGTGCTTCTTCAAATCCCTATACATCTTAGTGGAACCTGGGTGAATAGAGAATGAAGAACTATGAGCCTTCTTCAAAATTTTCTCATGAATCGTCGGGTCTGAGGGAACACACAATTTACTACCCAACCATATCACACCCTCATCATCAACACGAAAATATTTTTCCTTACCACTTGCCACCTCAGATCTAATAGCTTCCAAACCTGTATCACTCTTCTGAGCTTCCTTAACCCTTGAAATAAGATTTGGTTCCACTTTCAAACTTGCAATGCTACCTCCCGACCCTCTAACATACAATTCAACACCCAATCGCTCCAAATCTGAAATAAGGTGCAGCTGAGTAATGAGAGATGCAACACTCCCCAAGTTCTTCCTACTAAGAGCGTCTGCCACTACATTCGATTTCCCTGGATGGTACTGAATATTTGTATCATAATCCTTAAGAAGTTCAAGCCACCTCCGTTGCCTCATGTTAAGCTCTTTCTGAGTAAAGATGTATTTGAGACTCTTGTGATCAGTGAAGATATCACAAGTCTCTCCATAAAGATAGTGTCTCTAGATCTTCAAAGCAAAGACCACTGCTGCTAACTCCAAGTTATGGGTAGGATAGTTCACCTTATAGGGTTTGAGCTGTCTAGAGGCGTAAGAAATCACTTTTCCATGCTGCATAAGAACACACCCCAATCCTCTCTTAGAAGCATCATTATAAACCTGAAAACCTCCACTTCCTGATGGCAACACAAGTATTAGAGCAGACACCAACCTCTTCTTTAACTCCTAAAAGCTCTTCTCGCGATCATCATTCCACTCAAACTTAATGCCCTTCCTCATTAGCTGAGTCAATGGCAAAGCTATAAAAGAGAAACATTTCACAAAACGTCTATAGTAACCTGCCAAACCCAAGAAACTCCTCACCTCCATCACATTGCTAGGTCTAGACCAATTTGTAATAGCCTTGACTTTCGCAGGATCCAACTCAATGCCCCTACCAGACACAATATGCCCCAAGAATGCCACTTCCTCCAACCAGAATTCACACTTGAAATGTTTTACAAATAACTTCTTCTCCCTCAAAATTTCAAGTACAGTACGTAAATGCTCCTCATGCTCCTCTCTGCTCCTAGAGTATATCAAGATATCATCGATGAAGACCACCACAAATTTATCCGGATAATCATGAAAGACCCGATTCATCAAATCCATAAATACCACTGGTGCATTCGTCAACCCAAAGGACATCACGAGAAACTCATAATGACCATAACGAGTGCGAAATGCAGTCTTCGGAATGTCTTCCTCCCTAACTCGTAAGTGATGGTAACCAGATCTCAAATCTATCTTCGAAAAGTACTTCGCCCCTTGCAACTGATCAAACAAGTAATCAATGCGTGGCAAAGGATACCTATTTTTGACAGTCACCTTATTCAACTCCCTATAGTCAATGCACAACCTCATGGAACCATCCTTCTTCTTCACAAACAGCACAGGAGCGCCCCAAGGAGATACACTTGGCCTAATAAATCCTCTATCCAACAACTCTTGCAACTGCTCCTTCAATTCTTGCAACTCAAGTGGTGCCATTCGTTAAGGCACCTTAGAAATAGGCTCGGCACCTGGAACAAATTCAATAGTAAACTCCACCTCCCTATGTGGTGGAAAACCTAGTAGCTCATCGGGGAACACATCTTCATACTCCCTCACAACTAGATAATCCTCGATGCGAGGTTCATCCTTCGATGTATCCTTCATGAAAGCAAGGTAGCCATCACAACCCTTAGATAAAAGTTAGCTCGCCTTTAGAGCAGAAATTAACTTAACATCCCCCTTCGGCTGAGACCCTCGGTATACAAATTCTGGTTTATCTGCATCCCCAAAGATCACCTTTTTTCCTTGACAATCAATTGTGGCACGATGTTCACTCAACCAATCCATACCCAAGATAACATCAAAGTCATGCATCTCCATCGGAAGCAAGTTAACCTTATAATTTTTATCTCCAACAACTATCGGACACTCTGGATATATATAAAAAAAATAACAGAATTCCCCATCGGGGTAGCAATAGACATATGATGATATAATAATGAAGGTGCAACGCCGAGATGACGAACAAACGATAAAGACACAACATAATAGGTCGAACCAGTATCAAATAACACATAAGCATCACGTCTACCAACAAGAAGTGTTCCTGAAACGGTACCTGAATTAGCTGCTGCCTGATTTGCCGTCAATGCAAACACTCTGGCTATAGGATTCTGCTGACTTCCACTGCCACTACCACCGCCAGCTCCTCCTCCACCAGGGTTGCGTGACACTGTGCAATCCTTTGCCCTATGGGACATGCTACCACACAAGAAACAAGCCCCAGTCTGTCTGTAACAAGCTCTACTTGGATGATGTCCACCACATGTAGCACAAGGAGCCACTGGAATCATATTGGTGTTTCCCCATACACTGAGTAACGGCTCTGCCCCTGCTGACGATTCTGCCACTGCCTAGGCTGTTTCTGTCACTGAAATTGCCGATTCTGATTCTGACCTACATACTGATTCCGGCCGTGGAATGACTGACCACCCCTATTCTGATTCTGTCTGCGCCACTGTCCCTACTGACCATTCTGACCTCCATATCACTGTCTACCCTGTGCAAAACCCTGATCATCCCTAGTTCTCTTACTACCACTGTTAGACCTGAAAGTCCTAAAATTTATGCGCTCATTCTCAACATCCTTTGCTGCATCAGCCACCTCTGCCACATTATAAAATTTAAAAGAAATTATGGAACCCCTCAGATAAGACTTTAACCCCCATTTAAATTTATCCACCTGTTGTGTAGCAGTCCCTGCAACTGTCCCAACAAATCCATCCAACCTTATAAACCTCGCCATATAATCAATAATGCTCTCATCATGGTGCTGCACAGTAGAATGAAACTCCCTCAAATAAACCTCCTAATCAGCATTAGAGAAGTACTGCTCATAGAATACCTCCTTGAATCCCTGCCATTCTAAAGCCTCTACATACTGCTCCCCTTTAGTAGCATTCATTCCTCTCCACCACCTCTGAGCATCGCCCTCCAACTTATACACAGCTAACCTGACCTTCTGAATCTCATCACAACCCAGTTCATCAAAAATCTTCTTGAGATGAACAATCCAATTTTCAGCATCAATGGGAGTAGGTGCTGCACTAAAAGAGTCGGGTTTCTGCTTCACAAACCTCTCCAACCATACAAACGGCTCCAGTAGATGGCCCTGACCATTCTGATTCTGATTCCCATTGCCATTCTGATTTCCATGTCTATTCTAATTTCCCTCTCCATTCTGATTTCCTTCGCCATTCTAATTTCCCTCGCCATTCTGATTTCCTTGGTTTTCCAAAGCCTGTTGTACAGCCTGAGCCGCTGCTTGCCCTATCATCTCAGTAAGCTGAGCGGGGTCAATGTAAAAAGGATCACGTCTAGGAGGCACCTACAATATAAGATAGCAAACGAATGAAGATTATGAGAATAAATATGATGAAGCAGTTATAAACATATTTCAAAATGATGAAGCAGAATGAAATGATAAAGAGCAGAATGAAATGAAATTAAATGGAATACCCATCCTATCGTCTACCCAAACTCACAGGTCAAACTAACTAGGTTTTCTACAAGAAAGAACCTAAGCTCTGATGCCATCTCTGTAACACCCTCTTTTTAATAATAAAAGGAGATATTAGTTATAATCCATAAACCTGCAAACAGAGCACTAATATATTTCTAACAATAATTTAACAATCTAAAATTTCCAAAATAATACTAAATTTCCAAAATGTCTAAACCAATAATATAAATTCAGAATTCTCTAAATAAATAATTAAGTCTAAATACTGATAAAATCCGAAATCCTAATCAATAAAAAGGGGTAGCTCTCCATCACACAGTCCCAGATCCCCCTAAGCACCTGCCAGAAAAAGAATACGGCATGAGCCAAACGCCCAGTACGGATTTGGAATTTAAATTATAAAATAAAGAGATTAGAAATAAATAATCTGCAAATTATAATAAAACAACAATTTTAAAAATAAGGATGAAACAACGAGGGGTTAGGATATTTCATACCGAGATCAGAACAGATAAAAATACACACATCATAGGGTACCTAATGTGTGCAACAGAATGGATAACATGCACGACATATACAACGTCACCATAAATCAAATCATAAATCAAACTCTGGGTGCACCCACGTATCTTGAAACAAATATCAAATGCGCAAAAGCTCCTCCCAAGAGCTAACAGAAGGATATGCCGTGACCAATCACACTGTCACGGAAGTGTCATGTCACTGGTGCCGCAATGACATGACTGTAGTACCCCTACAACTGGTTAACTCGGCCGGTATACCCTAAATCACACTAAGGGTTCAAATGAAAAAAATAATATTTCTCGCAAAATTTAAAAATCACCTGTGACAAATAATTCAGATTTCCAAAGCAGATGGTGTCATAAATAATTTTGAAAATCGCATAATTTTTTTTTATAATTTTTCAAATGAATTTTTAAAACAATTTTCGGAGGTCAAAATATCCAAATAATTTTAACGGAGCGAATAAAATATGAAATTCAACAAAGTAGAGATACTAAATTTCTAAGAAGAGGTGCGCTGAATAAAAAGGGGACATAATCCGTACCTCAAATATCGCAAACTCTAATACTAATGAGATCCGCAAACACTCCGCTAAATTCCCCGGCCCCGATCTAAATAACAAAAATAATTTATTATTAGTATATGTTCCTTTTACATTATTCGGATTATTTATTAATATAATTATTACTCGAATATTATGCTTAGTCGGTCTTGCATTAATGTAGTATATAACTAAATTGTTAACATTCAATATTAGGAGTGTCCTAACTTTTCTCTCGAAACTACATGCGGCAAAACATATTAAAATATTAATATAAACATATACCATAATGGCATTACTTGGACATAACTTTAAATATCAAAATCAAATTAAACTGGAATACCAATTCTACAACATCATGCTGTTTGCTTGTCAGTTTAAAAAGAAAAATGAATGGCCTGACCAACATATGTCAAAATCAAAATAATATAATAATATAAAACAATCCATTTAGATGAGTTCATAAATAATAAAAATTAATAGATTATTATAAGATATGATAATTATAAACCGAACTTATACAAATTAACATGAATAAAGACTCGAATGCTACTGCACATAATTACAAAATAGTAATAAAATATATCAATAAATATTAAATTAATATAAGATCCAATGTATCTAAAATCAAAGTACACTATAAGAATGGAATCCTATTTTATTATTTAATATATTATGTAACGATCACCAAGTAGCAAATTAATATATCATAAACTATACATGTAATCTCTTGGGAACTCAATACTAGTATATGCTCTGATTGATAGCTGTACAAAACTAGATGATATTGAATTACATAATCAACACAACCATGCCTGAGATATAGAATGACAAGTTTCAAAGACAATTATTAAACAATAATATTTTACATACTTTTCTATTCTATTAAGGACCAAAACAGTGTCTGCTTCTTTTTCTCTTCCGCCTCTCTCTCTCTCTCTCTTTACACAACCTTGTTTTGTTTAGGGTTCTTTTCTTTCTTGCCTTCGTACTTAAACAATGACGAGGAATGCTAATATATAGGGCCCAATATTAAATGTTAGATATATTTGATAATGTCATATGTAATATGATTTGTGTTTAGTTTTCAGATCTTACTTAACAGGACAAATCAGTACTTAACTGGAAATCAGCACTTATACTGAAGACAGAACTTAAGATATCAGAACTTAAGTTATCAGTACTTAAGTGATCAGAAGATATTTATCAGGAGATAATATCAGGACTTAAGATGACTTTCAGATAAGACAGACGGCTGATTGAAAGGAAAGAAGATCGAGAGTAAGACAGAAAAAATTATGCATGAAGAAAGAATTCTATGAAGAATAAAATACTTGGAAGAAAAGATAACTAGTTGATATATTTTAGGAAGCAGAATTATATTCCATATCAATTAGAATTTATCTTGTAACTGTGTAGTATATAAACACAGGCATAGGGTTTACACTATAAGTGTTATCATTATTGAAGTTATTATTCTTTGTAACCCTAGCAGCTCTCGTGATAATTTGTTCATCACTGAGAGAGGACAGTTCCATATTGTAACATAGTTTATTGTGTTGAATAAAATCTGTTTATTGTTACTTGAGTTCTTATATTCGATTTGATTGTGCTAAACACTGTATTCAACCCCTTTCTACAGTGTGTGTGACCTAACAAGTGGTATCAGAGCAATCTCTTAACACACAAATAGTTCAAGTTCCAAAAACAATCATAACCCATAGTCGATATGAGACTATAAGAGTTCCCATATTGAAACCTTCTGAGTATTCCATATGGAAAGTGAAGATGGCTATGTTTCTGGAAGCTACAGATCCAGAATATCTCGACAGGATTTATGAAGGACCACATATGCCAACCAAACTCTCTGTGGAAGTTGCAGGTCAGCCAGCAAAGTCTGTACCAAAGGAGAAAAGTGATTACACTGCTGAAGATATCTCATCGATTGCAAAGGATGCAAAGGTAAGACACTTGCTGCATAGTGCCATTGATAACGTCATGTCAAACAGGGTAATTCAATGCAAGACTGCAAAAGAGATATGGGATGCTTTGGAAACAAGGTGTCAGGGAACTGATTCAATCAAGAAGAACATGAAGACTATACTCACTCAAGAATATGAGCACTTTGACTCAAAACCTGATGAGTCATTAACTGATTTATATGACAGATTTGTCAAACTCTTGAATGATTTGTCACTAGTTGACAAAAAGTATGATATTGAAGATTCAAATCTTAAATTCCTGTTAGCACTTCCTGAAAGATGGGATTTGAAGGCCACAATAATAAGATACAACTATAATCTTGATGAAACAACTCTTGATAAAATTTATTGGATGCTCAAGACTCATGAACTTGATATGGAACAAAGAAAAAAGAGGAATGGTAGAAAGTCAAGGACAGTTGCTTTTGTGGCTGAGGAGGAAAGTCCCAAAGTTGCTGCCTCAAAGAAAGGCAAAGGAAAAGCTCTCATCACAAAGTCTGATACTGAGTCATCAAGTTCTGATAGTCATGATGACTCAGAAACTGAAAGTATATCTGAGATAGACCCTGATGAAGAGATGATGAAGCTGTGTGCTCTTATGGTAAAAGGAATCACAAAGATTGCATACAGGAAATTCAGAAGAGGAAAGAAGTTTTCCAGGAAAAGTGCAAGTTCTGAAAAGAAAGGTTTCAGAAAATCTGAAGGCAAAGGAGGAAAGTCTGACATAGGAGATTACTCAAATGTTAAATGCTACAACTGTGGTGAGAAAGGCCACATATCTCCTGATTGCAGAAAAGGGAAGAGTGACAAAGGCAAGGCTCTTGTCACAAAGAAGAAAAGCTGGTCAGATGCTTCAGATTCCGAGGATGAGGAAAACTATGCCTTGATGGCAATTGCTGATAGCAGTTCTGATACTGCTGACTTAAAGGTACCTCAAACTACTTATGCATTTCATACTGATGATATTACTGAGTTGAGAAGATATCTTAAAACCATATTCATTAGTTATAAAGATCAAACTTTAACATGTGAAAGATTAACTTCTGAAAATCTTGCTTATAAAAAGAGGAATGATTATTTAGAAAAAGAGTTAGTCATGTTCCATCAAACTCAGAAAGATAGAGATGATGCCTTTTATGTTAGGGATGAAGTGTTAAAAATGAATGAATCTCTAAAAACTGAGTTAGAAAAGGAAAGAGAGATTATCAGGACTTGGACTAACTCTGGTAAAGCAACTCAGGATATTCTTAGTAGTGGAAACTGGAAAGAGGGCTTAGGTTATGGAGATGATAAGAACAGTAAGAGAACCGTAGAAACTGAGCCTATAGTTGTTAAACAAAAACCAAAGGTAAACCCTGTTAAGTTTGTAACTGCAAAGTCTGATATTGAGAAATCAGAAGTTAAGGAGGAAGTAACTTCTGACAAACCTAAATAGGATAAGCCAACTGAAGTTAACATAGGCTTAATGACTAAGAAGCAGCTTAAACATAAGCTGAAAGATGTTAAGAATGTAAACAAGGTAAAACCACCTAGGAAAAATAGGAATGGAAAGGAAGGTGTGAACAAAAGTAACAATTATAAGCCTGTTCCTAATGCTCCTAGAAAAACATGTTATAACTGTGGAAACTCTAACCATCTGGCTTCTTTTTGCAGGAAGAATAAGAACATAAACTCCTTACCTTCAAAGTCAGGAGTTAAGAGTCAGTCTGTTAGATATAAGCCACAAAATCCTTGTTTTCATTATGGTAGTTTATGGCATTCCATTTATACTTGTAAGGAATATCATAGTTTGTACTATGATTATTATCAAATAAAACCTTCTGTAAAGAAAGTTAGCATTATTCCTTCTAGTATAAGTTCTGATGCAAAGTCTGATATTGCAAATTCTGATAAGAAAACTGTTAACATAAACTCTGATGCTAAATCCGCTGCAAATATTAACAAACTTAAAAAGGCCAAAGGATCCAAGCAAGTCTGGGTCCTTAAAACTAATCATTAGTGGTCTTTGTGATTGCAGGGCACTAGGAGTAACATCCTAGTTCTGGACAGTGGATGTTCAGGACATATGACTGGAAATAAAGCCCTGCTATCAGACTTTATGGAGAAAGTTGGCCCAGGTGTTTCTTATGGAGATGGCAAAATTGGAAAAACTCTGGGATATGGAAATATCAATCTTGGGAATGTCATCATTGAAAAAGTAGCTCTGGTCTCAAGACTTAAACACAATCTGCTGAGTGTGAGTCAAATCTGTGACAGAGGTTATCATGTGAATTTCTTTGAAGAACACTGTGAAGTTGTAAGCAAATCTGCAGGCAAAGTTGTTCTGAAAGGATACAGGCATGGTAACATTTATGAAGCCAAGCTTTCAACAAGTACTGATGGTTCTGCAATCTGTCTGTTGAGTAGAGCATCAATTGAAGAAAGCTGGGATTGGCACAAGAAACTCTCTCATTTAAATTTTAACAATATAAATGAACTTGTCAAAAAAGATCTTGTGAGAGGACTGCCAAAATCAGTATTTGCTCCTAATGGCCTTTGTGATTCATGTCAGAAGGCAAAACAAAGAAAATCTTCATTCAAGAGCAAGACTGAATCATCAATTCTTGAGCCTTATCACCTACTACATGTTGATCTATTTGGTCCAGTGAATGTCATGTCTATTGCAAAGAAGAAATATGCTATGGTCATAGTGGATGAGTTCACCAGATACAAATGGATGTATTTTTTGTACACAAAAAGTGAAACTGCATCTATCTTGATTGATCGTGTCAAACAACCGGATAAATTGGTCAAAGATTCTGTGAAGATCATAAGAAGCGATAATGGCACTGAGTTCAAGAACTTGATCATGGAAGAGTTCTGCAAAAACCATGGAATAAAGCAGGAATTTTCTGCTCCTGGAACTCCAGCAAAATGGAGTTGTTGAAAGAAAGAATATAACTCTTATTGAAGCTGCATGAACTATGCTTGATGAAGCAAATTTGCCAACCTACTTTTGGGCTGAAGCTGTGCAAACTGCTTGTTTTACTCAGAATTCAACACTTATCAACAAGCATGGAAAAACACCATATGAGATGGTGAAGAAAAAGAAGCCAAATCTGAAGTATTTTCATGTATCTGGATGCAAGTGTTTTGTTCTTAAGACTCATCCCGAACAACTATCTAAATTTGATCTAAAAGCTGATGAAGGAATTTTTGTTGGATATCCACTTTCTACAAAAGCCTTCAGAGTCTACAATTTATGAACAAGGGTTGTCATGGAATCTATCAATGTCTCTTTTGATGATAAGAAGATTACTGGACTTGAAGATTTCAATGATCATGATCAACTGAGATTTGAAAATGAAGCTTTAAATTCTGATTCTGTAACTCCAGATAGTCTAAAACCTGATACTGCAAACTCTGATGGATTAAACTCTGATGTCAATGAAACTGTGGTGACTACACCAAAAGAAGATGCACATGTGCAGGGGGGCATACTGAAGATACAACCACATCTCAAGAAGCATAAGAACCTACAACAGGCTCTTCAAGTTCTGATTCGTCAAGTTCTGATGGGCCAAGTTCTGATAATTCTGGAAACTTATGTTCTGATATTTCTGGAAACTCAAATTCTGAAGGATCCAACTCAGAGAGCATAATTTCAGGGGGAGCATCAGAAAATGTTGATGGAGACAATATGGATCATGGGGGAGCATCTAGTTCTAGAGAAAACCTTCCATCTGCAAGGAAGTGGACTAAAGCACATACACCTGACTTAATTATTGGAAATCCTGATGCAGGTGTCAGAACAAGAACAACTACATCAAATGAATGCCTCTATCATTCTTTTCTTTCTCAGACTGAACCAAAGAAAGTGGAAGAAGCTCTTCAAGATGTTGATTGGGTGCAGGCAATGCAAGAAGAGTTAAATGAATTTGAAAGAAATAAAGTATTGACCCTAGTGCCAATACCAAAGAACAGGTCTGTTGTTGGTACAAAGTGGGTGTTCAGAAAAAAAACTGATAGTGATGGCATAATTACAAGGAACAAAGCAAGGCTGGTTGCAAAAGGATACTCTCAACATGAGGGAATTGATTATGATGAAACATTTGCACTAGTTGCTAGATTAGAAGCCATAAGAATATTTTTTGCTTATGCTGCTCACAAGAAGTTTAAAGTCTTTCAAATGGATGTGAAAAGTGTTTTTCTCAATGGAGAATTGGAAGAAGAAGTATATGTTGAACAACCTCCAGGCTTTGTAGATCCCAAATTTCCAATCATGTCTATAGGCTTGATAAAGCACTTTATGGCCTTAAGCAAGCTCCAAGAGCATGGTAGGAGACATTAGCTCAGTTTCTTCTGGAAAGTGGATTTAACTGAGGGACTATTGACAAAACATTATTCTACCTCAACCATAAAAAAAGACTTACTTTTGGTGCAAATATATGTTGATGATATCATTTTTGGTTCTACAAATGATAGACTTTGTAAGAAGTTTGCCAAACTAATGCAGTCAAGATATCAAATGAGTATGATGAGAGAACTTAACTATTTTCTGGGCCTTCAAGTCAAGCAGAATGAAGAAGGAACTTTTATTTGTCAATCTAAATACACCAGAAATTTGTTGAAGAAATTTGGAATGCAGGATTGTTCAACTGCATCCACTCCTATGGCCACTACAACTAAGTTGGATAAGGATACTGGTAAATCAGTAGATATTACTGATTACAGAGGTATGATTGGCTCTCTACTCAATCTAACTGCAAGTAGACCTGATATCATGTATGCTACCTGTCTTTGTACGGGATTTCAAGTAGATCCAAGAGAACTCACTTAATAGCTGTGAAAAGAATTTTCAAGTACCTTAAGGGTACAACTGATCTGGGATTGTGATATTCTAGAGAATCAGACTTTAAGCTAATAGGTTACTCAGATGCAGATTTTGCAGGATGCAAAATTGACAGGAAAAGTACAAGTGGAAGCTGCCAATTTCTTGGAGGCAGATTGGTTTCTTGGTTTAGCAAGAAACAGAAGTCAATTTCCACATCAACTGTAGATGCAGAATACATTGCTGTAGGAAGCTGTTGTGCACAGATTCTTTGGATGAAGAATCAGTTACTGGATTATGGGTTAGAATTTTCTAAAATCCCTATTTACTGTGATAATCAAAGTGCTATTGCTATGACAGGTAATCCAGTTCAACATTCAATGACAAAGCACATCAGCATTAGGTACCACTTCATAAGGGAACATGTGGATGAAGGTACAGTGGAATTGCATTTTGTTCCCACAGATCAACAACTAGCAAATATCTTCACACAACCACTGTGTGAAGCTACTTTTGCAAGATTGGTAAATGAACTTGGAATGGTTTCAAGTTCTTTCTCTAAATCTGCTTAGTTTATGTTCTGATACATCAAACCTTATGATCAGTATTTACAGATATTACTATCTTTGTGTATTCTGTGCTTAAATTGGAAAATTTCTTAAGTGCTGATTGTTGTCTAATGTGAATTTCTAAACTCTGATAGTGATATGAATGTTTCTGTGACTATTAAATCCAATGAGGATAATTGTGCTAGATGCTGAACTAGTAGTCTTTAATATACTAAAGATCCCATGTTTGAAGTAATTGTTTATGTGGAAAACTTTTAACACACGCAAATTCTGATATTGAGCTTAGTTAAGTTTACTTTGTGTATCTTATTACTAAGTCAAAAACTAGAATAATGCTTCTTATCTGTTAAGTTCTGATGTTAGTAAATCTGGTGGATGTACTAAGTGCTGATAAGCCTCACTTATCAAAAGAAAAAGAAAAGAAATAAAAATCAGGTAATCCTTTGAGATCTAGAGTAAAAATGTGGAAGGGAAGACCCAAGTGCATTGCTGGTATTAAGTAATATGCATTAGAAAAACGAAATAAAATTTTCTTGGTGACTTTTCACACTCTATGATTACTGGAGATATACTCTGATAGCAAAATAAATTCTGATAAGCAGTCGTGACTCACTTACACTGAGAAGCCACTGTAAAATGGAATTTCAAAAGATGCATAAAATGAGCACAAAACAATTGAGGTGGACTCATGCATAAACTCATTCTAAAGTAGACTTCAGAATAATGACAGATTTTGAGTAAAGTTCTTAGTTATGCCTTATTTTTAAGATGTACTGAAAAGAATCAGACTTTACTCTTTGTCTTATATTTAGCTTAATGCACACACATACACTCCATATGAATGATGAAAATTACTGTGGTGATAAATGTTGTTTTAGATGAACAGTTTATGTGTCAGATTGTATAAATTCTGAGGACAAGTTCTGATGGAAGTTCTGATGAAACCATATCAGTATTTATGTGAAGAATTAGAGGAATACACATTCACTTTTCGAGTTAAGGAGCCATATTCTGATGACTTTTAAATCCTCATAATAATCAAGTTCTGATGCTGACGTGGCAGTATTTATTTACTTGGTTTATTTTTGGTCATTACTTGAACGATAATATTTTTACAGAATATTGGTTAATGTCAGATGAAACAGTCATAATCATTATGGGTTAGTGGTTAACGTGTATGTCCTGAAAAACTGCATGTGCACGGTAATTATTGCTTATTTTACGTGCCCATTAACTCTTTTTCTAACCGTTTACTGACTGTTCACATGGTGCCAGGTGTAAAGTGTATCCCATGCTTCACAAATACAACTTTTGAGTGGAGAGGGTATATATATGAGAGATAAAAGATTTTCTAATCTTTTACTTACTTTTCTATTCTAAATCTCTTTTTCTTTCTCTCTCTCTCTCTTTTTTTTATTTTCTGAAGTTATTTTTCTCTCAGGACTTTTTACAAACACTTTGCAAACATTCTCTTATTCACTTAATTTTACAGAGATGGCACCAAAAGACGTAATTTTTGATGGAGCTAAGTTTGTTCCTAATAACTTCTCCGTTATTCTTAGCAAGTCAGAAGGCCCATCAGAACTTCACTTCATTCAGGACTTTCTTGCTAGTTCTGATATTGGGTACGCTCTGACCAAACCTGATGCAGTCTCTAGTACTCAAGTACCGGAGTTCTGGAGAAGTGGAGTATATGATGATGGTGGTGCTCAAGGGTCCCCAAGTATTATTTTTTCATCAGGGGAGGATGAACATGTCGTGACATTGGCTACGGTTTGACAAGCACTGCAGCTGCCTGAGAAATGTGTTTATTCTACTGTTGAAGAGCCAGTTCTTCAAAACATGATGGCTAGTCTGGGGTATGAGAGGACATTGGCCAAGCTGGGTCAGTTGAAGAGATCCTACATAAGGAGGGAATAGAGTTTCTTCTTTGACTGCATAACCAAGGCTTTTGTAAACAAATGTTCTAATTTTGATGCAATTCCCATATTCAGCCAACAAATCGGGTATGCTCTCATAAATCAAACTGATTTTGATTATGCAAGTGCTGCTTAGGTTTTATTGGGGATAGAATGACAGAAGATAGAAATACTGTTTATTTTGCTAGATTCTGTCAGCTTATCTATAGTTATTGTTGTGATGATAAGCCCCAATCAGTTAGTGAATTAATTTCATCATTCAGACTAGCTAAAAGAGCTTTTAATGACTTATTAGATACTGATAATAAGAAGGTTATGTTAAGACCCCTCCTAGTTCCTTTATCTGTCAAACAAGCCTTAATAACCTACGATCCAGTTAAATACACTGAACTATATCCTGATGTTCAACCATCTGAACCTTATCCATCAGCACCTAGCACCTCTACACAAACACCTCAAACTTCTCAACCTCAACCTTCAGATCCTACAGTGCAGCCTTCATCTTCCAAACCCAAGAGGACTAAGAAAGTACCTCAGACTCAACAGAAAAGAAGGAGAATTATTCTGCGAGATGAATCAAATACTGAGGAACATGTTCCCATATCAGAACCTGTTGTTGTAGAAGATGAGAAGGTTTCTTCTCAGAAAGATACTGTAACTTGGAGTTCTAGGCCCCTCAAAAGGCTTAGAAAGTTAAAATCTGATGATAAAGCTCCTACAGTGTCTCCACCTTTGAAGAAATTACAGAAACAGAGAGCTCATAGGGACATAGTTGAGTCAGATTCAGATGTAGTGGAAGCAGCTAAGGAAGGGGATCAGAAATCTCTGATCTCAACAGAACCAATTGTTATTGAATCACTTACTTCTGCACAACATGAAACTGCTCAAGACAAAATTCCTACACCTCATATGTCACCTATAGTTGATCCAGTACATACTGAAGAACCAGGTACAAGTGCTGAAATTGATATTCATAACTTGATTGTGCCTGAAGTTTTGTACTTGGAAGCTCCACCAATTCAACTCACTCCACCAACAATAGCAATTTTGGATGTTGATCAGAACCTGGCTGCAGATCAGAATTTAGAGGATGATGATGAAGCCTCTATAGCCTCTCATACTGCTGTTTTATCCGAGGATGCTGATACTGCAGGCACTACAAGTTCTGATGCTGCTAATGAAGAAATTACTGGTGAAGCTGCTGCTACTTTAGATGCTGATGCAGCTGGTCCATCAGGACATGCACCTCAACAAATAATTACTAAAGTTGAATTAGTTAAGAAGTTTGTTATAGGGGAAGCACCGGTACCTTGGAGTGAAACTCCTAGAGGAAAGGAGTGGACTAAGGAATGGAACACAGTTAGTTTTGTTCCTTTTGAAAAGATTCTTGCTGAGCATCTGGAAAAAGCTGATGAAATGCTGATAAATGATGATTTTAAGGCACATCTGAGAGTTACTGCATTGAGTACTAGGCACCTTCAGGGTCAACACTCAACAACTCATGCCAAGGTGAATAAAATTCAAGAAACTTTGATCCAGCAAGATATGAATGTGAAACTTGAAAAGAACAGATTTTTCAAGCCAGCCTTTGACAAAATTGCCTACACTGAGAAAACTCAGGAGAAGCAACAAACTCAAATTGAAGAAATTCTGAAGAATCAAGCTTCTCACCAAAATCAACTCAATGAGATCCAATCCTCAGTGGAATTGCTTGTCTCTCTTCTTTTACCTGCTGATGCCAAAAAGGGGGAGAAAGTAATTAAGTCCAAATGCAAATCTATTCAGACACCGAAAGGACAGGATGATGGAAATGATGACCAGGGAAACTCTAACAAGAGTAGGGGTCAAAGTCAAGGCAAAGGATTTTCATCAAGTAAAGCTAGAATTACAAGTCAAGGAACAAGTTCTGATACTGGGAGAAGAATAAGTTCTAATACTGGTAAAAGGATAAGTTCTGGTGAACATCTGGAACTTGATGAAGAAATTTCAAAACAGTTATTTCTTAAAGAAAATCCAGGAATGGACTTTGAGAGTCTAAAGGAAGAAGAAGCTAGACTCAAAGCAGAAGGTGTCAAGATAAAATCTAAAACTTCTGTTGTTGAAAAGAAATTTCCAAAGCCTTAGGGTATTGTGATAAAGGAAAGAACAAGTTCTGAGGCAACCAAAGACAAATTACAAGTGGAAATTGATCCAAAGTCCAAGGGAAAGGAAAAGGTTGATAATCCTGTAAAGGTTTATATGCTAGTCATGGATGAAGAAATGATTGATGATGAAGAAGATGTTAATCTTACTTTGATGCAAAAGAAGATTTTTCAAACAACCTTTTTGAAAGGTTACTCCTGAAAGATTGAATCGACTTGAATCTGTACAAATGGTTTACCATACCTTTTTGAAAGAACATATCTTGTTATATTTTATGACAGATGGAAGGGTAGACCAGATTAGGCAGAATGCTATACCACTGAAGTATTTTGAGGAACTGGAACATGTTCTATTCCTACTTCAAGTGAAAGACAGATTAACAGATAGTGCTGCAGGGTATTTAAAGTCTCAAATTCAAAGACAGAAGAAGCTTTATTCTGTAAAGTCTGACAGCACATACTGTCCCAAGTAAAGAGATCACAAAGGTGATATAGTCAAAATGAAGCCGAACTCTGCTAAAATAATAACTACTTTTCTAGGTTATAAAGCTGTGGAATTCAATCTAGGGTCTGACAAAGCATATCTGATCAGACTAGATCAGGAGATAAGAAAAACTAAGATAAATGATCTCAGAGCAGCTATTTTTCAAACTGGAGAAGATACAGCTGAATTGATAAATGCTAAAAGGAGGATGGTTAATGAACTTGAATATGCTGAGAGATGTTTGTCAAAGAACTATCTCAGAACAACTCCTGATATCAAAGAGATCAGAAATTGAAGCCAAGTCAAAGATCTACAACTGCTTAAATTCTGAAGTGTATACAGACTGAAGTTGTTATCAGAAGTTTAAGATGGTAAAGCTGAAAGGACTGTAAGTTGTACTTATCTAGTCAAATTCTCGTGCATTTGTACTTAATGTTTTTGACATCATCAAATATTTGTTGAACTTGTATATTATGCTAATTTACAAGTTGGGGGAGATTGTTATATATATTTGATAATGTCATATGCAATATGATTTGTGTTTAGTTTTCAGATCTTACTTAACAGGACAAATCAGTACTTAACTGGAAATCACCACTTATACTGAAGACAGAACTAAAGATATCAGAACTTAAGTTATTAGAACTTAAGCTATCAGAACTTAAGTGATCAGAAGATATTTATTAGGAGATAATATCAGGACTTAAGATGACTTTCAAATAAGAAAGGCGGCTGATTGAAAGGAAAGAAGATCGAGACTAAGACAGAAAGAATTATGCATGAAGTAAGAATTCTATGAAGAATAGAATACTTGGAAGAAAAGATAACTAGTTGATATATTTTAGGAAGCAGAATTATATTCCATATCAATTAGAATTTATCTTGTAACTGTGTAGTATATAAACACAAGAATAGGGTTTACACTATAAGTGTTATCATTATCGAAGTTATTATTCTTTGTAACCCTAGCAGCTCTCGTGATACTTTGTTCATCACTGAGAGATGACAGTTCCATATTGTAACAGAGTTTATTATGTTGAATAAAATCTATTTTCTGTTACTTGAGATCTTATATTCGATTTGATTGTGCTAAACACTGTATTAACCCCCTTCTACAGTGTGTGTGACCTAACATTAAATATCCTATGTCTTTTATAATTAGAACTTTAATAAGGAACTAAACAAATTTATTTTCTTTTTAAATTAGCAAAATCAGAATCACTTATTCTCATATTAATCTCAATCTTATTATTATTATTATTATATTTAAATTATATAAAATTCACATATATTACACAGGCTATTACAATTTACTGTTTGTTCAAAGTTTAACTGTCTGTTCATGAGAATAGGCGATTACAATTTACTATTTGTTCGAATCAATTATTGGTGTAGATGACGTATGTCTTTTTAATATTAAATTAACACATTTGTTCTAAAAAAACTTAGGTGAACGAAAAATATTTACATTATTGTTTTTTGTAAAAAAAATACTTTTTTTGCTTTTGCTTAATAGTAGGGAAATGTGTCATTTAAAGACTACTATAGCATAATAAGTTTGTTATTCATTTATTTTATATTTAGAACAATAATTATAAATAATATTTTTGGAACCGGTTTTCTTCTAGCCCAGCCTTCGTACCGATGAGTTAACTTCGTTATGCAAAGAGAAGAATGCGAGGGATGACCCCCCTGATTCACCTCCGGTGTGAGAATAAGTTAAATGGTTTTGGGTGAATGATTTAGAATACAAGATAGTCTGAGTGATATTGTGTGTTTTGATTGAATGAACTACATCGTGTATATAACCTGGACCACATTACCGTTGCACCTCTAAAGTCTTTGGGTTGTTCCAATAAGGATGGAAAGTGGACTTTGTGGCTAGAAGACCACGTCTTCGCCTATCTTGGGCTGGTCCAACATCTTCGTAACTAGGCTGATCCCCTTTTGCCCCTCTCAACTCTTGTTGACATCGGCCCAAACACATACTATGGGCCTAAGAGAAGTGAATCTCTAACATGTGCCTGGGCTTCGGCTGAGAAATGCTTCTCGGAGGAAGTCCAACCTCTTCAGCCCATCGGCTGATCTTTGCAAAAACCCTAATCTTCGGAACAATAAGTGTCGACAGCGACTAAAGCTTGGGGAATCGTGGTTGTTTGATGTATACAACTGTCATACCTCGAGATCACAACTACCATCCTACCATTGAATCCTAAATGTTCTTGATCTCAACCGTTGGTTTCAAATTCAACATCTCAAAGACCAAGACACGTAAGAGTCGCGTCTCTTAGAAGCTATATATATATATATCTTCCTCTCCATTTCATTTCATAACTTTTTACTTGCCCAAACACACAAAGCCTCTTCACAGGCCTTTTTCTTACATACGCAAAGTGACGGATATCGTACAATCATCACTTCCCAGGAAGCCCTATAATGCATCTACAAACCTTCATAATAGTAAGTCCTTGATCACCTGTATTTATTTAGACTTCCACCATGAAATTTTACCCTTTTGAATGCTTTATTAGATCTATGTGCCATAAGGTTTTCTAAGTTTATATACCATTCGATTATAGATTAGATTTTCACTTTTTGACGTGGGGTTAGTTTGGGCAGTAAGTCCAACGTCTGGCATTTCTTCTTTTATTTTTATGTCCAGATGGGCTTAAAAAGGGTATGCAGAGATGTTTCTGGGTTTGAACGTGCTTCAGGATATTCAAGCCTTGGAACATTCATCGGGAACCGTACTCTAAGACTCTATTTCAAAATTCTTGGGACTTGTTAGGATTTAAAGATGACATACAAGTGTGTTATGGGTCTTGAACATTCTTCGGATTGTCCAAGCCCTGGAACACACTTCAGGAGCCGATCCCCGAAGTACTCGTGAACTGACCTTCATCTCTTTTCTTCTTCGGACCGATCCGGCCTGTTGTACACGACCTTTCTCCTTTTTTTCTTCTTCTTCTTCTTTATTCAATCCGGGTACACGGCTAAGATTTCCTCATTTTTGAATGCAGGAACATGGATCGGTCTAACACAGAAGTAGGGCCTTCGGTACCTGGTGGTCCGGCCCAATTCGGCAAGATCGCCTCATTCCCGTGTGCTAAAAATCCCACGCAGCTGAAGAAGAAAGACTTAGAGATATTCTATTCCAAATATCACATACCTAGGACCGTTTACTATATGTACATGCCGAAAGGGTCTGATAGGATTTATCATATCCCCCTATCCCAACAGTCTTCGGCAGCTGTGGAGTGGGCATTTCTGAAGCTGCTTTCAGATGTGGCTTCCGTGTCCCTCTACTAAAACTTATCAAGAAGATTTTCGGGGAGATGAGAATTACCTTCGCCCAGATGGACCTTAATGCGTTCATTCACATAAACAATTTCCACTTTAGATGTCAAGAGGCGAAGGTTAAGCCTTTTATCAGTTTGTTCTGGTTTTACTAATACTTTTGTAGGAACAGAAAGAGTGACGGCTTCTTTACCATCAGCCGAAGAGTCGGTAGGGGAGACCGGTGTGCGACCAACTCCAGTAACAGAAAGAGTCACACACATTGGTTCTATATTTCTAGCATCTACCTTGCTGAGTTTGGCATCTGGCATGATGTCGACCCTTTTGTTGTGCAAGATATGCCTGTACAATAACAAGACTAAGTCAAATTGACTGTAACACCCCCAAATCCGGGGTCGGGGATCCGGGTTGTCACGAGTTCCATTTCCCTTAATAACACCCACTCTTAATAAATAATCAACTACTCTATACTGTGACCCCACAATAAACACACACACCACAAGTTATAGTCTCAGAGATGAATATCCAAAAATAATCACAAGTCGTTTTATTCCACAATTATATGCCAATACACCTTAAACAGGTTTCTGAATAAATTTACATTTCTTTGCCATTATTACAATTCATAAATATACATAATCTGATACATCAAAAGTTGAAAGCCTAGCCTATTGGTAGTTCCTACCTCAGCTACAGCGACATCAACGCCTATAGGAAGCTGCGGAACGTTTCCTATCCGCTCGCGAATTGGGAGCTTGGTCCTGTTCATCTTGTCTATCTGATGTTGTGTGATGAAAGAAGAAAGCAAGGGTGAGCAGCAAGCCCACCAAAATAATATGTATAATGATTAACAATATATGAGCCTTCTCATAGTACTCATGAAGGTCTTGGTCAAAAGAAATGAACCAAGATGATATCTTAATGCGATGAAGTCGCAAAATATTCAGTATATATATACATATATACTTTTCAAAATATTGTAAGTCCTCTTTCATGCATAATACACACAGAGTTCCAGTGTATAACTGTATAAAAATATCGTTGCAAGGTGATCTCAACATTTTTCTGAAAATCTTTGTCATGCATAAGATAATCATTTTCTAGATATAAGTTTAAAAGATGAAGTTACAAGATACTCCAATATACTTATATCTTTTCCAAATACTACTTGAACTACCACCATTCAAGTTATAATTAGTTTCCAAAGTTCATCACATAGATGAGACTACAAGACCAGATTTGAATAGATTAAATCTTTAAAATATCATCAAAATAAAATGAAGTTACGAGATACTTCATTTGATGCAAACATCATTTTAAAAACTTGACCCTGCCAACACTCAACAATCGCCCAACCGTAGCCTTTCTATCGAAGTGCTCTGGGTAGTGTTGCAGAAATATCCAATTGGATGATGAACTCATTACGGGAGTTTGCCGCGCCAGGAAGACCACTTACGATGATCAGTCGTAGTAGTGCAACCCCACCATTTTCTACATGTAGAGGAGAACTTGTCGGATTTACTTGTCAACCGAACACTGAACTCCTAAGGAATGGACCGCCTTAGCGGAACTTCCAGGCCATTTGGGCCAATATAATAAGGCTGGACCGGCGCCACTCGACCACTTACGCCACTCCTAGTTCAGATGAAATCCATGACTCTGAAACGTAAAGCTCGTTCCCCCTTTCCCCAAGTAGAAACTTGTTGATATGGCTCCACCAAGAAGTCGTATCTAGTTGGAAAGGAAAACTCACCGATATTTCCCAGGCGATGCCTGTTAATGGATTAACTTGTTTCAAGAATTTTACTTCCCGAGTGTTGGGTAAGTAATCAATTCATTTATCAAAACAGCAACCTTGTTGCGAATATAAAATACACCACAGAGCCGGATCCCTCAGGTTTTGAGCGAGTATTTAAATCCCTTTCGAAAGGAGGATCTTAAATATAAAAATGAGTTTTGGGATCCGCTCTAACTTTTAAAAATCATTTTGAAGACTCGCAAAATATTTTTAAGAATGTTTGGAGTGATGCTGATTTAACAAGGTAAATCAGTCCCAATATATTAGAAAATATCTGAATATTATTATTTAAATAATATTCCCATAAAGAATAATCTTTATAAAAATAATTGAAGTAGAAGTTTTAAAACTTATACTTGAAATGAATATTAAATAACCAAAGATATACCTATACGAAAGTACTATCTTTATTTGAATAATCAAAAGTGAGTTTGATTATCGACACCTTATTCTTTAATAAAATAAAGAATATATCTCAGCAAATAATCGGAGTCATAGATCCTCAAATGAATATTCAAATAATATTCAATAAATAAAATAAGCTGAGTCATAAGCCCTCGAATGAATATTCGAAATAATATTCAATAAATAAATAAGCTGAGTCATAAGCCCTCGAATGAATATTATAAATAATATTCATTAAATAAAATAAAGGAGTCATACATCCTCAAATGAATATCCAAGTAATATTCAATAAATAATATAAAGGAGTCATAAGTCCTCGAATGAATATTCAAGATAATATTCATTAATAAAATCAAGTTATCGAATAAACCTTATTCGATTAATAGTTTTGAAAACTATAAACATATATATATATATATATATATATATATATATATATATATATATATAAATATATATATATAAAATCTACTCGGGATCCTCGACTCCCGGTTTTAGAAAATGTTTTCACCTTTGGGTCCCTATACTAAGGGTATATGCAAATTACTGCTATTCTCTAGCATAGGTATTATCAACTGAACCAACAGATATATTTGGCAAGAATACGAAACAGGCATGCATATATATACCATATCAGCATTCTTCAATATATCGCAACATTTTCTAATTAACCAACATGCATCTATCGCAAGATAATGCATATACATATATACATCACAACAACAGTATAACGGATAGAAAACTTGCCTGAGCGACTTGGGGTGAAAAAAAAGCTCGGAACGAGTCTGGTAACCTATAAACAACAAGTAAGTTGGAATTAAACCAAAGTCACTTGTAAATCTATACTTTAACTAACTTAGACTCCAACGCTTGTTTTGCGCTTACTGATTTGCTTAAGTCACTCGGGTACCCTCGGCTCCACCATTTTTAATAATTTAACCTTTACGAGTTTTAAGGCGATTCCTTCGCGAGTGTCTTACCAACTGCCTAACACACTTACCATAAATGTTTCATACATTAATTAACCCTTTTTGGTCTTTAACCTATGTTTCAAAGTAAAGCGAGGGGAAAAGTTTCATTCGCGAAACGCCGTTACTTGAAACGGTCGTTTCTCCTAAACCGTACATCGGAATCAAACAAACTACATATCAAAACGAAGCTCGTAACATGAACTATCTAAACATGGCAATGGTCAAAATCTAGCAGGGTGTTCTCGGATCCAAATGTTATGAACAAAAGCAGTCTAAAGTAAATCGGACATTACGACGGCTATGTTTACGCGATTACCAATGTTTAAACTACTCCAATTAACCACCAACCAACTCATAACCATCAATACAACAAAACTTTACCTAAACCATTCCACATCAGTCCATAATCTCCAAGGTTTTCAACTCAAACAACCACAATCAAGACCTATGAACTATAATCAAGCTTCAATTACCAAAACACTTCCAAATCAAACCAAACTACTAATAATCACAATCCATGCTTCTCATTTCACAAAACCAACCATTAAGCTTACTAACAAATAAAGTAAAGGCTAGGGTTTGAAGTTTATACCTTCCTTGGGAGGTGTTAAGTTGCTAGGAAGCCTTAGGGAGCCTCCTACAAGCTTGATCTTTCCAAAGAAATCAAGAACACAAAGTTAGGCTTTGAAGTTTCTAAAAGTCCGATTTAAAGAACTGTAAAAATGATGGTCTTACCATGATTATTTGGACGAGACTTGTGAACAAGAGTTGTAGACCATCTCAATACCTTTCCAATGAGCTATAGAACATAATATTTGAGTGAGAAATGAAGGAGATACAGTAGTTTTAGTGTGCTGGTTCTGTTTTGGCCGAGAGCATGAAGAACAATGCCTTGGTTTCTTTTTGATTTTGATGAAAAATGATTTGCTTGGCTTGGTTGGTTTGATTTTTGTGTTTGTTTTAGTAAATTACCTAGTTGCCCTTGATTTTGTGTGGTTAAAAAGCCACCACATCTCCTTCCTTCCCATGTCATGCTTGTGTCATCCTCATGATGTCATCCTCCCCTCCTTGTCCTCTTCTCATTGGTTGGGTGACATCATCCTCTCTAATCCCTTTGATTAACTTCCTAATTGTTTGCCTAATGACCGCTGATCTGTTATACAGTTCGCTTAACTTTCGTTTTCGTTTATCGTTTGAGGGATCATACCCGGGATCTTATTACTTAGGTTCCCTTAACCTTTCTCAATACATTATATTCCTTTTTATGATCCTCTATTACAATCCTTTAATTTAAATCATTTTATCCTGTTACCTTATACTCAATTCTTTCCGTATCTATTGGATTTTCGGGAAAAATCAAAGTGTTCGGATTTGGATTCTGACGATCTTTACATACACTTATATCCCATATAAAGTACTAATAAAATCTCAGAATATCCATATCAGAACCCCTACATAGTGTGGCATGAAAAGTTTTCTCATTCAGCTAAAACACTATTCACAAGGGTTACAAAAAGTTCAAAATTTTGGGAGTTATTACAGTCTCCCCTCCTTAAAAGGATTCCGTCCCGGAATCAGATAGAAAACAGTTGGGGATGCTTTTCTAGCATTGTGCCTTCTAACTCTCTAGTCAATTTCCCACATTATGGTTCTACCACCAAACTCTGACTAGTTTGATAACCCTTCTCCTAAGCACTTGTCCCTTTTCGATCTATAACCCTTTCTGGTTGCTCCCTATAGGTTATGTCTGGTCGCTTGCCTATGCGCTCATATGCCCCTATTTATCTGGCATCCGAATTACATTTTCTTAACATTGATACGTGGAACACATTATGAACTTGCTACATATTCGGGGGTAGGGCTAGCTCATATGCTATCTTCCCAATATGTCTTAATATATCCAAGGGTCCAACAATTCGTGGACTTAGCTTCCCTTTCTTTCCGAACCTCATCCTTCCTTTCCAAGGGAATACCTATAATAATACTAGGTCCCCCACTTCCTATTCCTTGTCCTTTCGTGTCAAATCAACATACTTCATGTTCCCATCTTGGGCTACTACCAGCCGTCCTCTGATTAAAATCTATTATATCCTTGATCCTTTGGACTACTGCGGGTCCGAACATCTTGCGCTCTACAACTTCATCCTAACATAAGGGAGATCGACATTGTCTTCCCTCAAGGATCTCATAAGGCGATATCTCAATACTGACATGTGATCTATTATCGTAAGAAAACTCAATCCGTGTTAAGTGATCATTCCAAATTCTTTCAAGTCTATCGCATGGAATTTTATCACAGCTTCTAGCACTATAGCTTTGGCGTCTCAATACCCATTCTTTTCCAGTTCGTAATCGCTACTACCTTCCCTTCCTAATATTATACTGGTTATACTTTTGCTCGTTAGCGTTCTATAACCTTTTAATAACCACGTCAACCTTAGTATCACGAATGTATTTCCATTCCGAATACTACCACAACTTTATTACTCCTTTTTCAGCTGTTTCTATTTCCCAAAGTTTGATCAATCATATAGAAGTAAATGAATTTGTTGAGAGATCACTATGATCATGAACACTTGTTATATCGCTTAGTTAGTACAGAAGGTGGCCAGCCTTTAGTACTTGACAAGCAATTTAAACAATAGATGGTATCCTACTAGGCTTCTATCACACAGATAGATAGTCATTCGGCAATACCTCCCCTTTCTGGAAGGGTTGTTCTTCTCAGCTTACATGAAATGAAAAGAAGAGAAAAGAACGAATTGAAGAGAATTGTATATATGAAAAATATACTGCCACAAAATATCTGGCTTGGAACCTACCTCTGAACTATAGAGGTTTGTCATAGGAGAACAAAACATATATGTATTTATATCAGCATCAAGTATTATAGCATCGTATTTCCCATGCCTAAATATTTCTATTCCGTCCATCATTCTATGGACCCATGCTCTTCCTCGAGCTTATACACAATCACCTTTGAAACTCCCTCGATATCGAAAATCGAATCTGGGATCTCATTCTAGACATCATCGTTACTAGAATTCTATGCTTGCACCGTAACCTTCCTCGTATAATAATATGACTCTCTATTGATAAGAAAGAATAAATATTCAATAGGTAGATACTCTACTTAATTAGTCTATCAATGTTCTATCAATGATAACTTATACACTACCATGACCCGATTAGTGGTACTCAATCTCAACACCCATTCCAATACAACTCTCACGGTTGTAATCAACTCATTACTCGCGGAATCATTACTACATTACTATGGTCTAACACTGACCTACTGTCGTCATTCACCTTTCCATAAAATCTTAATATCTAACCATACGGAGTCCATACATGTCGTATCAAATCCTTCTAAGGAGGTAACATAATCACCATTCATGATTCATGAAGAACACTCCTGATCCTGACATACATACATGACATGAAGCAGACAAAAGTGCAGAAGAGTTTCAATCAAAGCAACGATAGCAGGTTAATATCATTCTTAATCATACGCCCTAAATAGAAGACTTAACTCAAGGGTTCATCTAGTCCTTTTTGAAACATGGTCCTGGCTTATCTCAAGATAGGACCTTCTAAGATAGATAGCCCGTTCATGGCGATTACACGAATTAAACCTTTACCAACTACTATTACGGTTGGGTATTGCACAGTCATCAGGAGGAATGTCAATCTTCCAAACCATAATACAACCTTCACAGTTTTAACCATCATCACTGTATTCTTTTGGCACAAGCGCCTATAATTATCCTCTTACCTTTAAAGTGTTGGCCACCTCTTTAGCCTTTCCTGATAGTAAAATTTCCTTACAATCAATTTCATTTTAACCACCTCCAAATAAATTTTCTACCTTATTTCAATCACAGCTTATGTGAAAATGCTTTCCTTAAAATCTGATGAGTAAAAAAAAAATCACCATTTTTTTTCCATAAGTTATTGCCTCAGTCTTTAGAGGTTAATCACTGTCATGACTGACTCTCAATCATAATTAGAACATCTTTTATCTTAAGTCCTAATTGCCCTGAACAATTTCGACCATTACTGGTTCGATCCATACTTTCTCGTGGTTTAACACGTGCCCCACTTGGCAACATTATAATTATGTCATATTTCCTTTATCAACATTTTTATTCTTGAGAATTTCGAATATTTCCTTTCTCCTTGTAAAACCTCTAAGGTTATCCTTTAATCGTTCCTCCTGTATTCCCTATATACAGGGCATATCAAAATACCACTTACTAATACTAGAACCATTGTCTATATACTTCTGAAGAATTTCTCCACTGATCCTTAAAGGTTATTATTACCTTAATCCTTTCCAATTCATACTGTCAAAACTCATACTATCCCTATTAAGGGTGAAATTCCAACCTTTATGCATTCCCCGAGGATTCATTTTAAGTTACCGATGTTCTATCCTTAATTCCACCTTTAAAAGGTACATGCATCCTTCCATGGATAAATCAAGTCATATATCCCTGATAAGGGTATCTTATTCAATCATTCCCACCTCGATAGTATATGCCTAATTTCACAATAACATCTGTATTCAAAATGAGGTCAATCAATATGGCCTCCAAAAGATAAGAACGGTTATCCGCTTTTCTTGCCTGATTCAGTAATGATAATAGGGATGTTCTAGAAGATGTTTGTCGTGTTCAACGTGAACCTTTTAGTTCTAACTACTCATTTACCTCTTTTATTTATCTCAACAGTCATCTCAATGTTGGGATATCTTTCATACCTGGCGTCTCCCTTTCTGGGTATCAAGCCACCGGTCTTACACTTCACATTCTTGAAGGTCACTTCCTTCATCCAATTTTCCTAATTTCTTACTTCCTTGTCTCCTCAGTCTATCCGCGTCTCATTGTTTATCCTTCGAACTATCTCAATATTTCCTCGAATCCTCCCAACTTAAAGGGGATAAAATATATGCATCTCTTATGCCTTCAACCGTCAACTTTAACTCATGGTGAATCACCCTCATCCTGACGATCATATACTTTTCTATTTCTATTAATATGAGTCTTTAGGGTTTCCTCATACCCAACTCCCTTATCATTCCTCAAACTCTGTTGCCTTTATATTCCTTTCCACTTCAATTCCTTTTTATTTTCCTTTCTCTTATCATTATTTCATGAACCAACACAACATAAGCATTGATTTCAAATATCCCGTCATTCTGGATTCGCGTCTTCAGAACGAATCTTAACAACTTTTACAGCTTAGATTCATAATTCATCATACTCGTCTGCCTTTGTTCTGGCTCTAAAGCTTTTACACTATCTCCATAACCTTGGGAAGTACTTTCCTGAAAACAATTGACTGAACTTAAATCAGTTTATTATAATCTCTTGCTCCGTGCCTTCCTTGGCTTTTCACCAGCGGGTGGTCTCTCTCTTAGGAGGGTAAGTGACAAAAACAGTCTTTTGTGATTCGTCAATCATTCAGAATCTCAAATGATTCCTCTATTTCCTTTAGCCAGGCTCTTGCCTCGACTGGGTCAACCTGTTCCTTGGAACTCTGAGAGCTTAGAGACTTACAGGTCCTGAAAGAATTTCCTATCGAATTGTTTCCTCAAGGTGGTGGTTGGGGATAATAGTCTAAGTTCTGTCTAGACAGGTCCATGAATTGCCGTATAGGAGTACCGTCTCGGGTCTCCTTTCCTTACTCGACTTTCTGTTTCCTTAGTATGAAATGTTTCATCCTACTCCCCATAATTGGGGTCATCTTTTAATTTAAATCCTCATTTTCCACTCCATTATGTCATGGGTTCCTTCTATCTTGATGGCGACCTCCCTGACTATCACGTTCAGGGTTTGGTCTAAATCTTATTCCTCAAACTATGGCTCTCATCTAAGTTCTCATCCTTACGCTCTTGAACTTTCGGAACCCAAATTCTATAGGAATACCTCATTATTCCCTTATCATCTTTCTCGGTATTAATCTCATATTTATTTGTTGGCTCTCTGCCTTCATTCATCACCTTTCTCTGGCACCGTATGCTCTTTTCCAATAATTCGGTCTCTATTGCAATCTCAAACAGCTTTTGGTACCGGCTCCGGTTACCTTCACTACTATTTCCAAAATCTCTTATAAACTCTCCCAAAGACATTATCATCTTGAGTCTCTCCTTTTTACTAAGGGCATCAGCCACCACATTGGCTTTCCCCGAATGATAAAGAATCTCCCAATCATTACTCTTGATTAGCTCTAACTGCCTCCTCTGGCATATATTGAGCTCTTTCTACGTGAAAATGTACTAGAGCACTTATGGCTTAGGTAATTCTCGCACTTCTCTCCATACAAGTAGTGCCTCCAATCTTTAGGGTAAAACTATTGCCACGAGCCTAAGCTCATGGGCGGGGATATCGAATTTCATATTACCTTAATTGTCTTGACGCGTACGCGATTACCTTGCTGTGCTGTATGAGAAGCACCCTAATTCCTTATGCGAAGCGTCACTACACTTCACAAAATCTCATTTTCCATCCGGCAACGCCAACATAGGGAACGTCACCAACCTTTGCTTCGGTTCTTAAAAGTTGTTCTCGCATTTCTCTGTCCATTCGAACTTCTCAGTCTTACGAGTAAGCCGCGTTAAAGGGGCTACTATCTTTACAAACTTGAACGAACCTCCGGTAGTGACCGGCCAATCCTACCTCTGGGAGTTGCCCTAACCATGGTCATCAATTCATCAGTGGTCCTTTATTCATTCTTGTCAGGATCCTCCACGAGATCCTCCTCAGCAACAATCCCATCTAGGACAACATCCTCAACCGCTACATCCTCAATATCAACATCATCCGGTCCTGCATTAGGACACTCTATCGGATCCACAATCCGATCTCCAATTAGTAATAAAACATCATCGCGCTGTTGCTCCTCAACCTCAGGGTTCGGAGTCCCGCTACTCTATACGATAATGAACTACGCTTCTATCGCTACATTTATAAGGGTTCCCATAAGGGTTTTAACTGTCAGTACTACGTTAGGTAGTCCGACTATGAACTTGGCAAGAGTTTTTATTATCTTAGTGAACTTATTATCTTAACGTCCCATCATCTCTGAGGTTTATAACGCTTAGCTCTGATACCATTTCTGTAACACCCCCAAATCCGGGGTCGGGGATCCGGGTTGTCACGAGTTCCATTTCCCTTAATAACACCCACTCTTAATAAATAATCAACTACCCTGTACTGTGACCCCACAATAAACACACACCACAAGTTATAGTCTCAGAGATGAATATCCAAAAATAATCACAAGTCGTTTTATTCCACAATTATATGCCAATACACCTTAAACAGGTTTCTGAATAAATTTACATTTCTTTGCCATTATTACAATTCATAAATATACATAATCTGATACATCAAAAGTTGAAAGCCTAGCCTATTGGTAGTTCCTACCTCAGCTACAGTGACATCAACGCCTATAGGAAGCTGCGAAATGTTTCCTATCCGCTCGCGAATTGGGAGCTTGGTCCTGTTCATCTTGTCTATCTGATGTTGTGTGATGAAAGAAGAAAGCAAGGGTGAGCAGCAAGCCCACCAAAATAATATGTATAATGATTAACAATATATGAGCCTTCTCATAGTACTCATGAAGGTCTTGGTCAAAAGAAATGAACCAAGATGATATCTTAATGCGATGAAGTCGCAAAATATTCAGTATATATATACATATATACTTTTCAAAATATTGGAAGTCCTCTTCCATGCATAATACACACAGAGTTCCAGTGTATAACTGTATAAAAATATCATTGCAAGGTGATCTCAACATTTTTCTGAAAATCTTTGTCATGCATAAGATAATCATTTTCTAGATATAAGTTTAAAAGATGAAGTTACAAGATACTCCAATATACTTATATCTTTTCCAAATACTACTTGAACTACCACCGTTCAAGTTATAATTAGTTTCCAAAGTTCATCACATAGATGAGACTACAAGACCAGATTTGAATAGATTAAATCTTTAAAATATCATCAAAATAAAATGAAGTTACGAGATACTTCATTTGATGCAAACATCATTTTGAAAACTTGACCCTGCCAACACTCAACAATCGCCCAACCGTAGCCTTTCTATCGAAGTGCTCTGGGTAGTGTTGTAAAAATATCCAATTGGATGATGAACTCATTACGGGAGTTTGCCGCGCCAGGAAGACCACTTACGATGATCAGTCGTAGTAGTGCAACCCCACCATTTTCTACATGTAGAGGAGAACCTGTCGAATTTACTTGTCAACCGAACACTGAACTCCTAAGGAATGGACCGCCTTAGCGGAACTTCCAGGCCATTTGGGCCAATATAATAAGGCTGGGCCGGCGCCACTCGACCACTTACGCCACTCCTAGTTCAGATGAAATCCATGACTCTGAAACGTAAAGCTCGTTCCCCCTTTCCCCAAGTAGAAACTTGTTGATACGGCTCCACCAAGAAGTCGTATCTAGTTGGAAAGGAAAACTCACCGATATTTCCCAGGCGATGCCTGTTAATGGATTAACTTGTTTCAAGAATTTTACTTCCCGAGTGTTGGGTAAGTAATCAATTCATTTATCAAAACAGCAACCTTGTTGCGAATATAAAACACACCACAGAGCCGGATCCCTCAGGTTTTGAGCGAGTATTTAAATCCCTTTCGAAAGGAGGATCTTAAATATAAAAATGAGTTTTGGGATCCGCTCTAACTTTTAAAAATCATTTTGAAGACTCGCAAAACATTTTTAAGAATGTTTGGAGTGATGCTGATTTAACAAGGTAAATCAGTCCCAATATATTAGAAAATATCTGAATATTATTATTTAAATAATATTCCCATAAAGAATAATCTTTATAAAAATAATTGAAGTAGAAGTTTTAAAACTTATACTTGAAATGAATATTAAATAACCAAAGATATACATATACGAAAGTACTATCTTTATTTGAATAATCAAAAGTGAGTTTGATTATCGACACCTTATTCTTTAATAAAATAAAGAATATATCTCAGCAAATAATCGGAGTCATAGATCCTCAAATGAATATTCAAATAATATTCAATAAATAAAATAAGCTGAGTCATAAGCCCTCGAATGAATATTCGAAATAATATTCAATAAATAAATAAGCTGAGTCATAAGCCCTCGAATGAATATTATAAATAATATTCATTAAATAAAATAAAGGAGTCATACATCCTCAAATGAATATCCAAGTAATATTCAATAAATAATATAAAGGAGTCATAAGTCCTCGAATGAATATTCAAGATAATATTCATTAATAAAATCAAGTTATCGAATAAACCTTATTCGATTAATAGTTTTGAAAACTATAAACATATATATATATATATAAATATATATATATATATAAAATCTACTCGGGATCCTCGACTCCCGGTTTTAGAAAATGTTTTCACCTTTGGGTCCCTATACTAAGGGTATATGCAAATTACTGCTATTCTCTAGCATAGGTATTATCAACTGAACCAACAGATATATTTGGCAAGAATACGAAACAGGCATGCATATATATACCATATCAGCATGCTTCAATATATCGCAACATTTGCTAATTAACCAACATGCATCTATCGCAAGATAATGCATATACATATATACATCACAACAACAGTATAACGGATAGAAAACTTGCCTGAGCGACTTGGGGTGAAAAAAAAGCTCGGAACGAGTCTGGTAACCTATAAACAACAAGTAAGTTGGAATTAAACCAAAGTCACTTGTAAATCTATACTTTAACTAACTTAGACTCTAACGCTTGTTTTGCGCTTACTGATTTGCTTAAGTCACTCGGGTACCCTCGGCTCCACCATTTTTAATAATTTAACCTTTACGAGTTTTAAGGCGATTCCTTCGCGAGTGTCTTACCAACTGCCTAACACACTTACCATAAATGTTTCATACATTAATTAACCCTTTTTGGTCTTTAACCTATGTTTCAAAGTAAAGCGAGGGGAAAAGTTTCGTTCGCGAAACGTCGTTACTTGAAACGGTCGTTTCTCCTAAACCGTACATCGGAATCAAATGAACTACATATCAAAACGAAGCTCGTAACATGAACTATCTAAACATGGCAATGGTCAAAATCTAGCAGGGTGTTCTCGGGTCCAAATGTTATGAACAAAAGCAGTCTAAAGTAAATCGGACATTACGACGGCTATGTTTACGCGATTACCAATGTTTATACTACTCCAATTAACCACCAACCAACTCATAACCATCAATACAACAAAACTTTACCTAAACCATTCCACATCAGTCCATAATCTCCAAGGTTTTCAACTCAAACAACCACAATCAAGACCTATGAACTATAATCAAGCTTCAATTACCAAAACACTTCCAAATCAAACCAAACTACTAATAATCACAATCCATGCTTCTCATTTCACAAAACCAACCATTAAGCTTACTAACAAATAAAGTAAAGGCTAGGGTTTGAAGTTTATACCTTCCTTGGGAGGTGTTAAGTTGCTAGGAAGCCTTAGGGAGCCTCCTACAAGCTTGATCTTTCCAAAGAAATCAAGAACACAAAGTTAGGCTTTGAAGTTTCTAAAAGTCCGATTTAAAGAACTGTAAAAATGATGGTCTTACCATGATTATTTGGACGAGACTTGTGAACAAGAGTTGTAGACCATCTCAATACCTTTCCAATGAGCTATAGAACACAATATTTGAGTGAGAAATGAAGGAGATACAGTAGTTTTAGTGTGCTGGTTCTGTTTTGGCCGAGAGCATGAAGAACAATGCCTTGGTTTCTTTTTGATTTTGATGAAAAATGATTTGCTTGGCTTGGTTGGTTTGATTTTTGTGTTTGTTTTAGTAAATTACCTAGTTGCCCTTGATTTTGTGTGGTTAAAAAGCCACCACATCTCCTTCCTTCCCATGTCATGCTTGTGTCATCCTCATGATGTCATCCTCCCCTCCTTGTCCTCTTCTCATTGGTTGGGTGACATCATCCTCTCTAATCCCTTTGATTAACTTCCTAATTGTTTGCCTAATGACCGCTGATCTGTTATACAGTTCGCTTAACTTTCGTTTTCGTTTATCGTTTGAGGGATCATACCCGGGATCTTATTACTTAGGTTCCCTTAACCTTTCTCAATACATTATATTCCTTTTTATGATCCTCTATTACAATCCTTTAATTTAAATCATTTTATCCTGTTACCTTATACTCAATTCTTTCCGTATCTATTGGATTTTCGGGAAAAATCAAAGTGTTCGGATTTGGATTCTGACGATCTTTACATACACTTATATCCCATATAAAGTACTAATAAAATCTCAGAATATCCATATCAGAACCCCTACATAGTGTGGCATGAAAAGTTTTCTCATTCAGCTAAAACACTATTCACAAGGGTTACAAAAAGTTCAAAATTTTGGGAGTTATTACATTGACAACCCTAAGTAAGTTGTATGGTAATCTATATTTGCATTGTGTATTGTAATACTTAAGTCTGTAAAAATGTTCAAGGGCAGGCTGGAGTCTTTTTCTGTAAACAGTATCTAGCCTAAGAATTATATCTCGAAGAAGATCAAGAAGATCATGCCTCAGAAGAATTATGAAGAAGCTTGGAGTTGAATAAATCCGTTTTGGGAAAAACACTCTAAGTCAAGATCTCTATAAGTCACAGATTAAATGTTATAGAGAAGTCATTCGAGAACTCCAGAATGACTTATTGAGAAGTCAGGAAAGCTACTAGAGAACTCAGAGATATTGACAAGCCAAATTGAAGACATGAAGATTGGAGATATCAACAAGTCATTTCTTTACTAGAGAACTCTAGAGATATCGATAAGTCAAAATATCACTAGATATCTTTGAGATATCGATAAGTCAAAATATCCCTAGAGATCTCTGAGATATCGATAAGTCAAAATATCACTAGAGATATCTGAGATATCGATAAGTCTATTTGTCACTAGAGAACTCAGAGATATCGATAAGCCAAAGTGAAGACATGAAAATAAGAGATCTCGACAAGCCAAATTCTCTTGTAGAGACCTCAGAGACTTCGATAAGTCAAAACAACTACAGAGTAATTAGAGATCTCGATAAGCCAATATACTTATCGAGATGTCAAGTTCTCTATATACCAAACTGAAGATCTCGAGGTAATACTCAAAGTACAAAGTGTAGACCGGTTCAATATCCAATATTATCAATCAATAAACAATCTAATCACTTAGATTGACAAGTCTACAAAAAGCAGCTTGAAGAGTACAAGATCAAAGGCCAAGATTAACTAGAAAAGTAAAGTCACAGACGTGCAAGATTAGTAAAGATACACTAAGCCATAAATAAAAAGATTTGATTATCCAAAAATAGGGTTTAGTACATGCTAATGCATGCTGTGTAATAATGTAATAACCCCAATTTTTGAGAAATTTTGAAACCCTTATGAATAGTGTTTTTGCTGAACGAGAAAACTTTTCATGCCACGCTATGTAGGGGTTCTGTTATTGATCTTATGGGATATTATTAGTACTCTATGTGGTATATAAGTGTATGTAAAGATCGTCAGAATCCAATTCCGAACACTTTGATTTTTCCCGGAAATCCACAAGATACGGAGAGAATTGAGTATAAGGTAACAGGATAAAAAGGATTTAAATTAAAGGATTATAGGAGAGGATCATAAAAGGAATACAATATATTGAGAAAGGTTAAGGGAACCTAAGTAATAAGATCCCGGGTATGATCCCTCAAACGATAAACGAAAACGAAAGTTAAGCGAACCATATAACAGATCAGCGGTCATTAGGCAAACGATTAGGAAGTTAATCAAAGAGATTAGTGGGAATGATGTCATCCAACCAATAGAAAGAGGACAAGGAGGGGAGGATTACATCATGAGGATGACATAGGCATGACAAGAAAGGAAGGAGATGTGGTGACTTTTTAACCACACAAAATCAAGGGCAACTAGGTAATTTACTAAATCAAACACAAAAATCAAGCCAACCAAGCCAAGCAAAATCAATCAAAAAGAAACCAAGGCATGGTTCATCATGCTCTCGGCTTTTACTATTGCAAATGGGCAAGAATTTCAAAACTCAAGATCCAAGCCTCCTAAATTGGTAAGATAATTCCCTAATCATCTTCATGCTTAGTTAGGACTATATCATGAGTTTAAGCCATTAATTCCTTCTCAATCTTCTTCATTTAATCAAAGAAGAAGACTATGAATAGTGTTTTCAAGTTTTTAACTTGAAGTTTTTCTTGTTTATCTTGAAGATCCAAGCATTCTTAAGACTTCTCAAAGCTTCTTAAGGCTTCCTAGCTCCTCCCACCACTTCAAGGAAGGTATACCATCTCCAAACCCTAGATTCCTATATAATATAAGATGATTTTGATTAAGTAGGGTGCTATGGTAGCTTGTTGTTGTGATTAGAGTTTTGGATTTGAAATGGTAGCGAAATGGAATGGTAAATGTTGTGGTTTTGATTAAAAGAACTTAAGTGTGATTAAAGTTAAGTTTAGGCATAAGTATGAATGATTAAATTGAATTGGTTGGGGTTGTTATGATGTGATAAGGATGGATGTTTGTTGTATGATGGATTTGAGGTTGGATTTGAGGTTGATTTGGAATGGGTTTGAATGGTTTAAAATATTGGAAATCGCGTAAACATAGCCGTCGTAACGTCCGATTTTCTTTGGACTGTTTTTGTGCATAGCATTAGGACCCGAGAACCCCCTGCTAGATTATGACCACTGCCATGTTTAGATAGCTCATGTTATGAGCTTCGTTTTGATATGTAGTTCGTTCGATTCCGATGCACGGTTTAGGAGAAACGACCGTTTCAAGTAACGGCGTTTCGCGAACGAAACTTTTCCCCTCGCCTTACTTTGAAACATAGGTTAAAGACCAAAAAGGGTTAATTAATGTATGAAACATTTATGGTAAGTGTGTTAGGCAGTTGGTAAGACACTCGCGAAGGAATCGCTTTAAAACTCGTAAAGGTTAAATTATTAAAATGGTGGAGCCGAGGGTACCCGAGTGACTTAAGCGAATCAGTGAGCGCAAAACAAGCGTTAGAGTCTAAGTTAGTTAAAGTATAGATTTATAAGTGATTTCGGTTTAATTCCAACTTACTTGTTGTTTATAGGTTACCAGACTCGTCCCGAGCCTTTTATCACCCCAAGTCGCTCAGGCAAGTATTCTATCCGTTATACTGTTGTTGTGATGTATATGTGTATATGCATGATCTTGCGATAAATGCATATTTGTTATTAGCAAATTCTTGCGATATATTGTAGCATGTGATATGGTATATATGCATGCCTGTTTCATATTCTTAATTTATATATCTGTTGGTTCAGTTGATAATACCTATGCTAGAGGATAGCGGTAGCTTGCATATACCCTTAGTATAGGGACCCAAAGGTGAAAATATTTTCTAAAACCGGGAGTCGAGGATCCCGAGTAATCTTGTATATATGGATATGGATATATATATATATATATTTATATATATATATATATGGTTATAGTTTTCCAAACTATTAATCGAATAAGGTTTATTCGATAACTTTAGCTTTATTTTATTATTGAATATTATTTTGAATATTCATTCGAGGGCTTATGACTCTTTTATATTATTTATTGAATATTATTTGAATATTCATTCGAAGGCTTATGACTCAGTTTATATTATTTAATGAATATTATTTGAATATTCATTTGAGGATCTATGACTCCGATTATTTGCTGAAATATATTCTTTATTTTATTAAAGAATAAGGTGTTAATAATCAAACTTATTTTCGATTATTCAAATAAAGATAATACTTTCATATAAGTATATCTTTGGTTATTTAATACTCGTTTCAAGTATAAGTTTTAATACTTCTACTTCAATTATTTTTATAAAGATTATTCTTTATGGGAATATTATTTAAATAATAATATTCAGTTATTTTCTAAATATTCTGGGGACTGATTTACTTCATTAAATCAGCTTTACTCCAAACACTCTTTAAAGTGTTTTCGAGTCTTCAAAATGATTTTTAAAGTCAGAGCGGATCCCAAAACTCATTTTTATATTTAAGATCTTCTTTTTTAAGGGGATTTAAATACTCGCTCAAAACCTGGGGAATCCGGCTCTGTGGTGTATTTTATATTCGCAACGAGGTTGCAGTTTTGGTAAATGAATTGATTACTTGCCCAACGTTCGGGAAGTAAGCCCATCTAATTGAGTCGGCATAAGCGACAGGCCGGGGTACGGTCTATGAAAGTGTAAGTGGCTGGGTGGCAGTCCATCAACGCGTGAGGGGCCGGGTAACGGTCTAGCGCGAGGTCCTAATGCGGCCAGGGTGATGACCGGTGAGGAATTCATCCATCTACAGTAGAAAAGGTTACTTATTGGTATCTTTGCCTGATCAGCAAGATATCTGGTTTATGCCAAAATTCTTTTCCTTTCCAAAATTTATTGGATGTTTCAAACTCTGTTCATACTTTACATAACAGAGGTTCCAGGAAATGTTTAAAGAGATATATATATGTGGATATATATATATCGGGACTAAATAAAGTATCTCATAACTTTTTCATTCAATAATATTTCAAAGATTGAATCTATTCAAATCTTGTCTTGTAGTCTCATCTATGTGATGAACTTTTGAAACTGGTTATAACTTGAACGGTGGTAGTTCAAGTAGTATTGGGAAAGATATAAGTATATTGGGGTGTTTGGTAACCTCATCTTTTAAACTTATATCTAATTAATAATTGTCTTATGAATGACAAAGATTTTCAGAAAAACGTTGAGACAAGGTTAGATATATGAGATCACCTTGCAACGATATTTTTTTTATATACAGTTATACACTGGGACTTTGTGTATATTATGCATGGAAGAGGACTTCCAATATTTTGAAAAGTATATGTGTATATATACTGAATATTTTGCGACTTCATCGCATTAAGATATCAAACTTGGTTCATTTCTTTTGACCAAGACTTTCATGAGTATTATGAGTAGGCTCATATAATGTAAATCATTATACATATTATTTTGGTGGGCTTGCTGCTCACCCTTGCTTTATTTCTTCATCATTCAACAACAGTTAGGAAAGATGGCCAGACTCCAGCAGACCCAGCGCAAGCGCGTGGGAAGCGTCCCGCGTCTTCCCGTTGATGTTGTAGCTGCTATAGCTGCAGAGGTAGATCTATTGTACATCAGACCATCTACTTTTGAGAATCAATTATGTATAATTATAACTTGTGGCAGATAATGGCAATTAACTGTAAATTTATCAAGTAATCATTTTGGGTTGTAATAACTTTTAAATTGTGGATTCAAAGACTTGTACTTATTTAAATTTCATCTCTGAGACTATAACGGGTTGTTGTGTGTGTTAGTGTGGGGTCACAGCATAAGGTTATTTATTATTAATTAAGTGAAGTGATATTGTGGAAAGAAAGACCGTGACGACCCGGATCCCCGACCCCGGATCTGGGGGTGTTACAGAAATGGTATCAGAGCCAAGCGTTATAAACCTCAGAGATGATGGGACGTTAAGATAATAAGTTAACTAAGATAATAAGAACTCTTGCCAAGTTCATAGTCGGGCTACCTAACGTAGCACTGACAGTTAAAACTCTTATGGGAACCCTTATAAACATCGTGATAGGAGCGTAGTTCGTTATCGTATATGGTAGCGGGACTCCGAACCCTGAGGTTGAGAAGCTACATCGCGATGATATTTTAGTACTAATTGGAGATCGGATTGTGGATCCGATAGAGTGTCCTAATGCAGGACCGGATGATGTTGATATTGAGGATTTAGCGGTTGAGGATGTTGTCCTAGAAGGGATAGTTGTTGAGGAGGATCCCATGGAGGATCCTGACAAGATTGGATAAAGGACCACTGATGAATTGATGACCATGGTTAGGTCGACTACCAGAGGTAGGATTGGCCGGTCACTACCAGAGGTTCGTTCAAGTTGTAAAGATAGTAGCCCCTTTAACGCGGCTTACTCATAAGACTGAGAAGTTTGAATAGGCAGAGAAATGCGAGAACAGCTTTTAAGAACTGAAGCAAAGGTTGGTGACGGCCCCTATGTTGGCGTTGCCGGAGGGAAAAAGGAGATTTTGTGATTTGTAAGTGATGCTTCGCATAAGGAATTAGGGTGCTTCTTATATAGCACAGCAAGATAATCGCGTCTGCGTCAAGACAATTAAGGGAATTTAAAATTCGATATCCCCACCCATGAGCTTGGGCTCGTGGCAATAGTTTTGCCCTAAAGATTGGAGGCACTACTTGTATGGAGAGAAGTGCGAGATTTACCTAAGCCATAAGTACTCTAGTACATTTTCTCGCAGAAAGAGCTCAACATGCGCCAAATGAGGTGGTTAGAGCTAATCAAGGATTACGATTATGAGATTCTTTATCATTCGGGGAAAGCCAATGTGGTGGCTGATGCCCTTAGTAAAAAGGAGAGACTCTAGATGATAATGTCTTTGAGAGAGTTTATAAGAGTTTTTGAGAAAATGGAAATAGAAGTGAAGGTAACCGGAGCCGGTACCGAAAAGCTGTTTGAGATTGCAATAGAGACCGAATTATTGGAAAAGATCATATTGTGCCAGAAAAAGTTATGAATGAAGGCAGAGAGCCAACAATTAGATAAAAGATTAATATCGAGAAAGATGATAAGGGAATAATGAGGTATTCCTATAGAAATTGGGTTCCGAATGTTCAAGAGCGTAAGGATGAGAACTTAGATGAGAGCCATAGTTTGAGGAATAAGATTTAGAGCAAACCCTGAACGTGATAGTCAGGGAGGTCGCCATCAAGATAGAAGGAACCCATGACATAATGGAGTGGAAAATGAGGATTTTAAATTAAAAGATGACCCCAATTATGGGGAGTAGGATGAAACATTTCATACTAAGGAAACAGAAAGTTGAGTAAGGAAAGGAGACCCGAGACGGTACTCCTATACGGCAATTCATGGACCTGTCTAAAAAGAACTTAGACTATTATCCCCAACCACCACCCTGAGGAGACAGTGCGGTGAGAAATTCTTTCAGGACCTTTAAGTCGCTAAGCTCTCAGAGTTCCATGGAACAAGCTGACCCAACCGAGGCAAGAGCCTGGCTAAAGGAAATAGAGGAATCATTTGAGATTCTAAATGATTGACGAACCACAAAAGACTGTTTTGTCACTTACCCTCCTAAGAAATAGACCACCCGCTGGTGAAAGACCAAGGAAGGCACGGAGCAAGAGATTATAATAGACTGGTTTAAGTCCAGTCAATTGTTTTCGGGAAAGTAATTCCTAAAGATAAGGAGATAGTGTAAAAGCTTTAGAGCCAGAACAAAGGCAGACAAGTATGATAAATTATGAATCTAAGTTGTAAAAGTTGTCAAGATTCGTTCTGAGGACACGAATCCAGAATGACGGGATGTTTGAAATCAATGCTTATATTATGATTGGTTTGTGAAATAATGATAAGAGAAAAGAAAAAAAAAAGAGAAACTGAAGTGGAAAGGAATATAAAGGCAATAGAGTTTGAGGAATGATAAGGGAGTTGGGTATGAGGAAACCCTAAAGACTCATAGCAATAGAAATAGAAAAGTATGTAATCGTCAGGATGATGATGATCCACCATGAGTTAAAATTGATGGTTGAAGGCATAAGAGATACATATATTGTACCCCCTTTAAGTTGGGAGGATTCGAGGAAACCTTGAGATAGTTCGAAGGATAAATAATGAGACGCGGATAGACTGAGGAGACAAGGAAGTAAGAAATTAGGAAAATTTGGATGAAGGAAGTGACCTTCAAGAATGTGAAGTGTAAGACCGGTGGCTTGTTACCCAAAAAGGGAGACGCCAGGTATGGGAGGTATCCCAACATTGAGGTGACTGTTGAGATAAACAACAAAAGTAAATAAGGAATTATTAAGAAGAAGTTCACGTTGAACATGACCAATATCTTCCAGAACATCCATGTTATCATTACCAAATCAGGAAAGAAAAGCGGATGACCATTGTTATCTTTTGGAGGCCATATGGATTGACCTCAACTTGAATAAGGATGCTATTATGAAGTTAGGTATAGACTGTCGAGGTGGGAATGATGAATAAGATAATCTATCAAGGATATATGACTTGATTTATCCATGGAAGGATGCAGGTACCTTTTAAAGGTGGAATTAAGGATAGAACATTGGTAACTTAAAATAAATCCTAGGGGAATGCATAAAGGTTGGCATTTCACCCTTAATAGGGACAGTATGAGTTTTGACAGTATGATTGGGAAAGGGTTAAGGTACCAACAACCTTTAAGAATCAGTGGAGAAATTTTTTTTTTTCCAGAAGTATATAGACAATGGTTCTAGTAATAGTGAATGGTATTTTGATATGCCCTGTATCTAGGGAATACAGGAGGAACGATTGAAGGATAACCTTAGAGGTTTTACAAGGAGAAAGGTAATATTCAAAATTCTCAAGAATAAAAATGTTGATAAAAGAAAAATGACGTAATTATAATGATGCCAAGTGGGGCACGTGTTAAACCACGAGAAATTATGGATCGAACCAGTAATGGTCGAAATTGTTCAGGGCAATTAGGACTTAAGATAAAAGATGTTCTAATTATGATTGAGCGTCAGTCATGACAGTGATTAACCTCTAAAGACTGAGGCAATAACTTATGGAATAATGGTGATTTTTTTTTATTCATCATATTTTAAGGAAAACATCTTCACATAAGCTGTGATTGAAATGAGGTAGAAAATTATTTGGAGGTGGTTAAAATGACATTGACTGTAAGGAAATTTTACTATCAGGAAAGGCCAAAGCGGTGGCCGACACTTTAAAGGTAAGAGGATAATTATAGGCGCGTGTGCCAAAAGAATACAGTGATGATGGTTAAAAATTTGAAGGTCGAATTATGGTTTGGAAGATTGACATTCCTTCTGATGACTGTGCAATATCCAACCGTAATAGTAGTTGGTAAAAGTTTAATTCGTGTAATCGCCATGAACGGGCTATCTATCTTAGGAGGTCCTATCTTGGGATAAGCCAGGACCATGTTTCCAAAAGGACTAGACGAACCTTTGAGTTAAGTCTTCTATTTAAGGCATATGATTAAAAATGGTATTAACCTGCTATCGTTGCTTTGATTGAAACTCTTCTGCAATTTTATCTGCTTCATGTCATGAAAGTACGTCAGAGTTTGGAGTGTTCTTCATGAATTGTGATTGGTGGTTATGTTAACTCCTTAGGAGAATTTGATACGACATGTATAGACTCCGTATGGTTAGATATTAAGATTTTATGGAAAAATGAATGACGACAGTAGGTCAGTGGTGGACCATAGTAAGGCAGCAATGATTCTGCGAGTATTGAGCTGATTACAACCGTGAGAGTTGTATTGGAATGGGTGTTGAGATTGAGTACCACTAATCGGGTCGTGGTAGTGTATAAGTTATCATTGATAGACTAATTAAGTAGAGTATCTACCTAGTGAATAATTATTCTTTCTTATCAATAGAGAGTCGTATTACTATACGAGGAAGGTTGCGGTGCAAGCATAGAATTCTAGTAACGATGATGTATAGAATGAGATCCCAGATTCGATTTTCGATGTCGAGGGAGTTTCAAAGGTGATTATGTATAAGCTCGAGGAAGAGTGTGGGTCCATAGAATGATGGACGGGATAGCGAAAATATTTAGGCATGGGAAATACGAGGCTATAATGCTTGATGCTGATATAAATACGTATATGTTTTGTTCTCCTATGACAAACCTCTATAGTTCAGAGGTAGGTTCCAAGCCAGATATTTTGTGGCAGTATATTTTTTTCATATATACAATTCTCTTCAGTTCGTTCTTTTCTCTTCTTTTCATTTCATGTAAGCTGAGAAGAACAACCCTTCCAGAAGGGGAGGTATTGCCGAATGACTATCTATCTGTGTGATAGAAGCCGAGTAGGATACCAGCTATTGTTTAATTGCTTGTCAAGTACTAAAGGCTGGCCACCTTCTGTACTAACTATGCGATATAACAAGTGTTCATGATCATAGTGATCTCTCAACAAATTCCTTTACTTCTATTTGATTGATCAAATTTTGGAAAATAGAAACAACTGAAAAAGGAGTAATAAAGTGGTGGTAGTATGCGGAATGGGAACACATTCGTGATACTAAGTTTGACGTGGTTATTAAAAGGTTATAGAACGCTAACGAGCAAAAGTATAACCAGTATAATATTAGGAACGGAAGGTGATAGCGATTACGAACTGGAAAAGAACGGGTATTGAGAAGCAAAAGCTATAATGATTAGAAGCTATGATGAGAGTCTGTGTAATAGACTTGAAAGAATTTGGAATGATCACTTAACGCGGATTAAGTTATCTTACGACAATAGATCATATGTCATTATCAAGATGTCGCCTTATGAGATCCTTGAGGGAAGACAATGTCGATCTCCCTTATGTTAGGATGAAGTTGTAGAGCGCAAGATGCTCGGACCCGCAGTAGTCCAAAGGACCAAGGATATGATAGATCGAATCAGAGGACGGCTGGTAGTAGCCCAAGATGGACATGATAAGTATGTTGATTTGACACGAAAGGATAAAGAGTATGAAATAGGGGACCTAGTAATGTTATAGGTATCCCTTGGAAAGGATTGATGAGGTTCGGAAAGAAAGGAAAGCTAAGTCTATAATTTGTTGGACCCTTGGATATATTAAGACGTTTGGGAAGTTAGCATATGAGCTAGCCCTAACCCCGAACATGTAGCAGGTCGTAACGTGTTTCACGTATCAATGTTAAGGAAGTGAAATTCAGATGCCAGATAAATAGAGGCATATGAGCGCATAGATATGCAACCCGACGTAACCTATATGGAGCAACCAGGAAGGGTTATAGAGTGAAAAGGAACAAGTGCTTAGGAGAAGGATTATCAAACTAGGCAGAGTTTGGTGGTAGAACCACAATGTGGGAAAATTGACTCGAGAGTTAGAAAGTGTAATGCTAAGAAAGTATCCCCATTTGTTTTCTATCTGATTCCAGGACGGAATCCTTTTAAGGAGGGGAGACTGTAATAACCCCAATTTTTGAGAAATTTTGAAACCCTTATGAATAGTGTTTTTGCTGAACGAGAAAACTTTTCATGCCACGCTATGTAGGGGTTCTGTTATTGATCTTATGGGATATTATTAGTACTCTATGTGGTATATAAGTGTATGTAAAGATCGTCAGAATCCAATTCCGAACACTTTGATTTTTCTCGGAAATCCACAAGATACGGAGAGAATTGAGTATAAGGTAACAGGATAAAAAGGATTTAAATTAAAGGATTATAGGAGAGGATCATAAAAGGAATACAATATATTGAGAAAGGTTAAGGGAACCTAAGTAATAAGATCCCGGGTATGATCCCTCAAACGATAAACGAAAACGAAAGTTAAGCGAACCATATAACAGATCAGCGGTCATTAGGCAAACGATTAGGAAGTTAATCAAAGGGATTAGTGGGAATGATGTCATCCAACCAATAGAAAGAGGACAAGGAGGGGAGGATTACATCATGAGGATGACATAGGCATGACAAGAAAGGAAGGAGATGTGGTGACTTTTTAACCACACAAAATCAAGGGCAACTAGGTAATTTACTAAATCAAACACAAAAATCAAGCCAACCAAGCCAAGCAAAATCATTTTCATCAAAATCAAAAAGAAACCAAGGCATGGTTCATCATGCTCTCGGCTTTTACTATTGCAAATGGGCAAGAATTTCAAAACTCAAGATCCAAGCCTCCTAAATTGGTAAGATAATTCCCTAATCATCTTCATGCTTAGTTAGGACTATATCATGAGTTTAAGCCATTAATTCCTTCTCAATCTTCTTCATTTAATCAAAGAAGAAGACTATGAATAGTGTTTTCAAGTTTTTAACTTGAAGTTTTTCTTGTTTATCTTGAAGATCCAAGCATTCTTAAGACTTCTCAAAGCTTCTTAAGGCTTCCTAGCTCCTCCCACCACTTCAAGGAAGGTATACCATCTCCAAACCCTAGATTCCTATATAATATAAGATGATTTTGATTAAGTAGGGTGCTATGGTAGCTTGTTGTTGTGATTAGAGTTTGGGATTTGAAATGGTAGCGAAATGGAATGGTAAATGTTGTGGTTTTGATTAAAAGAACTTAAGTATGATTAAAGTTAAGTTTAGGCATAAGTATGAATGATTAAATTGAATTGGTTGGGGTTGTTATGATGTGATAAGTATGGATGTTTGTTGTATGATGGATTTGAGGTTGGATTTGAGGTTGATTTGGAATGGGTTTGAATGGTTTAAAATATTGGAAATCGCGTAAACATAGCCGTCGTAACGTCCGATTTTCTTTGGACTGTTTTTGTGCATAGCATTAGGACCCGAGAACCCCCTGCTAGATTATGACCACTGCCATGTTTAGATAGCTCATGTTACGAGCTTCGTTTTGATATGTAGTTCGTTCGATTCCGATGCACGGTTTAGGAGAAACGACCGTTTCAAGTAACGGCATTTCGCGAACGAAACTTTTCCCCTCGCCTTACTTTGAAACATAGGTTAAAGACCAAAAAGGGTTAATTAATGTATGAAACATTTATGGTAAGTGTGTTAGGCAGTTGGTAAGACACTCGCGAAGGAATCGCTTTAAAACTCGTAAAGGTTAAATTATTAAAATGGTGGAGCCGAGGGTACCCGAGTGACTTAAGCGAATCAGTGAGCGCAAAACAAGCGTTAGAGTCTAAGTTAGTTAAAGTATAGATTTACAAGTGATTTTGGTTTAATTCCAACTTACTTGTTGTTTATAGGTTACCAGACTCGTCCCGAGCCTTTTATCACCCCAAGTCGCTCAGGCAAGTATTCTATCCGTTATACTGTTGTTGTGATGTATATGTGTATATGCATGATCTTGCGATAAATGCATATTTGTTATTAGCAAATTCTTGCGATATATTGTAGCATGTGATATGGTATATATGCATGCCTGTTTCATATTCTTAATTTATATATCTGTTGGTTCAGTTGATAATACCTATGCTAGAGGATAGCGGTAGCTTGCATATACCCTTAGTATAAGGACCCAAAGGTGAAAATATTTTCTAAAACCGGGAGTCGAGGATCCTGAGTAATCTTGTATATATGGATATGGATATATATATATATATTTATATATATATATATGGTTATAGTTTTCCAAACTATTAATCGAATAAGGTTTATTCGATAACTTTAGCTTTATTTTATTATTGAATATTATTTTGAATATTCATTCGAGGGCTTATGACTCTTTTATATTATTTATTGAATATTATTTGAATATTCATTCGAAGGCTTATGACTCAGTTTATATTATTTAATGAATATTATTTGAATATTCATTTGAGGATCTATGACTCCGATTATTTGCTGAAATATATTCTTTATTTTATTAAAGAATAAGGTGTTAATAATCAAACTTATTTTCGATTATTCAAATAAAGATAATACTTTCATATAAGTATATCTTTGGTTATTTAATACTCGTTTCAAGTATAAGTTTTAATACTTCTACTTCAATTATTTTTATAAAGATTATTCTTTATGGGAATATTATTTAAATAATAATATTCAGTTATTTTCTAAATATTCTGGGGACTGATTTACTTCATTAAATCAGCTTTACTCCAAACACTCTTTAAAGTGTTTTCGAGTCTTCAAAATGATTTTTAAAGTCAGAGCGGATCCCAAAACTCATTTTTATATTTAAGATCTTCTTTTTTAAGGGGATTTAAATACTCGCTCAAAACCTGGGGAATCCGGCTCTGTGGTGTATTTTATATTCGCAACGAGGTTGCAGTTTTGGTAAATGAATTGATTACTTGCCCAACGTTCGGGAAGTAAGCCCATCTAATTGAGTCGGCATAAGCGACAGGCCGGGGTACGGTCTATGAAAGTGTAAGTGGCTGGGTGGCAGTCCATCAACGCGTGAGGGGCCGGGTAACGGTCTAGCGCGAGGTCCTAATGCGGCCAGGGTGATGACCGGTGAGGAATTCATCCATCTACAGTAGAAAAGGTTACTTATTGGTATCTTTGCCTGATCAGCAAGATATCTGGTTTATGCCAAAATTCTTTTCCTTTCCAAAATTCATTGGATGTTTCAAACTCTGTTCATACTTTACATAACAGAGGTTCCAGGAAATGTTTAAAGAGATATATATATGTGGATATATATATATCGGGACTAAATAAAGTATCTCATAACTTTTTCATTCAATAATATTTCAAAGATTGAATCTATTCAAATCTTGTCTTGTAGTCTCATCTATGTGATGAACTTTTGAAACTGGTTATAACTTGAACGGTGGTAGTTCAAGTAGTATTGGGAAAGATATAAGTATATTGGGGTATTTGGTAACCTCATCTTTTAAACTTATATCTAATTAATAATTGTCTTATGAATGACAAAGATTTTCAGAAAAACGTTGAGACAAGGTTAGATATATGAGATCACCTTGCAACGATATTTTTTTTATATACAGTTATACACTGGGACTTTGTGTATATTATGCATGGAAGAGGACTTCGAATATTTTGAAAAGTATATGTGTATATATACTGAATATTTTGCGACTTCATCGCATTAAGATATCAAACTTGGTTCATTTCTTTTGACCAAGACTTTCATGAGTATTATGAGTAGGCTCATATAATGTAAATCATTATACATATTATTTTGGTGGGCTTGCTGCCCACCCTTGCTTTATTTCTTCATCACACAACAACAGTTAGGAAAGATGGCCAGACTCCAGCAGACCCAGCGCAAGCGCGTGGGAAGCGTCCCGCGTCTTCCCGTTGATGTTGTAGCTGCTATAGCTGCAGAGGTAGATCTATTGTAGATCAGACCATCTACTTTTGAGAATCAATTATGTATAATTATAACTTGTGGCAGATAATGGCAATTAACTGTAAATTTATCAAGTAATCATTTTGGGTTGTAATAACTTTTAAATTGTGGATTCAAAGACTTGTACTTATTTAAATTTCATCTCTGAGACTATAACGGGTTGTGGTGTGTGTTAGTGTGGGGTCACAGCATAAGGTTATTTATTATTAATTAAGTGAAGTGATATTGTGGAAAGAAAGACCGTGACGACCCGGATCCCCGACCCCGGATCTGGGGGTGTTACAAATAACCAGTGTTTACTGTTCTATAAAGTAAACATTGGATGCTTTGTTAGCTATAACAATTTAGAAAAGAAATGCTTGTATTCTCTCAAGGAAAAAGCTAAGCTCTTTATCAACAAATAGCCTAAAAATTTTGTAGCAAAACATTCTTAATTTTAATATAAAATTAAATGAGTTTTGAAAGATCCGTGTCCACTATTCTTGCTTGCTTAATTTCAGTATTAACACATTTCACTACAAGATTTAATTTACTTTGTTCACCACCTTAAACAAATTAAGAAAAGCAGAAAAACACTAAAACACATTCAACCCCCTGTGTGCAATTCATTACCTAACAAGTGGTATCAGAGCAAAATCTGAAAGTAAACAGATTCATGACTTGGAAGAATGAATACACGGAAAATTAGTAGCATCAAAATCCCTACTTTTGATAAGACTAACTACACTTTATGGAAGAAAAAAAATGTTGCTGTTTATCAGGATGGCCAATCCATTATATATCCAGATTCTCAAGAATGGGCCTTTCACTCCTATGGTAAGAGTTGAGGAATCTACAGATAGAGACATGGTCATTCCAGCTCATTATGCTCCTAAAGACCCTTCAGAATACACTGAGCCTGAGCAAGAAAAAGTCTCCCTAAACAGTGGCTTGCAGCTGATCTTGATAGAGTCACTTGACAATGTAATGTATAATAACATTGTCAACTGTGACACTGCTAAACAGATCTGGGAGAAGATTGAAATACTTTGTGAAGGAACAGAGGAAATTAAGTCAAATCAAAGAAGGATACTGATTTCACAGTATGAGGGTTTTATGGCTAAGCCAAAGGAAAGTATTACTGATGTGTTTGAAAGGTTTAACAAGATGATTAATGACTTGCAGTTGCATGATATATATTATGAAGCTGAAGAAGTGAACTTGAAGTTTTTGCTCACACTCCCTGATCATTTGGAACAGAAAATTTTAGCAATCAGCAAAGGGAGAGACTTGAGCAGAATAACTCGGGAAGTTCTTTATGGAATCTTAAAAACATAAGAATTGGAAATGATTCAAAGGAAATCATTAAGAGCTGGTCAAGGGCATGTTGTAGATGGTTTAAGTGCACTAATTGTCAATGAAAGCCAGACCTCTAATGATGAGACAAGATCCCAGACTCCAGTTGCCTCAACAAGTGAGCAAAGAAACAATGTTTAACAGGAACAAGTCATACTGGAATTGGAAGAAGATGAGTTCTACACAAGAAAGTTCTCTAACATTAGAGTAAAAAAGCTAAGATTCTTCAAGGGTAAAGGAAAATCATTCAACAAAGACAGCAGCTGGAAAGGAAAAGGGAAGTACACATCTGATAGCAAAAATTGTTACAAAACTGGATCTATTGACAGATCAAAGATAAGGTGCTATAACTGTGATGAGCTAGGCTATTTTGCTACAGAATGCAGGAAACCCAAGAAAGCAAAAAAAGACAAAGCTTATCTTGAACCGGAAGCAAAGTATGAAGCTCTTCTGAAGAAACAGCAAAGCAAAGCTTATATTGCAGAGGGAAAGAGCTGGGATGATTCTGATAATGATGAAGATGAGTAAGTTGGAAATTATGCACTCATGGCCTTGGAGCAAGGAGAGTCATCCTCATAAAAAATACAGGTACCAACTCTTACCATAATTGATTTAAATGTGAGTCAATATAAGGAAACTATTGAAAAGATGAGCACAAAAATGTTTCACATTCATACAAGTATGGTTGCTGCTGATGAAGAAGTTAGCAGACTAACAAAGATAAATGAGAAACTTGGAAATGAGAAACAAGAAACTGAGTTGGGCATATCTGAAGAACAAGCTCAAGTGTGCAAATGAGATTGAAGCCGTGTTAAGGGAGAAGCTAAAAAAGAATGAAGTCAAGTTAAAATCTTTTAGGAATGCATTTGAGTTAGTTGGACAATACCATGAGAATAATAAGCCATGTGTTAATATTGCTATTGGTATTGATTATGATTCCTTGAACAATAAGAAGAAAGATGTTGGTGAAAAAGGAAAAGCAAATGAAAATAAAAATATTCCAGCTATGCTGAAAAAGGTTGGTTCACCTATGTTCAAAGCATGTGAAGTAGATTTCAGTAAAGAAGAGTTGTTCATAAAGCAAGAAATTGCTGATGAAGACAATGAGAAGAAGAATGCAGAAACAACTCCAACTTCCAAAGCTGAAAAGAAGCCCATGGTCAACCAAGATTCCAAGACACATGTCAAGAAAATTAAAACTGAAGATGCAAGAAAGAAGAAGAAGAAGAATAAAAATGGGAAGATTGGGATAAACAAAAGCAACAATTTTGTTTATGTTGCAGATGATCCAAGGAATAAATGTAAAAGGTGTGACTCTGTGAATCACCTAACTCACCTTTATAAAAGGGTTGTTAGCAAGCCAGCTGAAGGAGCCTGCTAGTATAATGAAGCCAAGGCAAATGATCCCTATTCATTTTATGATAAGTTTGACTGCATTCCCTGTAACTCAAAAGTAATGAAAAGTTTCCAAAGAAGTCAGTATTGGATCTACAGCTGCAAGGGAAAATGCACAAACATCTATGAATGTTATTCTTTCTGAGACTTCTAACTCTACTTCTGCTAAATCAGTTAACAAGAAGAAAGTACCCAACACTGCTTGGGTTGCTAAACACACTTAAAACTCATTATGTGTAGGGCAAAATGATGAAGGTCATATGGATCATAGACAATAGATGCTCCAGGCATATGACAGGTGATAAGGCCCTGCTATCACAATTTGAGGAGAAAGATGGCCCTTTGGTGACCTTTGGAGACAACATCAAATGATTCACAATGGGATATGGCAAGATTATTTCTGGAAATGTTGTCATTGATAATGTAGCATTGGTGTTGTAAAAGACATGCCTGCACTTTAACAAGACTAAGACATTTTGTCAACTGTGACACTGCCAAGCAAATATGGGAAAAGATTGAGATACTTTGTGAAGGAAATGAAGAAGTTAGGTCAAACCAAAGGAGAATACTGATTTCACAGTATGAGGGTTTTTTGGCAAAGCCAAAGGAAAGTATTACCGATGTGTTTGAAAGGTTTAACAAGCTGATAAATAATTTGCAGCTTCATGACAAATATTATGAAGCTGAAGAAGTGAACCTAAAGTTCTTGCTTACTCTCCCTAATCATTTGGAACAGAAAATCTCAACAATCAGGGAAGGAAGAGACTTAAGTAGGATAACACTGGAAGTTCTATATGGAATTCTCAAAACATATAAACTTGAAATGATTCAGAGAAAATCATTGAGATCTGACCAAGGACATGTTGTAGATGGTTCAAGTGCTTTAATTGTCAATAAAAGCAAAACATCGACTGATGAGTCAAGATCTCAAATACCAGTTGCCTCAACAAGTGAGCAAAGAACAAATGATTCACAGGAACAAGTCATTCTGGAATTAGAAAAAGATGAGTTCTACACTTTCGAAGAACTGGATGAGCTAGATCAGTCAATGGCCTATTTGGCTAGAAAATTCTCTAATATTAGAGTAAAGAAGCCAAGATACTTCAGGAATAAAGAACAGACTTTCAATAAATACAACAACTGGAAAGAAAAAGGGAAGTACAATTCTGATAGCAAGAATAGCTACAAAACTGGATCTGTTGATAGATCTAATATTAGATGCTTCAATTGTGATGAACAAGACCACTTTTCTACAGAATGCAGGAAACCCAAGAAAGAAAAGAAAGACAAGGCTTATCTTGAACTTGAAGCAAAGTATGAAGCTCTTCTAAGGAAACAACAAAGTAAAGCTTATATTGCAGAGGGTAAAAGTTGTGATGACTCTGAGAATGATGAAGATGAAGAATTTGGTAATTATGCACTCATGGCCCTGGAGCAAGGAGAATCATCCTCATCTAAATCACAGACACCAACTTTTACCACTATTGATTTAAATATGAATTAATATAAGGAAACTGTTGAAAAGATGAGCACATAAATGTTTCACATTCACACAAGCATGGTTGCTGCTAATGAAGAAGTTAGCAGATTAACAAAGATAAATGAGAAGCTTGAAAGTGAGAAGCAAGAAATTGAATTGTGGTTGGTAGAGCTTGAAGCTTTAAAATAAGAAAATACTTATCTAAAGAACAAGCTCAAGTGTGCAAATGAAATTGAAGCAGTACTAAGGGAGAAGCTGAAAAAGAATGAAATAAAGATGAAATCTTTCAGAAATGCATCTGAACTGATCGCACAGTATCATGAGAAGAATAAGCCATGTGCAAACATTGTTATTGGCCTTGACTATGATGCCATGAATGACAAAAAGAAGACTGCTGGTGATAAAGGGAAAGCAAAGAAAACTGAGAATGCTCCAACCTTTTTGAAAGAGGTTAATGCACCTATATTCAAAGCATGTGAAGTCAACTTCAGTGAAGAAGAATTGATTATCAAGCAAGAAATTGCTGATGAAGATAAAGAGAAGAAAACTGAAGAATCAGTTCGGTCTTCCAATATTAAAAAGAAGCTCATGAACAAACAAAGTCCCAAGACTCCTGTTAAAGAAACCAAGACTGAAGATGCAAGAAAGAAAAGGAAAAATAAAAATGGGAAAATAGGGATAAACAAAAGCAATAATTTTGCTTATGTTGCAAATGCTCCTAGAAAGAAGTGTAAAAAATGTGGCTCTACAAATCATCTAACTCACCTTTGTAAAAAGGTTGTTAGCAAGCCAACTGAAGGAACTTGCAAATACAATGAAGCAGATTCAAATGATCCCTATTCATTCTGTGACAAGTTTGAGTACATTCCTTGCAACTTGAAAGTAATGAAGAGTTGCCACAAACTGAGAGTAGACCTTAAAGAAACAAGAAATGAGTCCACATCAGAAGGAAAACATGCATAACAGTCATTGAATTCTATTTTTTCTAAAATAACTCATTCTACTTCTGTTGAACAAGTTACTAAGAAGAAACTACCCAACATTACTTGGGTTTCCAAACACACTTAAGACCCATTATGTGCAGGGCATAGTGTAGAGAGTCATCTGGATCATAGACAGTGGATGTTCTAAAGCCCTGCTATCACAGTTTGAGGAAAAAGCTGGCCTTTTGGTGACCTTTGGAGATAACATCAAAGGATTTACAATGGGATATGGCAAGATTGTTTCTGAAAATGTTGTCTTTGATAATGTAGCACTGGTAGCTGGTCTTGAAGTGAATCTTCTCAGAGTTAGCAAATTTGCAGACAAAGGCCTTAAGTCTTATTCAATAAAGAAGAATGCACTGTTATCAGCAAGAAAACTGGTGAAGTTGCTCTGAAAGGAGCAAGGAAAGGAAGCTTGTTTGTTGCAGATTTTGACTTAATAAATAAGGATGGTGTTTGTTGCTTCTACACCAAGTCATCAGAAGAAGTAAACAAGCTATGGCATAAAAATCTGTCTCACTTGAATTTTAAGGAAATTAACACCTTGTCAAAAAGGAGTTAGTAAGAGACATGCCTAAGCTGGAGTTTGCTCAAGTTGAAGTTTGTGTAGTCTGTCAGAAAAGAAAAATGAAGAAACTACTCAACAGGAAAATCATGAAAATGGAAGCTCATTTCATACACCTGAATTTAATTGCACAAACTCAGGGGGGGGAAAGAAGATTTTCGGATACTTGAAGGAAACTCCAAACTTGGGAGTATGGTATCCTAAGGGAACTGGTTTTGAAGCTGTTGGTTACACAGATGCAGATTTTGCTGAATGCAGGATTGACAGAAAGAGTACTAGTGGAAGCTGTCAATTTCTTGGAAAAGTATTGTATCCTGGTATAGCAAGGAACAACAAACTGTATCAAATTCTACAGCTAAAGCTGAATATTTACCAACAGAAAAATAATTAGCTGACATTTTTACTGAACCTTTGGATGAAGCAACTTTCACTAGACTTGTAGGTGAAATTGGAATGCTTAACTCTTCATCCTAAGGCAAGAACTCATCTAATGTTTTGCAGCAGATTAATCTTTAGTAAATTAAAATTAATTTGATTAAATTAGAAATTAACTGAAATATGAATTATAAATATTTCAGAAATCTCTACATATTTATTTCTCAAATTCAAATTCAACTTGGAATTTTTCAAATTCTGAGTAAACTGCTCAGTTGTTAATTTACATTCTTAATATGTAAAATTAACACAAAGCAGAATTACATAAACCAAAAGTATATAGAGAACTGAGTTCTCAATAAGTCAAATTGACTTCTCGACAAGTCATTTTAGGACTTCTCGAGTGGGTCCTCGATAAGTCAATTACTGACTTCTCGAGTGACTTCTCGATAGGCATAATATGACATATCGATAAGTCTTTGTAGAGTTCTCTAGTAGTGTTAATTCACAGAGTTTTCTACAAGTGAAATTTTTGACTTATCAATAACTCAGAACTGAGATAATTTAATTAATAAATTATTTCGGTAAAATACTTTTGGAAAATTCATTCTAATTTTATTTTGAGTTTATTCAAATAAAAGTTAGAATTAATTCAGTCAACTTTTTGGACAAACTGGGTATTTAATTGACATCTCGATAAGTTAATTTTGAGTTCTCTAAAAGAGTAATTTAAAATGACTTCTAGATATGTATTTCATTTCTTAAAATGACTTCTCGATAGATAAACTCCAAATGTCTATTTTTGAGTTCTCGACAAGTCATTTACTTTTACTATAAATACCCAGACTTCTCGATACATACACATACTTACAACTTCGAGATCCAAATTGACCTAGCCTTTCAAGTAAAAACCCATTTCGCACTCATCTCTACTCCTTTCTCAAAAATTCTTCTTATCCATTCTCTCTTACTAAACTATAAAGGCACAAAACACTATTAGAGCAACTATCCCAGAGAAAGGAACAAACTTCTTGGCTTTTACTGATGCTAACCAAGCCCCTGACAGTTTCAAGAGGTTTGTGAATTTTTTGTCTGAATCTTACATTGCAGGAGCCTTGACTGCTAATCCAGTGTCGTACCAGGATGTGTTACTTGCCTTTTGGACTACAGCTGTGGTGAAGACAGTGATGCATGATGATGTTGTATCCTTGGTAGTGACTTGCTCAGTTGGAGGTCAACAAATTGAGTTTAATGAGCAGGATATGAACCTAGCTTTGGGACTGCCTACTGCAAATCTGGTGGAAGTGCCAACTTCTGATGAGCTGATTGAGTTTCTGGACTTCATCAACTATGGTGGAAGAATCAACTTATCAAGCCTAAACAAAACTAATCTAAGGAAGGAGTGGTCATTCATTTTTGATTCAGTAGTGAGAGCCTTTACATGCAGGAAGACAGGATATGACAATATTTCAAGTGTGGTGGAAAAGCTGGTGTATTCAATTGCCCACAACAAACACTTGAATGTTGGTCTGCTGATCCTGGAAGAACTTGCAACCAGGCTAACTATGCCCATGTCAGCTAGAGGTAAGGAAATTTTCTTTTATAGATTTATTATGTCCACTTTAAATAATAAAGTAGCAGACATACACCTACTGAATGGTATAGATAGTACTAAATTAGGCAATTGTAAGCAAGTGTCCAAAATAATATTTGGCTCACTTACTACAAAGAATAAGGTTAATGTAAGTCTGAAAATCACTCCATTTATGTTGGAGAGGTTTAGGACTTATCCTTATCTTACGCCTGACATGAGATCTAATGCACAATCTAGCACAACTATGATTCTTGAACCTGTGGAAGTACAAACACAGGAACACCAACAGGGATCTTCCCAAGCTGAAACCATTCTTTCATAACCTTTAGAAGCTAGGAAACCAACTACCTCATCTTCGCAAAAGGATGAGGCCAGTAAAAAGAAGAGAAAGGGGATAAACCTAGCTGTGATAACTGAGAGTGGTGTGAAGAGAGCTGAAAGAGAGACACCTCTGGTCAAAATATCAAAAAGGAGTAAACAAACTGAGCTGACCACTCTACCCTCCTCTACATCCTCCCAACAGGATGCAGTTGTAAAAATAACCAGGAGTGAGTCTGCACAGCCAGCACAAGAAGCAATTCAAGTGTATGGTAGGAGGAACAAGGAAGGCACACATTGTGAGGACACATCACTTGAAGCTCCCTCATCTATTCAGGGGGAGCTGCCAACACTCACAACTGAGCAACAAATTCTTATAACTAAAATTTCTTCTATTCTAACTCCACTTGAATCCACTTCTCATGTGCAATAAAAATCAAGTGACTTAGCTCAAGAAGCTTTGCTCACCACACAGACACTCCATTTAGATGGTGAGAGGCTACATGTTGGGGTAGACCTTGATGACACAATCAAAAACATGTGGGATTCATCAGTTTTTACTGAAGACCCCATGGATACCTCTGATGCACCTTCATGTGCAAAACAGTCTTCATAGACTAAAAGGTTTGAGGGTAGTACTCCTGAGGGGGAGCTATCTAAATCCTCTCCAATTCAATTGGAGGTTCCTCATGTAGGGACAAGTCCCCTCGCAACCCTAGCAGATATTGTCTTGGCAGTTGAAGCTAGGAGTACAATTGCCCATGATCCTATCATAGGGGAGGCAAGCATAGCACATTCAAGTGCCAATGTGTTGCAAGACACACAAGGGTTTGAGGATGGTGTACATGACAGTAACCCAGTCAAATCCCCTCCAATTCAATTGGAGGTTCCCACTACAAGTGGAGGACAACACACTGTCAAAACCACTGAGCAATCTGTGAGTCAAACTGTGACCCCACTCATAAGTGTTTCTGATGAACCATCCACCTCACAACCTCAACAATCTCACATACTCTTTCAGTGGCTACAAGAATCTGCTTCTCAACCAATTTCTGTAGATGATCTACTAGTAGAGCAGATATCTGGACTGGCCAACATCTCACAGCATCTCCTGACTTTAAATATGAGCAACTAGGACTATCAAGCTATCATGTTTGCTTATAATGAAGAGGTTGAGGAGCAAAAGGAGAAAATTGTCAATTATACTGAGACAGATGGGAATATGGATGCATGGCTATCTGATGACTTTGCCTTGGAGATGAATCAAGTTCTGGCAAGATTTAGAGAAGAGTATGTTACTATTCTGGGCAGTAATGCAAAAGACTTGAGTCCAGAAGCTGTCTATGATGCCATTACAGATGTATACAAATCTCAGCTCAAAACATTTCATCTGTTTGGTAAGACTCTTGAAATCAAGCTAACTGGCCATGAAGACAGAATCAGGAAACTGGTGATTGAGAAAAAGGACAAGATCATACCATCTCAAGAGAAGATCTCTTCTAAATTCAAGCATTTTTATGAGTAAATGGCTAGGATGGATCTTGCCTCTATTGAGAAGGAAGTTAAAAACCTCAAACTATCTTTCACCAATCTCCATACAGTGATCCAGCAACAAATTACTAACTCAAATGAGACCAAGGTCCAGCTGGATCAACTTCACCAGAGCAAATATAAGCCCGCAGCTTTGCTAATGGAAGGGATCAAACAGGCTGTAGAAGAATACTTTGGCACATTTAGAAGCTCTTATCAGCCCGGATCCACTTCAACAAATCTGTAAATTCAGTCTCTACAAGGTCAAGTCACAGCATTGCAAGATTCCAACTCCTCTCTCACTGCACAAGTTCAGGCCTTGACATCTCTTGTCAAGAGCGAACAAACAGATATCCAAACCCTGGTGGACTCCCATAAGCATCTTCAAATGCAAAATTCTATAGCTTTGGGAGCCATCATAGGTAAACTCAACATACCTCTACCTTCTCTGCCTGAACAAGTAAGGCCTGAAATTCCCATTCCCCTTCTAATTCCTGTCAACAAGACTAAGGGGGAGATAGAGGCTAGGTTGACATGATCAAGGTCATCTCAACAGCAAGTCCAGGATGCTGAAAAGAAATATAAAGAAGTTGATATTACCATGGAGAGACTTATTAGGTCTGCTGAAGGACCTAGTCTGAGTAGATAGTTTGAAGATTTACTCAAAGCCTTAAAAGCTTCTCTCAACAATAATCACTTCACATATAAAAAGGCCCTTGACAAGACAATCAATTTCATAAGAGTGATCAAGGTCAATAAGGACAACTTTCTGGAAGAGAGGATCATGGTTAATGTAAATGACTCAGGGACAGACAGATGTATGCAGGTGTCCCTCAATTGCCTTATCTCAAGGAGGGCATCTGAGTTAGATATCTTTATCAGCAAAGTTAGAGTTATAACTCGTGAAGATACCATGCTATTAACTGAACTGAGAGATGCTCAAGTAGCTGCCTTCCCTGAAGCATATCTACAGCCAAGCAAAGGTATAGCATACATATGTCCAACCACCAGACAATTCAGACATTTCAATATCCCCAAACACTATGTAATGAGCAACAAGAAGCTTATCATGATCCTAGGAACTAGCTTACGAGCTAAGAAAAACAAGAACAATAATGATATGGAAATGATAAAGCTACTAAGGAGATATCTGGAAAATGCAGAAGCCAACTTGCCCAAAACATAGTTCAACAAGGATGACTTTGATGATGATGAGCAGAAGAAGAATGATCAAAATCCTTCTGGCTCAAATCCTAGTCAGTCTAGTAAGCCATCTGGGAGCAAGGGTGGAGAGAAGAAGAAGCAGGATGACAAGAAAGATATAGAAAAAAGAGAAGAGGTGAGAGGAAGAGCAGAAAGCCTCAAGATGATTCAGAAACTCAAACAACCCTAAAAATCCAAACACAACCAACTCAAACCTCAGCTCAACCTACAACATCAACTATCTCGAACATCAAACCTTCCCAAACATCTAAGCCAAAATTTCTATACAAACAAACAACAAATTCTTTCCTAAAAATTCCAATCACCTTAAGCCAAACTAATCACTAGAAAATGACAACCCTACCTTTAGCCAAACCTTCACTAAAATTCAAATACAAATCTGTTGGGAGAAAGCCTAAAAAATTCAAGCCTGCAAAGAAAGTGGAAGTCACTGAAAGGGCCATCTGGAAGTGTTTTAAAGAATCTGACTTTATACCTCTAAATTGGTGCATCTCAGATGAAGACCATTTCCAACATCTAGCTGAGGAAATTGTTAGAGTCTGGATTGTATCCCTGAGAGAAGTTATTTTAAGGATGGTACATTCACTCTTCTAGACAAAAAGTTAATGGATTCTTTGGCTCCCACAGAAATTAAGAGAGTGATAAGTTTGTTAAAGGACAAGGATACTGCTACAAGGGCATGTAGATCATCTCTAGATGAATGGTTGATTGAAAGGGAGGAAACAAAGAAAAGAGATGAGGTTAAAGCTGAAGAAAGAAGAATGAGGCATGATGAAGAAATAAACATGTTCATAAAAAGATCAGAAGAATTGAAAGCAAAACGAATGAGCAGAATTTCTAAAGATGGGAGATTTTTAAACATCAGAGCTGGTGGATTCTCAATATTCAGCCTAGAGGTTCTGGACCAAGGTTATCCTAAGGCAGCAAGACAAAAACTTGTCGAATGTAACATCCGGGAAATATCGTGTAATTATTTTAATTAATAAATAATTATTATGTGATTATTGGGTGAATTTTGGTGAATTATTTGATGATTGATATTGATGTTTGGGTGTTTATACATAATAAAATTTGGATATTTTAATTTTTAATTATCCAGAATCAAATATAAATAATTTTGGTATTTTGTGGCAATTTTTGGATCATTATATGATTTTATAAGGATTTATAGAATTAATAATGATTATTTTTAAGTAATTATAAAATTACTTTTTAGAAATTGAAATCGTCCCACTTCAACTGTTTTGCGTTTTTACAACCCGAAACTCTTCAGAAACCTCCTTTCTAACCTAATCTGATGATTCTGAACACTTTCCGTGTTTTGACTTTTTCGATCCGGGGTACGGTTTGACCCGTATGAGTCCCGGTGCAAAATTTCCAATACGATAACCATTTTATAGACCGATAAAACCCGTATTCTCGTAAGGCGAGATATTATTACCCTATTGTCGTATAAAGTGTTTTGTGAGAGGCTCTATTTTGATAATTATCCAAATGGGGTATAAAATCGTATCGTTGTATAGTTACTTAGCGGCTAAATAATCTATTTTCGGATCCAATATATAAGTGTAATTATGGAATTATTAAATAAATAAAATACTTGATGGGCCTGTCAGCTGTGCACTGCTTTCTTATTAATTGTGTGTGATTTATTGGGTACGCAGATTATTCGCATAATTAATTATTGAATTGTACGAATTTGTTTTTCTTTTAAAGTGATTTTATTGAATATTTATCTCATAAATGTTAAAATTGTTTCTAAAATTATTTTTGTTGCTTTTTAATCTTATTTATTATTTTCAGCAATTTATAAAATTTAGAAATCAATATTTTATCAATATTCATCTTTAAATGATTTCCTGATCGCATTTAAGTGTAAATTCAATATTAAATTCCGGAATGCTTCAAAAATCATGAAATTCATATTTCCTTAAGTGTGGAATATTTCAAGAATTTTAAAATTGTTTCAGAAATTTTTCGGATTAAATTCCCCCGCACGTTTGTTCGTTAAATCGTAAAATGCGGGTCGGATATGCGAACCAAAAAAAATGGTTTAAAAATTTTGAACATTTTATTTTATTAGTATTTAATTACCCCGATAATTTTAAAGCTATTCTCATAAAATTTCGGGTTATTTCACCTGTAAGTTCTTCGTTAAATTAGTAATTACGGTATCAAACTCGGGGTAATTACGAAGTAAAATCAGATAAGGGTTTCATTTCTTTTCCTTCCTTATCCTCCTGCCCAATCTTTTTTTCCTCTCACATCTCTCTCCTTACTCCCTCTCTCTCATCTCTCCCGACTGTCTCTCTCTAATCTCTCATATTTTCTTTTATCTCTTTTAATTCCTCTCACTCTATCCCTTCTTTATTCTTGTTTCTTCCGGTTGTACTCTTCCCACCGGTAAGCCGCCATTGCCCTGTCTTTTCCGGTGAAACCGCTGCCCTATTTCCCTTCCTCCCCCTGTTGCTTATTCGGTCTATTCCCGGTGCTTGTGTTTCGGGTGTGTGTATATCAATTCGTGTGTGTGTGTGTATATCAATTTTTGTGTGTGTGTATATCAATTCGTGTGTGTGTGTATATTAATTCGTGTGTGTGTATATATCAATTCATGTGTGTGTGTATATTAATTCGTGTGTGTGTGTGTATATGTGTGTGTGGGTGTGTGCAACCATATGTGTATACTGCTGTATTTTCAGTCTTGTTGTGCTATATTTTCCGGCTATGTTCCCTGTGGTTCCCTGTTGTGCGAGCTGTTGTGATTGGCGCGTGTTGTGCGCATGTTATTGCAATGAATCGAAACTGTTATTAACTATGTTTTATTTTAATTTTTTTGCAGAAAACATTTTATTAAAATTCGTGAAATAAAAAGATTTTTCGTGCGGATATTTTAATATTTAATCAATGAAATTCGCGAAGGATGTCCGATATAATCGGAAACCCGTGAATTTTATCACCGTCGGCGATGAGCCTCGGCAAGCCGACGGTGGACTATGATGATTTTTATTTGAGTCCTATATTTATAAATTAAATAAACTAGTTCACGGAGTTAATTTTGAAACGAAAATGAATAATAATAATTAATAACTAAATTGTATCGGTGATTGGAAATTGTGAATGGATGTTGTTGTTTTGATTGGATTGACGTCGAATTGCTTCGACGGGTAGGCCGATAAACAAAGGAGATGCTTCCCGATTTTTGGGAAACTAATTCCAAAAATACGGGAACGTAACCTATAATTATCGGAGACGTCGAACAAAAGTATATAATTATATTATACGAATCTAGTTACGTGCTATGAAAAAATATTTTATAATCACCCTACTATTTTCAAAACAACGAATATACGTACTATCCAAAAATAAACACTGAACCAAATTTCGAAAATGTGAACCTTAAATGTGATGTGTATTTCAATAATACATATAAATACGGGTCGAGATATGAAATCGCATGGGTAGAAGTGATAGTCGTATTATGTTAAGCTTAAACGATTATCTGAACTAGGGTATTTCAACCCTGTAGGTTCTCGTCGAAAGACCTGAGGATTGACATCGGACTAAGAATGATCTAGTGGTTAGTCGTCAAGCTCAGCGAGTTTCCAATTGAAGGACCTGAGTGTTGAGATCATAGCTAGAGTAGGGTAGTGGTTTGACGATAAAGACAAACGTTCAAGGCAATCCAAAAGTCAACCGATAATAGTGGTGAAAGCTAATCAAGGCAAGTATTCCTAACCTTTCTTCTAAAATATTGCAAATATTTCTTCATTCCTATTCTAAGTTCAGAATAGTTAAATGTTTTTATATTTGGCTGCAATTACTCTTATTTATGCAAGTGCCTTTTGATCTTGTTCCTTGATTATCGATTGATCTCTTGAGCAAATACCCATTCTTTAGGGTTATTTGTGAACCCTGAATCAGGATGTTTTGAAATCAAAAATGATTTAATATCAAAATACTCCACAGACTGGATGGTTATGATGAGGGCCAGTGATGAGCTGGACCCTAAGGGCCAGAGATGGCTGGTCCCTTGATTATTAGGCCATAGTTTCCTGGGTACCCCATATGTTGGTGGGTCTATGCAGTTGGGTATAGATCCGCACTATATCCTGATTGATCAGCATGTTATAGTGCATATGTTGGTTTCTAGTGTCCAGTCTAATTTATTGTTGATCGCCATGAACGACATTCTCTCTCGATAGGTTTTATGATTATAAAACCAGACAAAACCCTGATTCAGAGGATGAATCTGGGAATTGCTTGTCACTTCTATTTTATAATTCAGGGATGGTAACAGCCAGTGTTTATTCGCTCAACTACTTCAAAGAAATAGAAATGTAATAAATTGTTTAAAGATTTTGTCCGGAAAAGTTCTTTTGATATTGTTTTTTTTTGGAAATCGATTACATACTTGTTGGGCATTTTTGGCTCACTCTTGCTTTGTAAATTCTTATTTCTTTCAGAAACAAATGAGGATAAAAGTAAATAGCTTTGAATAGACATCAGAAGTTAGAAAGATCTCCGCTGCAGGATGAAGATGTTAGAAAAATAAGACAAGGGCATTTGTACAAAGGTATTTAAACTTGTATTCTAGTTGTTGTGAATTGTAGAAGGTTAGATTCTTGTTGCATACCATAACCTGTAAGCGATCCGGATTTAAGGGGTCATTTGTATATTATTTTAAATTATGTAAAGATTGTTTAGTGACACCAAATCTTGACCCCGAATTTGGGATGTTACATAGAAGCTCTAAGTGGAACACTTATCATAGAAGAACTTGAAATTCTTGACCATTTGAAGGATAAATTTAGAGAAGAAGCAGATGTAAAAACTGTCTTTACCTGAGTCTTGTAATCATTGAACCTTTTGAATCTTATGTTGTACAAGTTGTAATTCTATCAAGCTCTATGTATTAGTTTTATTCTCTATCATTTCAAACTTGGGGTTACTCTTGTTAACATGCATTAATTTGTGTTAAGCAATCTTCTCACAAATTGGGGGAGATTGTTGTAAAAGACATGCCTGCACTTTAACAAGACTAAGACATTTTGTCAACCCTAAGTAAGTTGTATTGTTATCTTAATCTGTATTTTGTACTTGTAACACTTAAAGTCTGTAAAAATGCAAAGGAGCAGACTGGAGTCTTTTTCCTAAAACAGTATCAAACCTAAGGATTCTATCTGGAAGAAGATCAAGAAGATCATGCCTCAGAAGAATTTTAAAGAAGCTTGGAGTTGAATAAATCTATTTGGAGTAAAATACTCTAAGTCAAGATCTCTACAAGTCACATATTTAATGTTATGGAGAAGTCATTCGAGAACTCCAGAATGGCTTATCGAGAAGTCGGGAAAGCTACTAGAGAACTCAGAGATATCGACAAGCCAAATTGAAGTCATGAAGATTGGAGATATCGACAAGTCATTTCTTCACTAGAGAACTCAGAGTTATCGACAAGTCTACATTCAGCAGAGAACTCTGAGTTATCGATAAGTCAAGTTCCACTAGAGAACTCAGAGATATCGATAAGTCAAAATTCACAAGAGAACTCAGAGACATCGACAAGTTAAATTTTGACTAGAGAACTCTGAGATATCGACAAGTCAAGAAGCTACTAGAGAAATAAGAGTTATCGATAAGTCAAAGTGAAGATGTGAAGACTAGATATCTCGACAAGCCCAAAATATTCTTATATAGAACTGAAGACCTCTACAAGCCAAACTAAATATAGAGCACTAGAGATCTCGATAAGATAATATACCTATCGAGACGTCAAGTGTTCTATAGACCTAAACTGGAGATCTCGAGGTATAATCTTAAAGTACAAAGTTGCAGATCAGTTCAATATCCAAGATAAATAATTAACAAACAATCCAAAAGCTGGATTGACAAGTCTACAAAAAGCAGCTTGAAGAATGTGCAAGATCAATGGTGAAGATTAACTGAAAAAGGAAGATAAAAGTGAACACGGGATGATAAAGATATGCTAAGCCAGAAATGGAAGATCTACTTTTTTATAAATAGAAATGACAAGTGACAATTTAGAAAAGCTAATAGCATATCTTATTACACACTGTGTAAACCGGCAGTTAACTGAGTTATAAAGTTAACACTGGTCCTAAGTCAGTTGTAACAATTTAGATCAAATTTCTTGTAACACTCTCAAGGAGAAGCTAAGATCTTTAACATCAAAGAGCGTAGAAATTTTATAGCGAAACATTCTTAATTTTAATATAAAATTAAGTGAGTTTTGAAAAGATCTGTGTTCCTTATTCTTGCATTCAAAATCCTGCAGTAACACATTTTTACAAGATTAAATTTACTTTGTTCAACCAAGCCTAAAATATTCAAGAAAAGCCTAAAAACAGTAAAACACATTCACCCCCTGTGTGTTATTCATTTCCTAACAATTGGTAGCTGGTCTTGAAGTAAATCTTCTTAGTGTCGGCCAGTTTGCAGACAAAGGTTTTAAAGTTCTGTTTGACAAAGAAGAATGTATTTTCATTAGCAAGAAAACCAATAAAGTTGCTCTGAAAAGAGCAATAAAAGGAAGCTTGTTTGTTATAGACTTGGACTCAATAAATAAGGATGGAATTTGTTGCTTCTACACCAAGGCATCCATAGAGCAAGCAAGTTATGGCATAAGAAACTCTTACATCTAAACTACAAGGCAATCAGTACTCTGGTGAAGAAAGAGTTGGTGAGAGACATGCCAAAATTAGAGTTTGCTCAAATTGAAGTCTGTGAAGCCTGTCAGAAAGGTAAAATGAAAAGATCAAGTCACAAGTCAAAAATTGTGAATTCCATAAGTGCACCATTGCAATTTATTCACTTGGACTTATTTGGGCCAATGAATGTCTTATAAATTTCAAGGAACAAATATGCACCTGTAATGGTGGATGACTACTCAAGATACACATGGGTAGAATTTATGCATTCTAAAGATGAGACTCCATACATCATAATTGAGCACATAAAGAAGATAGAGAAACAGGCTGAAGATCAAAACTGTGTGAAGAGATTGAGAAGTGATAATGGAACAGAATTCAGAAATGCAATATTGAGTGAATTCTGCAAAAGCAAAGGCATTGTTCAAGAGTGCTCTGCTGCTAGAACACCTCAACAAAATGGGGTAGTTGAAAGAAAGAACAGAACATTAGTAGAAGCTACAAGGACAATGCTGCAAGATGCTAATCTGCCAACTAGTTTTTGGGAAGAAGCTGTAAATACTGCATGCTACACTCAAAACAGATATCTCATTAACAAGAATCATGGCAAATCACCTTACTCAATCATGTCTAAGAGAAAGACTACTGTAAAGCATCTTCATGTGTTTGGAAGCAAGTGTTACATTTTAAAAGACAACTCTGAATATGTGGGAAATTTTGACTCAAAATTTTTGAAGCAAATTTTCCGGGATATTCATTGGAGAGAGCCTACAAGGTCTATGTAATTGATCAAAAGAAAATCATGGAAAACACAGATATAACTTTTATTGATGACAAGTGTCCAGGCTTGGAATTCCTTGATGATAATGAAGCTGAAGCCCTTGCATTTGAAAAACTCAACATTAACAGTGATTTTGATGAAGAAGATGAAGTCAATGTACAACATATGATAAATGAAGAGTCTACTGGACAAGAAAATCATGAAAATGGAAGCTCATATCAAACACCTGAATTTGATAGCACAAACACAGGGGGAGAAAGAGAAGAAGGAACTACCAGTCATTCTAATAATGAAGAAAATGATGAAAGCACTAGTCAACAAACTCACACCAGGAAATGGGATATGAGTCAAAATTCAAATGCAATAATTGGTGATCCCAATTCTGGTGTAAGGACTAGAAGTGCTACTGTTAATGAGTGCCTACACGCATGCTTTCTTTCACAATTAGAGCCCAAGAAAACCAAAGAAGCTCTAATGGATCCTGATTGGATATCTGCCATGCAAGAAGAGCTTGATCAGTTTGAAAGAAACAAAGTTTGGGAGTTAGTTCCTACACTAAAGAACAAAAGTGTAATTAGAATAAAATGGGTGTTCAGGAACAAGATGGATGAAAATGGTATAGTTACCAGAAATAAGGCAAGGTTGGTCGTAAAAGGCTACTCACAAGAAGAAGGAATTGATTATGATGAAACTTTTGCTCCAGTTGCAAGACTTGAAGAAATAAGGATTTTTCTAGAATTTGCCGCACATTCAAATTTCAAAGAGTATCAAATGGATGTCAAAAGTGCCTTCCTAAATGGTGAGTTAGAAGAAGAAATTTATGTGCAACAGCCATCTGGCTTTGAAGATCTAGAATTTCCAGTTTTGTGTACAAGCTACTCAAGGCTCTATGAAAGGATATCTTCGATATATTATTTATTTTGGTATTTGTACCATTAAACATAAAATTAAGAACATGTAGATCCTCTCCATTAGGACATGAATTTGATTGATCCAAATCAAAGTCAAAAAGTAAAACTAGCAAAATCATTTCTTTCAAACATATAAAAAGAGATATTCCAGTTTTGCAAAATATTAAAATTATATCTTTATAGAATATATCTCTAAGGCAATATGATCAAAGAAGAAATATCAAGATATGATATTTCTTAGATCTGTGTTGCAAGAGGAATATCTGGCAAAATGCTCGGATAAGGAATATATCAGAAATATTCTTTAGAGGTCTTGTGCTATATCAATAATATTTTATACTTCGCTCCAAAATATATCTCTACATATATCAAAAGAGTTTTATTCAAAGTTTATTAATATTCATGGTTGGAATATTAATATCCTGTTCTGCAACTCATCAATGTATTCTCACAGTAATTTTCTACCGTTTCGTAAAATCAGCATTTTTCGGAGAAAATTATTCAAAAATACTCAAATACATTTTCTATCATCCAAATATATTTTATATTAGGCAATATATTCTAAGTACTTATTCAATTCAAAACTTTGGTCAAAAGATCCATCTCTTTCATTTCAAGACCAATGATATTTTTACTTGGAAGAAAAGGTTGACATAAAAGTTTTATTTTAGATAAAATACTTCCACATTCTAGAATGACTTGAAATTTGGTATGGATCATTTAAATGATATTTTCTAAGTATGGTAAAAATTTCGTAACATTTAGAGAATTTTTGTCTGGACACAAAAATCGAGGCAATTGGTCCCACAGTTTCCACGTTTGACCTAGCTACCATTGACCAAAGTTGACCAAAACTTGCAGGAAATCATTTTATATTATTTAATTAATTATTATATTTTTTATGATATTTATTTAGGAGTTTTTAAGGTGGTCATAATTAATGGTGTTTAATCCTTAATTAAGTGATTAAACAATGATTAAAAAAAAGGAAAATATATATTTATTCAAATATATCAGCTGAGTTTTTGAACCCATAAAGTTGTTTGTCTCATATGTAAAGTTGCAAAGAAACACACTTTGCTTTCCATGTCATCAATCCAAGTGACATACATCATCCACCATCCATTTTCCTCAAATCTCCACCATTCAATCCACCCAACTTCTCCTATTTTTAAACCCCCACCCCAACCCATTTTCTTCAAGCTAAAGAGCCACAAAGTTTCTGGGATTTTTTCAAGAAGTGCTCCTCTTCATCTCTTTCAAATTCTATACACACACTTCTTCTCAAAAACCTTCTCTCTCTTCTATATACCTACATATATACAAGGTTTTTCAAACCAAAGCTTAGCTTCACCCAAACAAGCTTTATCCCACCAAGTGAGCTCATCCACTACCACTTCCCGGCCTCCCGAAGGGCTGCCCAAGTTCGACCAAAGTGCCAAAATCTGGCCGAATCTCCGATGAATTTTTCCGGGGAACTTTTCCGACCGTTCTTCAAAAGTGGTAACTTTTAGCTTCTTATTTTTATTTGAGCTTTGTACTTAATTTCTCTACTTTATCTAAGCTCTAATAAAAGATCTCTTATAAACAAAGTTCTCAAGAGAACTAAGATTCGAACTCAAAATTCGAATAAGTACTTGATCTTCACATAAATCATCTCAAGAAGAAGATCTATAAATAAAAGTACCTCATCTCCAAAAGAGAGATTATATTTGACCCAAGTTCACGAGTTAGCCAATTAGTTTTATTATTGGATCTTGGATAACAATTATTCATGCACATAAAATATTACGAAGTAAAGTTAAATACATTCTAACATCTTTAGTGTTCCGAGGGATTATAACTCGATCTATAAACACTTCGTAATTTGTCAAATATCAAAACGGATTAAGTTCATGAGTTAGCCAATTATTAGCACTTCATTTAATTGGATCTTGTCTAACACACTTCGTGCACATAAATTCTTACGAATCATAGTTTTAATCCCTTATAACATCTTTAGTGTTCCGGGGGATTATAACTCGATCTATAAATACTTCGTAATCATCTGTTAAATTCAAAGATAAAATCAAATCCACGAGTTAGCCAATTAATTTCACGCTATTTAATTGGATCTTGGCTAACATATATCGTGTATATAAACAATTACGGGTCATATCGTATAAGCCCCTTCTAACATCTTCAGTGTTCCGTGGGGTTATACTACGATATCTATAAAATACTCGTAATTATTCGTCCAAACTTTGAAAGCACAATCTTAAGCCAATTACTTGCACTTAACTTATTTGGATCTTGGCTAAGACTCATAAATCTTATAAACCGTGCTAAATTAAAAGAGTATACTTTGACCTTATAATCGTCAATATACAAGTATACCTTAAAATATTAAGTTGATATACTTAAAGGTAAATTACAACTCTGAGTTTGTAATTAAAGTATTCTTCGATCTATAAATACATAATCGAAAGAAGAAGAATACTAAAGAAGTCATAAACCATAAGAATACTGAAGAAGAATATATAAAAAGACTTCTCATATTACTCCACTAATCTAATTTAATCTATAAAGGAGTAATTATAAATATACTTGACTATATTGTATTATCCTATGTCAAGTATAACTAACTAGTTTTAATATTCTTATTTGGATATTATACTACTTGTGAGCTAGTACCGTAACATACTAGTTCAAAACAAATCTTTCTCTACTTGTTTTGCTTCGCGGATTGTCTTATTAGTTTTGTAGTGAGGTGAATTGACGTGAGGTGATTCTCGTTCTAAGACCCAAGTCCTAGACGTACTAACGGGGAGTTAGTAGTCTTCGCACCGTGAGGAAGAGGAAAGACCCAAGACCGGATCACTAAGATCCAAGACCGACAAAAGCTAAGGAAGCCAAGTTCACACAAAGGTTCTACAACAACTTTGAAGAGATAGTGGGGAGTTTTTGTCTAAGATAAGTTGTGTAGGTATTACATTTATTTTGAGGTGGTGATCCTTGTGTTATGCACCAAGACAAATACTTGTAAGGGTGTAAAAGCTTCTCGGCCTACTAAAGGAGCGAGTTTATTATAAGGGAAAATTCCGAGTCCGGGAGAGGAGCTCGGGGACTGGAGTAGGGGTGAGCGAATCTATTAGAGGTTGCACCATCGCGAACCAATATAAAATCGCAGTGTGGTATTTTCTTTCCTTGCACTTTATTTTTCCGCACATATAAACTGCATAACCATTTGGTAAAGTTTTAAAAAAGGGAAAAATTATTTTAAAATGCCATAACAATTTTTAAATTGGTAATTAAGCTATTCAACCCCCCTTCTAGCTTAAAATAGCCCTCTTACGGGACCTATCACTATATATGGACTAAAGCAGGCACCTAGAGCTTGGTATGACACAATAACAGATTTTCTACTTAAGCATGAGTTCACTAGAGGAACAATAAACAAGACACTCTTCTACAAGCTGCATGGTGGTGATATGATCCTAGTTCAAATTTATGTGGATGATATCATTTTTGGTTCTACTAATGAGAAGCTTTGTCAAAGATTCTCTAAGCTTATGCAAAGTGAATATAAAATGAGCATGATGGGGGAATTAAGTTACTTTCTTGGACTTCAAGTCAGTCAAAGAAGTGATGGGATCTTCATCAGCCAAACTAAGTATGTTAAAGATTTATTTAAAAAGTTTGATTTGGTTGATTGTTCACCTGCTTTTACACCTATGTCTACAATAACAAAGTTGGATGAAGATAAGAAGGGCAAGAGTGTGGAAATTTCAAGCTACAGAGGAATGATTGGATCATTGCTTTACTTAACTGCAAGTAGACCAAACATCATGTTTGCTACATGTCCGTGTGCAAGATTTCAAGCCAATCCAAAAGAATCACATTTGATGGTTGTGAAGAGGATTTTAGATACTTGAGGGGGACTCCAAACTTGGGATTATAGTATCCTAAGGGAACTGGTTTTGAAGCTGTTGGATACACAGATGCAGATTTTGCTGGATGCAGGATTGACAGAAAGAGTACTAGTTGAAGCTGTCAGTTTCTTGGACAAAGACTTGTATCCTAGTATAGCAAGAAACAACAATCTGTGTCAACTTCCACAGCTGAAGCTGAATACATAGCTGCTGGAAGTTGCTGTACTCAAGTGCTTTGGATTAGAAATCAGCTAATGGACTATGATCTAGTGTTACATAAAATTCCTATTATGTGTGACAATACTAATGCTATATCTATAGTAGCAAATCCAGTTAATCATTCTAGGAAAAAGCACATTAATGTAAGGTACCATTTTATTAGAGAACATGCTGCAGATGGTACCATTGAGCTCATTTTTGTGCCAATAGAAAAACATTTAGCTTATATTTTTACTAAACCTTTGGATGAAGCAACTTTCACTAGACTTGTAGGTGAAATTGGAATGCTTAATTCTTCATCCTAAGGCAAGAACTCAGCTAATGTGTTGCAGCAGATTAATTTCCAGTAAATCAAAATTAATTTGATTTAATTAGAAATTAACTTAAATATGAATTATAAATATTTCAGAATTCTCTGCATATTTATTTTTCAAAATCCAAAATTTAGCTTGGAACTTTTCGAATTCTAAGTAAACTGTCTGAATGTTAATTTACACACAAGGCAGAATCAAAGTGATCAGAAGTATATAGAGAACTGAGTTCTCGATAAGTCTAATTGACTTATCGATAAGTCATTTTAAGACTTCTCGAGTGAGTTATCGATAAGTCAATTTACTAACTTCTCGAGTGACTTCTCGATAAGCTTTATTATGACTTATCGATAAGTCATTGAAGAGTTCTCTATAAGTTTTAACTTACAGAGTTCTCTACAAGTATCATTTTAGACTTATAAATAACTCAGAACTGAAATATCTAATTCAATAAATTACTTTGGTAAAATACTTTTGGCAAAATTATTCTAATTTTATTTATTTAAATAAAAAATTGGAAACAATTCAGTCCATTTTGGACAAACTGGGTATTTATTTGATATCTCGATAAGTTATTTTTTAGTTCTCTAAAAGAGTAAATTAAAATGACTTCTCGATATGTAATTCATCTTCAAAATGACTTCTCGATAAATATACTCCAAACGTCTATTTTTGACTTCTTGATAAGTCATTTGCTTTTACTATAAATACCCAGACATCTCGATACATATATATACTTACGCCTTCGAGAACTCTAAGTGACCTAGCCTTTTCAATTCAAAACTGATTTCTCTCTCATTTTGAATCCTTTCTCTCCAATTTCTTTTACCCATTAATCTTCACACTCATAACTGTTAGGAATATGTTGTGAACTTGATGATAAGTTAAACAAAACACCTTAGTAGATTTAACCTAGTGAATTTTGTAGCACTCGACGGATGATCTAATATAGTCCCGACGGATGAAGTTTATAGTCCCGACGGATGACAAATTGACATCCATCAAGTGAGTAGCTTATGTAGCAAATAAGTAATGTAACACATTTCTGCAAGCAACAATGTGTAGATTCTATAGGAGTGTATAAGTCATGTTGACTACTAGTTGATATACAGAATAGGGTGACTAATTGTAAATATAAGATGTCTTATAATTCTGTATAAATGAAATGGAGTCAAGTGAAAGAAAAGGCTCTCGACGGATGATCTACAAGACTCCCGACAGATGATCAACAAAGTACCCGACGGATGACAACCATAGTCCCGATGGATGATCAAATTCAAATAGTTGTTGATTGTGACAACACAGTCACATGCGTTGGGTGTTTGCAAAAGGAATGTGGCATCCTGTTAAGAAGGATTTCGAGAACAAAGAAGCATTACCATTTCCATGCAATTATGAAGATATTCAAAGATGCTGGAATAGAGTAATGGAGTAGCATGGAGTTAGACTAGATATGTTTTGTTTTATTATCTTATCTTATTGTCATGTAAACTTGGTGATATATAAACCAAGTGTAGCAAGTAGAATAATTAACTAAGCAAGTTTATTTTCTAGAGAAACATATCAAGCTGTATTCTGTAAGCATTTCTCTGTAGTTTAGTTGTTCAAACTTGTAAGCAACTGTGAGCTATTCAAAGCTTCACAGAGTTCTCAATTTGATATATATATCTGGTGGATACTTTCAAATCTACCAGAAATTTTTAAAAGCTTGTGTTTTTATTACTTAGTGTTTTGATTTCCATTATCTTTCTGTTCCGCACTAAAGCAAATCAAACACTGCTATATTTATCAAGTTAGAACATTCTTTTAAATTTCAAAAAGGAGCCAGAATTACGTTCAACCCCCCCTTCTGTAATTCTTGTTGTATTGTTAGGGAATAATAATTGGTATCAGAGAAAGCTCTTGAAGAACAAAGAGTATAAAGATCACAACAAATAACAAGATGAACAAAAAGGATGTTGGAGTGAAGATCCCATTTCTGGACAAAGACAACTATCACCACTGGAAGGTGAAGATGCACCTATATCTTCTTTCTCAAGATGAGGCCTATGTGGATTGCATAGAGAGATGTCATCATGAACCAATGAGAGCTACAACTGGCAATGAACCATCTGTTTCAAAACCTTGGCATGAATGGTCAGATCCTGACATTGAACAAGTCAGGAAGGACAAGAAGGCCATGAATATATTGTTCAATGGAGTTTATGGTGATATGTTTGATAACATCATTAACTGTAAAACAGCCAAAAAGGTTTGGGACACAATCCAGATTATTTGTGATGGTACTGAACAAGTAAGGGAGAACAAGATGCAGCTACTGATTCAGCAATATGAGCATTTCCACTCTGAAGAAAGTGAGTCTGTCACTGATATTTTTGGTAGATTTCAAAAGCTACTAAATGCTCTGAAGTTGCATGGAAGAGTTTATCAAACAAAAGACTCTAACATCAAGTTCCTTAGATCTCTTCCAAAGGAGTGGACGCCAATGACAGTCTCATTGAGAAATTCACAGGATTACAAGGAGTTCACCTTGGAGAGACTCTATGGCATCCTGAAAACCTATGAGCTTGAAATAGAGCAAGATGAGAGGATGGAGAAAGGAAGGAAGAAAGGAGGGTCCATAGCACTGGTTGCTGAGTTAGAGAAGGAGAAAGAGATGAAGGTAGAAGCTGTTGAGTCTACATCAAATTTAATAACCCCAGTTTTTGGAAATTTTTGAAACCCTGATGAATAGTAACTTTTTGCTGATTGTGCCGATTAAGGAAAATTTTCAGACCACACTATGTAGGAGTTCTTTTGTTGATATTTTGAGATTTTATTAGTACTTTATATGGTATATGAGTGTATGTAAATGTCATCAGAATTTGAATTCAGACATTTTGATTTTTCCCGAAAAAATCAACCAGATACCGAAAGAATTGAGTATAAGGTAACATGATTAAAAGGATTTAAATTCAAGGATTATAAGCAAGGATCATTAAAGGACTATAAAATATTAAGAGAGGGTTAGGGAAGCTCAAGTAATAAGATCCCGGATATGATCCCTCAAACGATCAACGAGAACGAGAGTTAAGTGAACTGTAAAAAAAATAAACGTCCAAAGGGCAAGCACATGCAAGTTACATGAGAAGGAAGCTTCTAAGATAAGCTAAAACATGTGGTTAGAAGCAAGGTGACATCATCACACCACAAGAATGAGAGATGTGGCAAATTAGTGATGCAAGCAATGACATAAGCAAGTGAAAACAAGATATTTAGCCAATAATTAACCACAACCATGCATTCTTTGCACAAATATCAAGGCAAGACAAGCAAGCAAAAGCTCTTCCCCATTTCTTTCTTCTTCCATTCGACCTTTTCAAGAAATGAAGAAATAGATTTTCAAAACTCAAGCTCTAGGCCATGGAAAATTACAAGGTTTGTTTCCTTAGATCCTATATTTTATAACTTAGTTATACCATGAGTTTAAGATCAAGATTCCATGGTTTTCTTAGCTAATCCACTCATCAAAGATGATGATGAATAGCAGTGAATAGTAACTTACTTTGATTTTCTTGATTTTCATGAAAGCTTAAGGTTGATTAAGCAAAGATCAAGGTTCCTAGAGGATTGTTAGTGACTACCCACTCTCCAAGGAAGGTATAAACTCTTGAATCCTTAGTTTTAAGTTTGGTTTGTTTGGATGATAATGGTTCTTACATGAATGGGTTTAGTTTGATGTTGATGGATGTTGGATTGTTGTTGAATTGGTGATGATTTGGTGTAGTTTAAACTTTGGAAATCGTTAGGTTATAGCCGTCGTAGTGCCCAGTTTTCTTTAAACTGTTTTGTGATTAACTGTTGGACCCGAACACCCACTTCCATGAACTAACCACTTACATTCTTAGAGAGATTATGTTTCACGCTTCATTTTGATATGTCATTTGCTTAGATACGATTTACGGTTTAGGAGAAACGACCGTTTTAAGTTACGGTATTTCGCGAACGAACCTTTACCCCTAGCCTAACTTTGAAACCTTGTTTAAGGCTCTTAGAAGACTAATTGGATTACGAAACAATTATATAAGGTGTATTAGGCAGTTGGTAAAGTACTCGCGAAAGAGTCGCCTTAAAATGTTTAATGGTTAATTTTATAAAAATGGTGGAGCCGAGGGTACTCGAGCAACTTATGTAAATCGTTTAGCGCAAAAGCGAACATTAGGGTCTAAGTGATTAAGTCTAGTTTCTTAATCGACCGTGGTTTAATTCTGGCTTATGTTGTTGTTCATAGGTTACTGGACCCACTCTAAGCTTAAGTCTACCCCTGAACACTCACGCAAGTTTTCTACCCGTATAATTGTTGTTGTGATGTATATATGTATATGCATTATCTTGTGATAAGTCCATGATTGTTATTAGCAAATTATTGCGATATATTTGAGCATGTTGATATATATATATATATATGCATGCCTGTTTCATAATCTTAATATCTTGTTATCGATATAATTGTTTATAAACTGCATAATACCTATGCTAGAGATAGGCATTATTTGCGTATACCCTTAGTATAGGGGAACCGGGAGGCAATGTTCCCGAGTATATTATATATATATATACTTTTCAAAACTATTAATAGAATAATGTTTATTCGATAGTTTTAAATTATAAGTGAATATTAGTTTGAATATTCATTCGAGGACTACGACTCCATTTATTTTATTAAATAATATTCATTATTTTCTTAAAGAATAATATTTCGTTATTCGCCAAGTATTCGAGAAATGATTGATATCGTCAATCATTCTTACCTTAAATATTTTCATAAAGTTATTTTCAAAACTTTTACTTCATTTGCTTTGATAAAAGCTATTCATTATTTGAATATTATTTATAGCATAATATTCAGATATTCTTTGATTATCTTGGAATTGATTTATTCTATCAAATCATCCTTATTCCAAACGCTTTCAAAAATATTTTCGAGTCTTCAAAATGATTTTAAAGGCTAGAGCGGATCCCAAAACTCGTTTTCAAATTTAAGACCTTCCTTTCGAAGGGGACTTGAATACGCGCTCAAAAATCTGAGGGATCCGACTCTGTGGTGTATTTTATTTTCGCAACGAGGTTGCTGTTTTGAGAAAACAATTTGATTACTTGCCCAACGTTTGGGAAGTAAGTCCATCTAATTGAGTCGGCATAAAGGACAGGCCGAGGTACGGTCTATCAAGGTGTAAGAGGCTGGGTGACAGTCCATCAACGCGTGAGTGGCCGGGTAACGGTCTAGCGCGAGGTCCTAATGCGGCCAGGGTGATGACCAGCGAGGAATTCATCCATCGACTAGTAGAAAAGGTTACTTAATGGGTATCTTTGCCTGATCAGCAAGATGTCGAGTTTATGCCAAAGTTTTCTTCTTTCCAAATTCTTTGGGTATTACAACTCTGTTTATACTTTTCATGACAGAGGTTTTCAAAGAGTGTATGAGAGATATATATATAGGTATATATATATATATATATCGGGACTTAATGAAGTATCTCATAACTTCATTTCTTTCAAATGATATTTCAAAGATTGAATCTATTCAAGTCTTATCTTGTAGTCTCATCTATGTGATATACTTTTGAAACTAATTATAGCTTGAACGATGGTAGTTCAAGTAGTATTCGAAAAAGATATAAGTATATGGGAATATCTTGTGACTTCATCTTATTAACTTATATCTAGTAAATGATTATCTTATGCATGACAAAGATTTTCAGAAAAATGTTGAGACAAGGTTAGATATATGAGATCACCTTGCAACGATATTTTTATACAGTTATAAACTGGAACTCTGTGTATATTATGCATGGTACAGGATTTCAAAGATTTTAAAAAGTATATATACATATATACTGATTATTTTGCGACTTGGTCGCGTTAAGATATCAAACTTGGTTTAATTCTGGTTGACCAAGACTTTCATGAGTACTATGAGAATGCTCATATATTGTTAATTATTATACATGTTATTTTGGTGGACTTGTAGCTCACCCTTGATTTATTCTTTCATCACACAATAACTGCTAGACAAGATGAACAAGACCAAGGTCCCAATTCGCGAGCGGATGGGAAATGTTCCGCAGCTTCCTGTAGGTGTTGATGCCGTTGTAGCTGAGGTAGGAACTACCAATAGGCTAGGGTTTCAACTTTTGATCTACCAAACTTATGTATATTTATGAATTGTAATAATGGAAAATAATATGTAAATTTATTCAGAAACTCCTTTTGAGGTGTAATGGCTTATAATTATGGAATAAAACGACTTGTGTTATTATTGGTATTCATCTCTAAGACTATAACTTGTGGTGTGTGTGTGTATATTGTAAAAGAGATGTGTCCTAAGTCCAATCATGTATGATGATTTAGGAATAACTTTTATGCAATCTGTTTTGATTTCATTGATATTAATAAAAGACTTGTTTTGGTCTTATTGCGGGCTTTATCTATTTAAGTGTTTAAATAAGATATACCATAGTTTAGAGTAAAGCTTTTTATGGATTATGATGAGATCATAATAATGAGACCTAAAAGATGATAGCTCTGAACTTAAATATTTCCTGGTCGTAGGATTACTAACTGGTAATTAGTAATCCGCAAAGATCGGTACATACTATGCTTGCTTCATTATGAAGGATGTCTGTTTTCATAGATATTTGTGTAGTGACACTATAGCTATTATGTAGGTGCTTATTATAGAATAAGTTCACTGAACATGACTCACACAGCTGAACAACTGATGGAGTTCACTCACGTGTCAGCAGATGTTCACATAGTGATAGTTGTACTAGTATCATTAGACTTGAGTTCATCATAGTCATCTTGTGTACACTGAACTATACTTTGGTTTAGTTCTTAGTCTCCAGGGACAATAATAAGGGCTCTACTGGGTGTAGGAATTTGTTCACGAAGATAGTGTATGATCAATAAAGGATCTACCCCTTCCAGTGAAAGGAAGAGAATGTTCAATGCTGATCCACTATGCTAGTTCAGGAATCTCTGGCCAGAGTGAATGAAATTAGAAAAGAGTTTCTAATTCACATTAATTAGAACTAAGCATAGTGAATGAGAAAACATATGATTAAATAAGATAGGCTTGACACGAGTTCCATGCCTTGTATTTAATCATGACATTGCAGGGTAGAAGGAATTAATTATACGGTAACTATTCACTGAATATGTTCTTGGTATTCTAAGCAGTGAATTCGTATTATCCGGATAGTCGCGATATGCTAAGAAGTATCCCTCACGATGTAGAATAAATATGATTAATTTATTAATTAATCATATTTAATGAATTAGAGAATTTATATAAATAATGATAAAATAGTTTTATTATTATTTATTTATACTACCGGCTTAATATTGAACCTACAGGGTCACACCATAAAAGAGAATGATTTAATGGTGGAGGAATTAATTAATAATGACCGGTAATTATTTATTTGTGAAATAAATAATTAATTAGCAAATTTAATAATTGATTAAATGAGATTTAATTAATTATAAATTAATTAAGAAAAGTTCTTGATATTATTAATTAAGAATTTAATTTTGAAAATTAAATCAAGTGAGAGAATTATTTTTCTAAAGTGTTTAGAAAAAAGGATTAATGATTAAAAGGTGTTTTAATTATTAGTTAATTGGTTAATTAGAATAATCAATTAAAGGGTTAATAATAATAATATTTTATGGGAAAATTTTCAGCTGAAAATTTTGCCTATAAATATACTTTTATAAACCCTATTTGCCGCAACCCAAAAAAAACTCTAATTCTAAAGTAGAAAAGAGAGGGAGGCAACTAATTCTCTCAACCTCTTCCTCCCTCCATTATTTTGATCTCTTGGTGGATACCGGTGGAGTGCTTCACAATTGAGGAGCAGCTGCTAGGGATCTCCGTTCATCGTTCTTGGATCGCTATTAAAGGTTAGTAACCGATCCCTCGATTTATTCACGATTTGTATGTGTATTACATGGATTTCATATCAAGAAAATGTTTTACCATGTTTCTGTGATGTATAAAATCCTACAATGGTATCAGAGCATAGGTTGTATGCATATAGATCTGTGATAAAAATTTCAGAATTTTATGATCTTGTATGAATTTATTATGATTTTTGCAAGTTATATCATTGATTAATTATGATTGATTAGAAATTGTTTCTCAAAATTGTTTTGACTATAGATCTTGGTTCTACAAGTGTTGTAGATCATCTGGATATTTTTTTCATAATTTTCTGATGAGTGGATTAATTATTATGAGTTTTTGAAGTTGTTTTAATTAAAATTCGTAATAAAATATGAATATATAATCTGTTATATATATATATATATATGTTATATCTTGCTGTATTAAAGAGAAAGGCTGTACTGATGTTGGTGGCACGTCGTTCAAGAGGCGGCGGCGGCTGATTAATAAAAAAAAAAGCTGACAGGCGCATAAGAAGGAGCACGCGGGAAAAGGGTGTCGCGCATTCCGGGAATGCGTTACACCCTGTGGCGCATTCACGGAATGCGTTACACCTTTTAATGGCTTAAAAGGGTTGTAACGCATTACCGGAATGCGTTACAGGGCTTGTAACGCGTTCCTGTAATGCGTTACAGCCCATCTGTTTTTTTTTAATTTGATTTCTGGGAGTTTCGTAACTCTGTTTTGGGCGTGCAATATATCGTTGGATTCGTTTTTCCGAGACAGATCTAATGGAGTGGTCTAATTTTTTTTTATATAAAAGTTTTCAACTGTTTATATTCCTGAAAGTGTTTTAAAGCATGTTTTAATTGTTTTAATTACCTTTTAAATGCTTCATGTGGTACATAGAGATGTATAATGCTTAGAGTAATATGCTACATAATTTAACATGCATACCTTTACGTTTATTTATTTTTATATATGAGATATATGCCTATGTTTACCATACGATGATTAGATTTAGGTGAACTTAAATCAATATAAGGTGTGCTCTAGAAAATCTAGAATATGAGTCGTTTCTTGCCTTAACAATAAATATTATGAATACAATCATGAGATTCTTGTATTTATGAAACACGTAATTGAATATGAATTTTCAATATTGAGAGAAAGGATGATTCTGTCAACAATAGATTTCTATCTGTAAGAAAGGGGTATTAAGTGACGCCTCTTGACAATGTTCCCCCCGATCTGGGAATCATCTGATTATCGATTATTGATTTGAAATATTTAATTTAAAAGGAAGAATCTCTTTATAATATGATTATGATTGTAACGTAATATAATCCCTCTAAAATTAAATAATATCAAGTAGTAATTGGCCAATGACACAACGGGCTTGTGTCGGTCAAAGCCTTCCAACATGGTAGAAAGTAGTTCTTATTTTTAAATCATTGTCGTTTCGTGCTACAACCAAGGGCTTTGATTTCGAAATAAGAAATACTTGTCTATTACATAGAGATGTGTACGTTGAATTAGAATCTAAAGTCGTTACGTACTGCAGCCGTGGGCCGTTGAAGACTGATTTAATTGTACGAAATGTTGGGTTATACTTGACTTAGAATATTGAGTCTGTCGTGCTACATCCATGACTCAATTATTCAAGAGGCTAAAGTTTTATTAGGGAATAACATAAGATGTAATTAACAAGAGTTGTCTGCCTATTGAACATCACATGACGTTTCGTGCTACAACCGAGGTTGTGTGATGGAATATAGGATCCCTATTCCCACTAGCATTATGAATGCTTAATTTTTCACTTAAGGGGGTTATATAATTTAGATAAACTAGTGGGAGCCACTTATGAATAAAGACCCGATTTATATAGTGTTTTGAAATGAAATTGAATATTTGCTAAGTGTTGTTATGTGTTCATCATTTACAGATTTACTATAAATGTTATGTCTTTTGCACTATCACTCCGGAGTATACTAGATGCTCATAAGTTGACTGGTCCTAATTTTGCTGACTAGCTTTGAAACTTGAGAATTGTTCTCAGGGTTGAGAAGCTGGAATATGTGCTTGACTCACCTAAGCCTACTGAACCTGCTAGCGATGCACATAATGATGAACATGTTGTGTATCGTAAGTGGATAGATGATGCAAATGTTGCTCAATGCATCATGCTAGCTTCTATGAACATTGAGGTACAGAAGCAGCATGAGCATATGGATGCTCACACTATCCTTATGCATCTACAAGAGTTGTATGATGTGGCAGAGAGGACAGCTTGATATGAGATATCGAAGGAGCTGTTCGGTTATAGGATGTCTGAGGGATCATCTGTGAATGACCATGTACTTAAGATGATCAATTTGATTGAACGTCTTGGACAACTTGGTTTTACCATGGATGGGGAGCTGAGCCAAGACTTGGTCATGCAATTACTTCCGGGTTCGTTCTCGCAGTTTGTTATGAACTTTCACATGAATAAGCTGGATGTCAGCCTGCCTGAACTCCACAACATGTTGAAGACTGCGGAATCGTATTTTCCCCCTAAAAAGAGTTCTTTTCTTCTAATTGGTGAAGGTTCCAATCCTAAGAAAAGGAAGAAGAACCCTTCCAAGAAGAAGAAAGTAGGTGAAAAAAAAGCCGATTCCATCAAAAGCTGAAGACCCCAAGAGCAAAGTTGTTTGCTTTCACTGTAACAAGGTGGGGCACTGGAAGAGGAACTACAAGGTTTACCTTGCAGAATTGAAGAAGAAGAAGGGTAGTGAGACTACCGCTTCTGATTCAGGTATGTTCATGATCGAAGTTAATATGCCACTAAGTCAAATTTCTACTTGGGTATTAGATACCGCCTGTGGTTCTCATATTTGTAATTCGTTCACCAAACCTGTACAAGCTTATTAATAAATAATAAAGAAATGAAACTAAACCCCTTAACAACTACCAGGACCTTTTTAGGTTGAAGTATGAAAACAAGAACCTCTAACTACTTTTATTACAAACCAACATTTAGAATCTCACAAACTTTCTTTATTACAAACCATTGTCTAACTCATTTTAAACTAAGTTCAGCTTTTATTCAAACACACATACTATCTATCAACACTCCACCTGCTCGGGCAACTCAAAGCTTTCTTCATGGATTGGGATCAACACCTTGGGTATAAGAGGATCCCGAGGCTTGACCCGCTTCTTTACCACTCGTGTCCTGACGGGTTTCATATTCCTTCTTAACTGAAAACAATAAGGTGAATAACAACAAAAAGGGGTGAGCCAAAAATTGCTCAACAAGTTTACAAAATATATACAGTTAAAACAATATAACTGAATCCGTAACCCAGGTATATCAGCAAAGATATAACCTCATAAGAATAGAAAGAAGGCCATTACTAGCGAATGCAAATGAACTAAACTGGACTCAAGTTCGCAGCTATACCCTGCTGATCAGCCAGGATATAGTGCAGATCTATATCTCACTATATAGATCCCGTCGGGCACCCAGGCACTATGGCCCATCTCAAGGATCCGGTTATGTCCCGGTCCTTAGGATTAAGTAAACTTAATCCCCAAAAGTAATGTTATCCAGTCCCTGGAATAGCAACCGGAACAATCGGTATACTTTGATATATTCTAGTCACCAGAATATATCAATAATTGTGAGTAACAATTGGAATATGAATAATAAATTCAAATTAAAAGAATAATTCAAGAATCGAACTGAGATATGAATAAAGGAATTAAAGTAATGCAAATGTAATAAGAATCGGAAGAGAATATCACTATTCTGGAAAATAGAATAGGGGAGAAACTTGACTTCTGTGCGACTTACTGCAATTAAATCACTTCCGTCTATCCCCTACTTGACCTGCCTTGCTCGCTTAGTTTCTGTTAGAAAAATAGACTGGTTAATTCATTTTGTACTTCAATTTGCATCCTGCATCGACTTCATTTTGTTCTTATTATCTACCCATACGCTTATAACGAACTCGAATATTACATATAAGCAAGTAAGACTCGATTAACCACATAATACACATAAGCACATAAGCACATAATCATTTTTATAGTTAAAATAAATTTTAGAATCGAAATCGACTCGCTGATTGCTCCGTTGATCACCTTCTGCTTAATTTCCCATTTTTTCAGAATTTTTCGAACTCGTCTCAGCACACATTTCAACTGATAATCAAACAATCAATAGAATCAACTAATTTCGAGAAGAAATTAGGTCTTCATATTATTTTTAGTGAAAAGAATTCATTTTTCTGAGTCAACAGACTTTCGTTTTGCTCAAATCGGACTAACGGTTGAATTATTATCAATTAAACACTGATAATTCAATTTATTATCCAATATAAATAATTATTGCTAATTTTTAAATCCCAAAATAATTTTTAAATAATTATTTAAGAAAAATCAAAGTCAAAAATAATTTTTTTCATAATTTTTGGAGTTAAAATGAAGAAGTTATGATTTATCGAAAATTATGTGATTAATTATCGAAATAATTAATCACTTTTTAAATATTTAATAAATAAATAACTAATAAATAATTAATAGATAATTATTTAATAATTTAAAATAATTAACCCCTAATTATTAGAATTAATCACAATTTATTACAAATATTTACAACTCATCGTTGTTTATTTGATTAGATCGATTATTTATAAATAATCAATCAATTTAATTAACTGATACGCTATTTATCGAATAACTACAAATTACTCGAATTATAAACCAACTCAACGATTAATCACTCGTATAAATACGAGCTACGCACTATTCTCGAATACTACGGAACTCATATATTATTATTGAAACTTATACGATTCGTCAATCAATTAATTATCTGTATTTAATTATACGATACGAACAATTACTGCAATATTATTCGAATAACTTACGCTCGAATAATAATTCTCATTATCGAATCACTACTCGCAATATTAACTAATTATTAGATTATTAATCATATTATTTAATTATTTTTAATCCTTATTTATTAATTAATTACCTAATTATTAATTAATTACCTAATTATTAATTAATTAAATAAATAATAAATAATTAAATAAATAATTAAATAATTAAATTCAAAGTTATAATTTAATAAAATAATTTAGAAATTAATAATATTATTTTTCAGAATTTAAAACTAATTTTTATCTAATTATTAGAATTATTAAAACTAATTTCTAATTTTCAGAAAATAAAATAAATATATAAAAATCCAGAAACATAAAACTGAGTTCAGGGTTTGGGTTTTTAGGATCAAACCCGGGTCGATTTCCGGGTTGCAAACCGGGTCGAACCCGGGTCGATGAAGAACAGCCACCGGCAACGACGCCGGTGGTTTTTCCGGTGAGCAATCTGACGTTCGAACGCGTGCTTTCTGGCTGACTTTCTACTGCGTTTTCATCCCACACGACACAAGGCTACTTCTCCTTCCCCCAGCAACGACGTCGAGACCGGAGAAGCCGAGAAACGCCGCCGACAGCGGCGGTTTCCGGTGAGTTCAAAACCTTAATCAAAATCGACGAAACCGGTGCCAAATGAATCGAAACTCAACGATCTACACACTCGTACTTATCAAAACATCAAACAATAACCAGAAATTCAAACCCGAATTCAAGATTAAAACCCGAAAATATGAATATAAATTCGATCAATCAAACATGAAAAACAACTACATAATCAAAAACTAGAGATCATAAGCTTCAAAATGAGTACTCACATGACTGATTTGGACTCCAGAATCACCTTCAAATTCAGCTTTGATTCTCTGCCTGTTCTTCACCAACACAAACCCTAATTCCCTTTTATTTTTCTATTTTCTGATTTTTAATTAAAATTAACTGAAAAATTAATAATAAATCAGGTATTTATATTTATGAAAATAATACCCCTAAGTAAAATTAAGGGTCTAATTACACTCCTAATAAAAATATTTGGCCCCAATTTTTATAATTTTTGGGTATTAATATTGAATTTTTAAATATCCAATAAATACAAAATTAATGCTAAAAATTCCCAAAAATTGTGAATATTACAAAAATGCAAAGAAAAATGATATATGATAAATTCATGATCATATAAAAATAAAAATGTGATTTTTGTGGGGTTTTTGGTACCCGAAGGGGTCCGGAAAAGTCATTTTTCGCGAAAAAGGTAAATTTGTAAAACGTCTAGGGGTTCAGAATAGCGATATGGTATAGGGCATTTTTGACAAAATAGGGCCAATGATTTTGTCTGAAATACGGGCTTTTAAAATATGGTTTTGAGCTGTACGGGTTTTGATATAAGATATATAACTTACGATAAAACACTCAATAAATATCCAAAACACGTTTGGATCAAAACAAATAACACGTAACACGTAGCAGTTAGGGTTTAATGACTCAACACATTTAATCACATATAAATGACATATTAATACACATATTTTATTATAAATATGATATACTACAACGTAAATTTCCCGGTCGTTACATTCTCTCCCCCCTTAATAGGATTCTGTCCTCAGAATCTACTACGAAAACAAAAGAGGGTATTTCTCTAACATTTCACTTTCAAGCTCCCAGGTTGATTCTTCAACCACTGGGTTTGTCCACAACACTCGCACTAAATATACAGACTTATTTCTCAACACTTTCTCTCGCCGATCTAAAATTCTTACCGGCTGCTCTACAAAAGACAAATTAGGTTGGATATCTATCGGTTCATACTCTATTACATGCCTAAAATCAGGATTATATCGCTTAAGCATTGACACCTGAAACACATTGTGAATGTGTTGCATATGAGGCGGTAACGCTAATTCGTATGCAAGCTTTCCTACTTTCTTCAAAATCTCAAATGGTCCGACGTATCGTGGTTTCAATTTACCCTTATTGCCAAATCTAGTCAATCCTTTCCATGGCGATATTTTAAGTAATACGTGTTCCCCTTCCTGATAGTCCATATCCTTCCTTGCTTGGTCTGCATATTTGCGTTGCCTGTTTTGCGCTGCATCGAGTCGTTTCCGAATAAGTTCAATCTTTTCTTTCGTTTGCTGAATTAATTCTGGACCCAAAATTTTACGTTCTCCAACTTCATCCCAATGCACTGGTGATCTGCATTTTCTCCCATATAGTGCTTCATACGGTGGCATTCCAATGCTGGCATGATAGCTGTTATTATAAGAAAATTCCACCAGGGGTAGATGCTCATCCCAACTGCCTTCAAAATCGATCGCACAAGCTCGTAACATGTCTTTAATCGTTTGAATAGTTCTTTCACTTTGCCCGTTGGTTTGCGGATGATAAGCGGTACTCATGTTTAATTTAGTCCCAAGGCATTCTTGAAATTGTCTCCAAAATCTTGAGTTGAAACGAGGATCTCGATCCGATACAATAGATATTGGAACTCCATGTCGCATCACAATTTCCTTGAGATACATGTGCACTAATTTGTCGAGCGAAAATCTTTCATTAATTGGTAGAAAATATGTCGACTTCGTAAGTCTGTCAATGATTACCCATATTGCATCATGATTTGCCCTAGTGCTTGGTAGTCCTACCACAAAATCCATCGCTAGATGTTTCCATTTCCATTCTGGAATGTCTAACGGTTGCAATAACCCGCTCGGACGTTGATGTTCCGCTTTAACTCGCTGGCATGTGTAGCATTTACTCACCCATTCTGGCATGTGTAGCATTTACTCACCCATTTTGCTATTTCCTTCTTCATATTCGGCCACCAAAAGTTTTCCCTCAGATCGCGATACGTTTTTGTGCTTCCTGGATGAATGGAATACTTCGAATTGTGTGCATCCCGCAGTATTTCTTCTTTTAATTCTGCCACATTAGGGATCCAGATTCTCGATGCAAAGCGTAAAATTCCTTCATTTCTTTCTGAGTTGTGATCTCTTCTCCCGTTAAGTCGTCATCTTGACTCATCACTTCATCTTGACAACGGCGAATCTTTTCTAGTAACTCCGGTTGGAAAGTCATAGTGTAGATAGATTCTGCAGATTCATTGGGAATGCGAATCTCAATTTCTAATTTGTCGAATTCCTTGGCTAATTCTTCACATGATGTTAACCAATTCAATCTTTCTTTCCTGCTCAACACATCCGCTACAACATTTGCTTTTCCTGGATGATAACTGATTGTGACATCATAATCTTTAATCAATTCCAGCCATCGACGTTGTCGCATGTTCAGTTCCTTTTGCGTAAAGATATACTTCAGACTTTTATGATCCGTGTAGATTTCGCATTTTTCACCGTAGAGATAATGTCTCCAAAGCTTCAATGCAAATACGATTGCTGCTAATTCCAGATCATGCGTAGGATATTTCTGCTCATGGGGTTTAAGTTGTCTCGAAGCATATGCAATGACGTTATCGTGTTGCATAATACACATCCTATCCAGCGATACGAAGCATCACTGTAAATGACGAAATTTCCTTGCTCGTCTGGCAATACCAATACTGGTGCGGTCACCAGCCGATTCTTCAACTCTTGAAAACTTTCTTCACATTTATTATTCCATTCAAACTTTTCACTTTTTCGAGTTAACTTAGTCAGCAGCGTTGCTATTTTCACAAAATCTTTGACAAATCTTTGATAATACCCTGCCAATCCCAAGAAACTTCGAACTTCTGTCGGCGTCTTTGGTCTTTCCCAATTCAACACAGCTTCAATCTTTGCTGGATCAACTTGGATGCCTTCTCTACTGATGATATGCCCTAGAAATTGTACTTCCCTTAACCAGAATTCACATTTCGAGAATTTTGCATATAGTTGCTCTTTCCTCAGAATTTCTAAAGCTATTCTTAAGTGTTCCGCATGCTCTCCTTCCGTCTTGGAGTAAATCAAGATGTCATCAATGAATACAATCATGAATTTGTCCAAATATTTCTTGAATACCCTGTTCATTAAATCCATGAATGTTGCTGGCGTGTTTATCAAACCGAATGCCATTACCAAAAACTCGTAATGCCCATATCTCGTGTGAAACGCAGTCTTTGGATTATCTTCAGCTTTAATCTTCAATTGATGATAGCCTGATCGCAAATCTATCTTCGAAAACCATGCTGCTCCTTTTAGCTGATCGAACAAATCGTCGATTCTAGGTAAAGGATACTTGTTCTTAATAGTGAGCTTATTCAATTCCCTATAGTCGATGCACAATCGCATGCTGCCATCCTTCTTCTTCATAAATAACACTGGTGCACCTCATGGGGATACACTAGGTCGTATAATGCCTCGGTCTAGAAGATCTTGCAGTTGCGTTGACAATTCCTTCATCTCAACTGGAGCCATTCGATACGGAGCTTTCGAAACTGGTTCTGTACCTAGTGCTAGATCAATCGTGAACTCGATTTCTCGATCTGGCGATAACCCTGGAAGCTCATCTGGAAAGACGTCCGGAAATTCACATACAACTGGAATGTCTTCTATTCTAGGACTTCCTTTTTCAGTATCTAACACGTAAGTTATGTATGCCTCACATCCTTGTCGAAGCAATCCTTTGGTCTGCACTACAGTGAGAAATTTATTCTGCTGCTTTTCGTCCTTGAATATTACCGTTGCATTATCCGGAGTTCGTAATTCAACTTTCTTATCCACGCAATCTATCTGAGCTTTATGACATGCTAACCAATCCAATCCTAAAATAATATCAAATTCTCCTAGCTTAAAAGGAATTAAATCTACAGAAAAATAATGTCCGGCTACTTCTACATCACACGCAGGACATACTCGATCTACCGGAACTTGGTCGTCATTCGCTAATTTTATAATTAACGTCTCGCCCAACCATTCAATTTCGCAATGTAACTTATCAAGAAATTCTTCAGAAATAAATAAACGGGTAGCTCCAGAATCAATTAATACTTTTGAATCTACGGAGTTCACCAAAAGCGTACCTGCAATCACACTTGGATTCTGTACTGCTTCTTTTATGGTCATGTTAAAAGTCCTTGCTCTGGGTTTATTTGGCGGTGGTGGCGGAGGTAATGCCAATACTTTCGGAATACTGGCTGCCATTGCTGGTCCTTTACAATTCCTAGCGATATGCCCTTTCTTTCCGCATTGATAGCAAGTGATTTCTGCTGTTTTTCCTGTCGGACATTCGTTAGAGTAGTGCCCTTTCTGCTTGCATTTGAAACATGTCACATCTTCTTTAATACATACGCCGGTATGCTTGCGTCCACAAGTTTTGCAATATGGCACTGGAACTTTAACAATTCCCTGCTGGTTGGAGACTTGGAAATGATTACCTGCTTTTTGTGTACCCTGTCCTATCCTTTTGAAATTCAGATTTTCCCGGGCTTGAAATCCCAGCTTCCTACTGGAACGGTCTTGGAAACTTCCCTGTCCTCTGTCTCGTTGAGATCTTTCACTTTCCCATTTGATGATCAAAGCTTTCTGGACTACAGCGGTATATGTTGTTAATTCAAAAACTACAACTTGCCTGTGTATCCATGGTCGTAATCCCTCTTGAAATCTCTGCACTCGTTTCTCTTCAGTGTCAACCTGTTCCGGAACAAACCTAGACAATTCATTGAATTTGACTTCATATTCTGTTACAGACATACTTCCCTGCTTCAGCTCTAAAAACTTTATCTGCATCTGATTCCTTACGTAGCGAGGAAAATGCTTTTCTAAAAATAACTCTTTAAACTTATCCCAAGCAATAACATCTTCACCCTCTAAAGCCTTTTTAGATTCCCACCAATAATTTGCCTCTCCTTTCAACAAGTAACTAGCAAAATCAGTCTTCTGGTCCTCACCTACCTTCATTAGTACAAAAGCCTTCTCTATTTCCTTTAACCAGGTGGTAGCTTTAATAGGATCAGTAGACCCATCAAATTCTGGAGGTTTAACTGACTGAAACTGCTTAAAAGTAACAACAGGTTGAGGCTCAGGACGAGGTGGCTGTTGTAACATTTGTTGTTGTATCTGCTGTTGCTGATGCTGCATCTGCTGCTGCATCATTACCATCTGTTGTTGCATCAGATGGAACATTTGGTTCATGGTTTCATTAGTCTGGCCTTCGGAATTGTTGTTAGAGGTCTCAGCCCTAGTCTTTCTTTTTGGTGCCATCTCTCTCTGATAATAAAACAGGTGATATTTATTTAACAGTTTAATAAACAATTGACAGTATGTAAGAAAAGAATTGATCCGGTACTAATAACATGATTTATATAAAGAAAACAGTTACGGAATATAAAAACTAGAAATGTAAGCAGTTAAATAAAATGGTTGTCCTTTTCATTTATTTTTTTTTATTTTTTTTTTCAACAGGGATTATAGTATGGAAGACTGTAAAGCAATAAAGTGAAAGTAAATGCTGTAAAACTGAAAAGACTGAAATTTAAATAAAAGAAATTTGAAAAGTTCAGTTTATATATATGACACCAGCCTCAGGTGTAAATGCTTGATACAAAAAGTCTCGCTCCGCTAGAAGTCATCGGGGCTATAAGTCATACTACCACTACAGGTCAAAATCCTACTACAGGTTAAACTACTAGTACACACATACACACTACTCACTAGGTTACACTATGCTGCCTCTATATACATCTATACTCTGAAGTCACTGTCTCAACTGTCCCTGACTCAGAACCCTCGTGGCACGTGACTCAACTCCTCCTATAATGCCTCTAGCACTGCCTCGGTAAGTCCCAATGCTCTACGATATGCTGTCTCTGCACTAATATCCTGCTGTCTCAGATCCATAAGCTGCTGAGAACTAACTCGGTGAATCTGACGTAACCTCTCCCTCAGTATGTAATCTGATCGTAATGCTCGGACGGGACCATCTGCCTGCGTTTCAAACAATCCAAGGATCTCTCTGCACTGGTTCTGCCATCGAACCCTCTCCTCTCTCTTCGCCTGAAAACGCTGATAAGTACCTGTATGATGCTCACGAAGATCCGTGCTAGAACCTCGAGAAGGTAACGGCCCATCGACTACTATCTCATCCATGAACTCCTGCTGGGGAAACTGATATACCCCGAGAACAGGGGTATAAATAGCTAAAGGGGCAGGAAATAAGACTGGCTGCTCCATAGGTGCATACACTGGTGTCTCTGCCTCTGGCTTTATCTGTGGAATATCTGGAATCTCAGGCTGCGGTACTGGAATCTGCGGCTCTAGGTCATCCCACTGTGGAAGGTCAATCATATCAGGAACATCAAACATCGGTAACTCTAAAGGTGGAAAGTCAGGCATCTCTGGCTCAAAATAAGGGAAATAATCAACAAAATCTGGTACCTCTAGTGGAGGTGGTATCTCTGGTGCTGGTCCAGGTGGTAATGGTGGAGGTGGTGGCAATGGAGGAAAAATTTGCACTGATGCTAGGGCTAGTACTGGTGCTGCTACTGGGTCTAACTCAGTCCGCTCTGACGAAGAAGCCATCTAATAATATACCAAAGAAAAGAAAAGGTCACTAAACAATTCTAAGATTTATACTTCCCTATTCTAATCTGACCTAAATCCTAACACTATTCTTCCTAATCTGACTATCCCTATCTTATGTGATTTCCCTATCCTATCTTAATCCTAATGTTCTTATTTTCAGGGACCAAACCTACAGCTCTGATGCCAAACTGTAACGCCCTCCAGACCCGGGGTATAAGTCTGGGGGTTACGAGCTAATCACCAAACCTGTACAAGCTTATTAATAAATAATAAAGAAATGAAACTAAACCCCTTAACAACTACCAGGACTTTTTTAGGTTGAAGTATGAAAACAAGAACCTCTAACTACTTTTATTACAAACCAACATTTAGAATCTCACAAACTTTCTTTATTACAAACCATTGTCTAACTCATTTTAAACTAAGTTCAGCTTTTATTCAAACACACATACTATCTATCAACACTCCACCTGCTCGGGAAACTCAAATCTTTCTTCCTGGATTGGGATCAACACCTTGGGTATAAGAGGATCCCGAGGCTTGACCTGCTTCTTTACCACTCGTGTCCTGACGGGTTTCATATTCCTTCTTAACTGAAAACAATAAGGTGAATAACAACAAAAAGGGGTGAGCCAAAAATTGCTCAACAAGTTTACACAATATACACAGTTAAAGCAATATAACTGAATCCGTAACCCAGGTATATCAGCAAAGATATAACCTCATAAGAATAGAAAGAAGGCCATTACTGGCGAATGCAAACGAACTAAACTGGACTCACGTTCACAGCTATACCCTGCTGATCAGCCAGGATACAGTGCAGATCTATATCTCACTATATAGATCCCGTCGGGCACCCAGGCACTACGGCCCATCTCAAGGATCCGGTTATGTCCCGGTCCTTAGGATTAAGTAACTTAATCCCCAAAAGTAATGTTATCCAGTCCCTGGAATAGCAACCGGAGCAATCGGTATACTTTGATATATTTAAATCACCAGAATATATCAATACTTGTGAGTAATAATTGGAATATGAATAATAAATTCAAATGAAAAGAATAATTCAAGAATCGAACTGAGATATGAATAAAGGAATTAAAGTAATGCAAATGTAATAAGAATCTGAAGAGAATATCACTATTCTGGAAAATAGAATAGGGGAGAAACTTGCCTTCTGTGCGACTTACTGCAATTAAATCACTTCCGTATATCCCCTAGTTGACCTGCCTTGCTGGCTTAGTTTCTGTTAGTAAAATAGACTGGTTAATTTATTTTGTACTTCAAGTTGCATCTTGCATCAACTTCATTTTGTTCTTATTATCTACCCATACGCTTATAACCAACTCGAATATTACATATAAGCAAGTAAGACTCGATTAATCACATAATACACATAAGCACATAAGCACATAATCATTTTTATAGTTAAAATAAATTTTAGAATAGAAATCGACTCGCTGATTGCTCCGTTGATCACCTTCTGCTTCATTTCCCATTTTTCCGGAATTTTTCGAACTCGTCTCAGCACGTATTTCAACTGATAATCAAGCAATCAATAGAATCAACTAATTTCGAGAAGAAATTAGGTCTTCATATTATTTTTAGTGAAAAAAATTCATTTTTCTGAGTCAACAGGCTTTCGTTTCGTTCAAATCGGACTAACGGTTGAATTATTATCAATTAAACACTGATAATTCAATTTATTAATCAATATAAATAATTATTGCTAATTTTTAAATCCCAAAATAATTTTTAAATAATTATTTAAGAAAAATCAAAGTCAAAAATAATTTTTTTCATAATTTTTGGATTTAAAATGAAGAAGTTATGATTTATCGAAAATTATGTGATTAATTATCGAAATAATTAATCACTTTTTAAATATTTAATAAATAAATAACTAATAAATAATTAATAGATAATTATTTACTAATTTAAAATAATTAATCCCTAATTATTAGGATTAATCACAATTTATTACAAATATTTACAACTCATCGTTATTTATTTGATTAGATCCATTATTTATAAATAATCAATCGATTTAATTAACTGATACGCTATTTATCGAATAACTACGAATTACTCAAATTATAAACCAACTCAACGATTAATCACTCGTATAAATACGAGCTACGCACTATTCTCGAATACTACCGAACTCATATATTATTATTGAAACTCATATATTCTCGAATCACTCGTTAATCAATTAATTATCTGTATTTAATTATAGATACGAACAATTACTGCAATATTATTCGAATAACTAACGCTCGAATAATAATTCTCATTATCGAATCACTACTCGCAATATTAACTAATTATTAGATTATTAATCATATTATTTAATTATTTTTAATCCTTATTTATTAATTAATTACCTAATTATTAATTAATTACCTAATTATTAATTAATTATATAACTAATAAATAATTAGATAAATAATTAAATAATTAATTAAATAATTAAATTCGAATTTATAATTTAATAAAATAATTTAGAAATTAATAATATTATTTTTCAGAATTTAAAACTAATTTTTATCTAATTATTAGAATTATTAAAACTAATTTCTAATTTTCAGAAAATAAAATAAATATATAAAAATCCAGAAACATAAAACTGAGTTCAGGGTTTGGGTTTTTAGGATCAAACCCGGGTCGATTTCCAGGTTGCAAACCGGGTCGAACCCGGGTCGATGAAGAACAGCCACCGGCAACGACGCCGGTGGTTTTTCCGACGAGCAATCTGACGTTCGAACGCGTGCTTTCTGGCTGACTTTCTACTGCGTTTTCGTCCCACACGACACAGGGCTACTTCTCCTTCCCCCAGCAACGACGTCGAGACCGGAGAAGCCGAGAAACGCCGCAGTACAGGCTTTTAAATCATGGTTTTGAGCTGTACGGGTTTTGATATAAAATATATAACTTACGATAAAACACTTAATAAATATCCAAAACACGTTTGGATCAAAACAAATAACACGTAACACGTAGCAGTTAGGGTTTAATGACTCAACACATTTAATCACATATAAATGACATATTAATACACATATTTTATTATAAATATGATATAATACAACGTAAATTTCCCGGTCGTTACAAAAGGGAAGTAGGACTCTTGAAGAAGATGAGGTGATTCTACGTATGGGCAATATAGCAAGGGTTGCCGCCATATCTGTAGGATCATTTAGTTTACATATGCCTACGGGCAAGACTATTATTTTGAATAATTGTTATTATGTTCCCTCTATTATGAGGAATATTGTTTCTATTCCTATGTTGGATTTGGATGGTTTTTCATTTTATTAAGAATAATGAATGTTCTATTCTTAGAGATAATGTTCTTTATGGATGTGGTACTTTAAATAATAGTCTGTATGTATGTGACGTAGAGCATAATTTACTTCAGATTGAACAAACTAATAAAAGAAAAAGGGATGATAAAAATCTCACTTTCTTGTGGCACTGCAGACTTGGTCATATTAGTGAAAATAGACTGCGGACATTGCATAAGGAAGGGTTACTTGACCCCTTTGATTTTGAATCATATCCTACATGTGAGTCTTGTCTATTGGGTAAAATGACCAAATCTCCATTTAGTGGACATGGAGAGAGGGCTGCAGATTTGCTAGGATTGGTACACACAGATGTATGTGGACCAATGTCTACGCAAGCCATGGGTGGATTTTCATACTTCATTACTTTCATAGATGATCGATCTAGATTCGGATATGTGTATTTGATGAAACACAAGTCTGAAGCCTTTGAAAAGTTCAAAGAATATAAGCATGAAACCAAACATAGTATTATAACTCTTCGATCAGATCGAGGTGGTGAATACTTGAATGGAGAGTTTCTAGATTATCTCAAAGAAAATGGTATAGTCTCCCAGTGGACTCCTTCATATACTCCACAGTTGATTGGGGTATCTGAAAGGAGAAATCGAACTTTGTTAGACATGGTTCGGTCCATGATGAGGTATGCGAATCTTCTAGTATTCCTATGGGGTTATGCATTGGAAACCTCAGCATATTTACTGAATAAGGTGCCTTCCAAATCTGTTCCTCAAACTCCATATGAGATATGGAAAGAAAGGAAACCGAGTCTTAAACACGTTAAGATTTGGGGATGTCCAGCTTATGTCAAGAAAGTTGACCCAGATAAGCTGGAATCTTGATCCGTAAAATGTAATTTTTTGGGATATCCTAAAGAGACTTTAGGGTATTACTTTTACACCGATCATCGGGTGTTTGTCTCCAGACATGCTACCTTCTTGTAAAAGCAGTTTATCCTTGAAGGAAATAGTGGGAGCAAAATTGAACTTGATGAAGTTCAAGAAGCACAAACTACTACGGATCAAGTGGAAACACCTGTTCAGACTAAACAACCTTCTGTGGAACAGCCCATTCGTAGGTCAGGGAAAGTGTCTTGCCAACCTGAGAGGTATTATGGCCTTGTCATTGAGAATGACAATGAGTTGTCAATCATTGATGATGACGACCCTGTGACCTATAATGAGGCTATGAGTAGTGTTGACTCAGAAAAATGGCATAGTGCCATGAAATCTGAAATGGAATCTATGTATACCAATCAAGTATGGACTTTGGTTGAAGCACCTGAGGGTGTGAATCCTATTGAGTGCAAATGGGTATACAAAAGAAATATTGGAGCAGATGGCCAGGTGGAGACCTATAAGGCCAGGCTCGTGGCAAAAGGATTCAAACAATGGCAAGGGATTGACTTTGATGAAACTTTTTCACCTGTAGCCCTGTTAAAATCAATTTGGATTTTGCTTGCGATTGCTGCTTACTACGACTATAAGATCTGGCAAATGGATGTGAAAACGGCCTTCCTCAATGGGAAACTTGAAGAGGAAGTGTATATGACACAGCTAGAGGGTTTTCTTTCCAAGGGAAATGAACACCTAGTCTGTAAGCTGCTGCGAACCATATATGGTTTAAAGCAAGCTTCTCGTAGATGGAACATCCGTTTTGATGAGACAATCAAAGAGTTTGGTTTTATCAAAAACGTAGATGAACCTTGTGTCTACAAGAAGGTTAGTGGGAGCGCGGTAACATTTCTTGTATTGTATATGGATGACATACTTCTTATAGGAAATTTTTTGTGACGCTTTCATCTGATTAGGGAGATTGTTGAAAGAGGAGATGTCATCATCAAGAGAGTTGACACACATAACGACATAGCAGACCCTTTAACAAAGCCACTTTCTCAAAGTCACTGTGATCATCATAAAGATAAGATGGGTATTAGATACCAGAGTGATTGGCTTTAGTACAAGTGGGAGATTGAAAGAGATATGTCCTAAGTCCAATCATGTATGATGATTTAGGAATAACTTTTATGTAATCTGTTTTGATTTCATTGATATTAATAAAAGACTTGTTTTGGTCTTATTGCGGGCTTTATCTATTTAAGTGTTTAAATAAGATATACCATAGTTTAGAGTAAAGCTTTTTATGGATTATGATGAGATCATAATAATGAGACCTAAAAGATGATAACTCTGAACTTAAATATTTCCTGGTCGTAGGATTACTAACTGGTAATTAGTAATCTGCAAAGATCGGTACATACTATGCTTGCTTCATTATGAAGGATGTCTGTTCTCATAGACATTTGTGTGGTGACACTATAGCTATTATGTAGGTGCTTATTATAGAATAAGTTCACTGAACATGACTCACACAGCTGAACAACTGATGGAGTTCACTCACGTGTTAACAGATGTTCACATAGTGATAGTTGTACTAGTATCCTTAGACTTGAGGTCATCATAGTCATCTTGTGTACACAGAACTATACTTTGGTTTAGTTCTTAGTCTCCAGGGACAATAATAAGGGCTCTACTGGGTGTAGGAATTTGTTCACGAAGATAGTGTATGATCAATAAAGGATCTACCCCTTCCACTGAAAGGAAGAGAATGTTCAATGGTGATCCACTTATGCTAGTTCAGGAATCTCTGGCCAGAGTGAATGAAATTAGAAATGAGTTTCTAATTCACATTAATTAGAACTAAGCATAGTGAATGGGAAAGCATATGATTAAATAAGATAGGTTTGACACGAGTTCCATGCCTTGTATTTAATCATGACATTGCAGGGTAGAAGAAATTAATTGTACGGTAACTATTCACTGAATAGGTTCTTGGTATTCTAAGCAGTTAATTCGTATTATCCGGATAGTCGCGATACGCTGAGAAGTATCCCTCACGATGTAGAAATATGATTAATTTATTAATTAATCATATTTAATGAATTAGAGAATTTATATAAATAATGATAAAATAGTTTTATTATTATTTATTTCTTCTACCGGCTTAATATTGAATCTACAGGGTCACACCATAAAAGAGAATGATTTAATGGTGGAGGAATTAATTAATAATGGCTGGTAATTATTTATTTGTGAAATAAATAATTAATTAGCAAATTTAATAATTGATTAAATGAGATTTAATTAATTTTAAATTAATTAAGAAAAGTTCTTAATATTATTAATTAAGAATTTAATTTTGGAAATTAAATCAAGTGAGAGAATTATTTTTCTAAAGTGTTTAGAAAAAGGGATTAATGATTAAAAGGTGTTTTAATTATTAGTTAATTGGTTAATAAGAATAATCAATTAAAGGCTTAATAATAATAATATTTTATGGAAAAAATTTCAGCTGAAAATTTTGCCTATAAATATACTATTATAAACCCTATTTGTCGCAACCCAAAAAAAACCCTAATTCTAAATTAGAAAAGAGAGGGAGGCAACTAATTCTCTCAACCTCTTCCTCCTTCCATTATTTTGATCTCTTGGTGGATACCGGTGGAGTGCTTCACAATTGAGGAGCAGCTGCTAGGGATCTCCGTTCATCGTTCTTGGATCGCTATTAAAGGTTAGTAACCGATCCCTCGATTTATTCACGATTTGTATGCGTATTATATGGATTTTATATCAAGAAAATGTTTTACCATGCTTCTGTGATGTATAAAATCCTGCATATTGTGGGGTCACAGTACGCAGCAGTTGGTTGTTTATTAAGATTAAGTGTTATTAATGGAAATGGAACTCGTGACAACCCAGATCCCCGACCCCGGATTTGGGGGTGTTACAGAAATGGTATCAGAGCCCAGCGTTATAAACCTCAGAGATGATGTGACGTTAAAATAATAAGTTCATTAAGATAATAAGAACTCTTTACAAGTTCATAGTCGGACTACCTAGCGTAGAAATGATAGTTAAAAACCCTTACGGGAAACCTTATGAATATCGTGATAGAAGCGTAGTTCGTTATCGTATAAGGTAGCGGGGCACCGAACCCTGAGGTTGAGGAGCAACAGCGCGATGATGTTTTACTACACATTGGTGATCAGATTGTGGATCCAATGGAGCACCGTAATGAGGGACCAGATGATGTTCATATTGAGGATGTAGCGGTTGAGGATGTTGTTCTAGAAGAGATTATTGCTGAGGAGGATCCTGTGGAGGATCCTAACAAGAATGAAGAAAGGACCGTTGAGGAATTGATTACCGTAGTTAGGGAGACTACCAGAGGTAGGATTGGCCGGTTACTATCGTAGGTTCGTTCAAGTTTGCAAAGATCGCAGCCCCTGTAACGCGGCTTACTCGTAAGACTGAGAAGTTCGAATGGACAGAGAAATACGAGAATAGCTTCCAAGAACTAAAACAAAGATTGGTGACGGCCCCTATGTTGGCGTTGCCGGATGGAAAAGGAGATTTTGTGATTTGAAGTGACGCTTCACACAAGGAATTAGGGTGCGTTCTTAGACAGCATGACAAGGTATTCGTGTACGCGTCAATACAATTAAGGGAACATAAAATTTGATATCCCACCCATGATCTTGGGCTCGCGGCAATAGTTTTTCCCTAAAGATTGGAGGCACTACTGGTATGGAGAGAAGTGCGAGATTTACACAAAACATAAGTGCTCTAGTACATTTTCACGCTGAAAGTGCTCAACATGCGCCAGAGAAGGTGGTTAGAGCTAATTAAGGATTATGATTGTGAGATTCTTTATCATCCAGGGAAAGCCAATGCGGTGGCTGACGCCCTTAGTAGAAAGGAGAGACTCAAGATGATAATGTCTTCGAAAGAGTTGAAAGAGATTTCGAGAAAATGGAAATAGAAGTGAAGGTAACCGGAGCCGGTACTGAAAAGCTGTTTGAAATTTCAAGGCAGCCCGAATTATTGGAAGAGATCATATTGTTCCATAAAAAATTGATGAATAGAGGCAGATAACCAGTGACTGGAGAAGAGATTAATACCTAGAAAGATGATGAGGGAATAATGAGGTATTCCTACAGAATTTGGGTTCCAAACATTTAAGAGCTTAAGGACGGGATCTTAGATGAAAGCCACAGTTGGAGGAAAAAGATTTAGGGCAAACCCTGAATGTGATAGTCAGGGAGGTCGCCATCAAGAAAGAAGGAACCCATAACATAATGAAGTGGAAAATACGGATTTTAACATATAAGATAACCCCGATTATTGGAGAAGGATGAAACATTTCATACTAAGAAAACAGAAGTCGAGCAAGGAAGGGATCACCAAGACGGTACACCTATGAGGCAATTTATGGACATGCCTAAACATAACTTAGAATGTTATCCCTAGCCCCCACCCTGAGGAAAAAGGCAGTGGGATATTCTTTTAGGACATTTAATTTGCTTAAAGCTCTCAGAGTTCCAAGGGACAAATGACCCAATCGAGGTGAGAGCCTGGCTAAAGGAAATGGGGAATAATTTGAGATTGCAAATGATTGATGAGGTGCAAAAAGACTATTTTTTTTAGTTACCTTCCAATAGGAGAGGCCAACCACTAGTGAAAGGCCAAGAAAGATATGGAGCCAGAGATTAAAATAAACTGATTAAAGTTCAGTCAATTATTTCCGGGAAAGTAATTCCCAAGATTATGGAGATAGTGTAGAAGCTTTAGGGCCAAAACAAAGGCGGACGAGTAGGATGAATTATGAATCTAAGTTGCAAAAGTTGTCAAGATTCATTCTGAGGAAACAACTCCTAGAATGACATAATGTTTGAAGTCAATGATTAGTGGGTTTATGAAATGATTTTAATAGAAAAGAAAATAAAAAGAAACTGAAAGGGAAAGGGATATAAAGGAAATAGAGTTGAGAAGTGATAAGGGAGTTAGGTATGTGAAACCCTAAGAAACTCTAACAATAAATATAGAGAAGTGTGTCATCATCAGCGTGATGGTGACTGATCATGAGATAAAGTCAGGGTTTGAAGGTGTAAACGATAATTATAATTAATCCCCTTTAAGTTGGGAGTATTCGGTGAAACTCCGGGTATAAGAGATATCCCAATATTGAAAAAACTGTTGAGATAAATAGCAGTAGTAAATGAGGATTTATTAATAAGAAGTTCACTTGAACACGACCAATATATTCCAGAACATCCCTGTTATCATTACCAAATCAGGAAAGAAAAGCAGATAACCATTGTTATCTTTTGGAGGCCATATGGAGTGACCTCAACTTGAATAAGGATGCTATTGTGAAATTTGGTATAGACTATCGAGGTGGGAATGATTGAATAAGATATTCTATCAAGGATATATGATTTGATTTATCTATGGAAGGATGCAAGTACCTTTTTAAAGGTGGAATTAAGGATAGAACCTCGATAACTTGAGATGGACCTAGGGGAATACATAAGGTTGGCATTTCACCATTAATAAGGACAATATGAGTGTCGAAGTATGAATTGGGAAGAATTAAAGTAACAACAATCTTTAAAGATTAGTGGAGAAAGTTTTTCAGAACTATATAGACAATGGTTCTAGTATTAGTAAATGGTATCTTGATATTCCCTGTACCTAGGGAGTACATGAGGAATGATTTAAGAATAACCTTGGAGAAGTTACAAAAAGAGTGGTGATATTAAGTTTTTACAAATAGAAACTATGGTAAAGGAAATATGACGTAATAATAATAATGCCAAGTGGGGCACGTGTTAAACCATGAGAAAGTATGGATTGAACCAGTAAAGGTCAAAATTATTTAAGGCAATTAGGACCTAAGATAAAAGACGTCATAAGTATGATCGAGAGTCAGTCGTGACAATGTTAACCTTTAAAGACCGAGGTGATAACTTTTGGAAAAATGGTGATATTTTTTTCTCACCAAAGCGTAAGGAAGAGCATTTTCACACAATCAGTGATTGGAAATGAGGTAGAAAATTTAGTTGGAGATTGTTCAAAAGACATTGATTATAAGGAACTATTACTATCAGGAAAGGCCAATGAGGTGGCCGACACTCTAAGTGTAAGAGAGCAATTATAGGCGCTCGTGCCAGAGGAATATAGTGATGATGGTTAGAGCCGTGAAGGTTGTATTATGGTGTGAAAGATTGACATTCCTTCTGATGATTGTGCGATACTCAACCGTAATAGTAGTTTGGTAAAGATTTAATTCATGTAATTGTCATGAACGGGCTATCTATTTTAGAAGGTCCGATCTTAAGAATAAGCCAGGACCATGTTTCAAAAACAGCTAAACAAACCCTTGAGTTAAGTCTTCTATTGAAGGCATATGATTAAGAATGGTATTAACATGTTATCGTTGCTTTGATTGAAACTCTTCTGCAATTTTATCTGCTTCATGTCATGTATGTACGTCAGGATCTGGAGTGTTCTTCATGAATTATGAATGGTGATTATGTTACCTCCTTAGAAGAATTTGATACAACAAGTAGGGACTTCGTATGGTTAACTATTAAGATTCCAAGGAAAACAAATGACTACCGTAGGTCCGTGGTGGACTATAGTAATGCATCAACGATTATTTGAATAATGAGCTGATTACAACCGTGAGAATTGTATTGGAATGGACGTTGAGATTGAGTACCACTAATCGGGTCGTGGTGATGTATAAGTTATTATTGATAGACCAACTAAGCCGAACATTTACCTATGATATATTTATTCCTTCTTATCGATAAAGAGTAGTATTACTATATGAAGAAGGTTGCGGTGTAGCAATGGATTCTAGTAACGATGATGTATAGAATGAAATTCCAGATTCAATTTTCGTTGTTGAGGGAGTTTCAACGGTGATTATTTATAAGCTCGAGCAAGAGCATGGGTTCATAGAATGATGGACGGAATAGTAAAAGATTCAGGCACATAAATTGTGATGTTATAATACTTAATGTTGAGATATATACATATATATGTTTTGTTCTCCTATGATAAACCTCTATAGTTCAGAGGTAGACTCCATGCCAGATGTTTTGTGGCAATATTTTTATATAATTCTCTTAATTTTTTTTCTTTTCTCTTCTTTTCATTTTCGTATAAACTGAGAAGAACAACCCTTCCAAAATGGGAGGTATAGCCGAATTACTATCTATCTGTGTGATAGAAGCCTAGTAGGATACCAAATGTTGTTTAATTGCTTGTCAAGTACTAAAGGCTGGCCACCTTCTGTACTAACTATGCAATAGAACAAGTGTTCATGATCATAATGATCTCTTAATAAATTCTTTTACTTTTGTATGATTGACTAAACTTTCGAAGATAGAAGCAGCTAGAAAAGGAGTAGTATGAGTACGATGGTATTGGGAATAAAAACACGCTATTGATACTAAGGTTGACGCATTTATTAAAAGTTTATAGAATGCTAATGAGCAAAAGCATAACCAGTATAGTATTAGGTACGGAAGATAGTAACGATTATGAACTGGAAAAGAGTGGATATTGAGAAGCATAAGCTATTGTGCTAGAAGCTATGATGAAAAAATGTGTGATAAATTTGAAAGGAATCTGGAACAATCACTTAACACGGATCGAGTTTTCTTACGATTATAGATCTTGTGTCAGTATTAGGATGACGCCTTATGACATCCTTGATGGAAGACAATGTCAATCACCCTTGTATTGGGATGAAGTTGGAGAGAGCAAGATGTTCGGGCCCGAACTGGTCCAAAAAAAACCAAGGGTATAGTGAATTTAATCAAAGGACGCCTGGTAGCAGCCTAAGATCGACACAAGAAGTATGAAGGTTTGGCCCAAAAGGGGCAAGGAATATGAACTAGGGAACCTAGCACTGTTAAAGGTATCCCCTTGGAAAGGATTGATGAGGTTCGGAAAAATAAGGAAAGCTAAGCCCAAAATACATTGGACCAATTGAGATTTTAAGACATAATGGGAAGTTATCAAATGAACTAGCCCTACCCCCGAACCTGCAGTAAGTTCATAATGTGTTCCACAAATCAATGTTAAGGAAGTGTAATCCAGATGCCAGACAAATAGGGGCATATGAGCGCATAGACATGCAACCAGGCGTAACCTATATGGAGCAACCAGGAAGGGTTATAGATGGAAAGGGAAAAAGTGCTTAGGAGCAGGGTTATCAAACTAGACCGAGTTTGGTGGTAGAACCACAATGTGGGAAAATTGACTTGAGAGTTAGAAAGTGCAATGATAAAAAAGTATCCCCATTCATTTTCTATCTGATTCCGGGACAGAATCCTTTTAAGTAGGGGAGACTGTAATAACCCCAATTTTTGGAAATTTTTGAAACCCTGATGAATAGTAACTTTTTGCTGATTGTGCCGATTAAGGAATATTTTCAGACCACACTATGTAGGAGTTCTTTTATTGATATTTTGAGATTTTATTAGTACTCTATACGGTATATGAGTGTATGTAAATGTCGTCATAATTTGAATTCCGGATATGATCATTAAAGGACTATAAAATATTAAGAGAGGGTTAGGGAAGCTCAAGTAATAAGATCCCAGATATGATCCCTCAAACGATCAATGAGAACGAGAGTTAAGCGAACTGTAAAAGAAATAAACGTTCGAAGGGCAAGCACATGCAAGTAGCATGAGAAGGAAGCTTCTAAGATAAGCTAAACCATGTGTTTAGAAGCAAGGTGACATCATCACACCACAAGAATGAGACATGTGGCAAAGTAGTGATGCAAACAATGACATAAGCAAGTGAAAACAAGATATTTAGCCAATAATTAACCACAACCATGCATTCTTTGCACAAATATCAAGGCAAGACAAGCAAGCAAAAGCTCTCCCCCATTTATTTCTTCTTCCATTAGAAATGAAGAAACATATTTTCAAAACTCAAGCTCTAGGCCATGGAAAATTACAAGGTTTGTTTCCTTAGATCCTATATTTCATAACTTAGTTTTACCATGAGTTTAAGATCAAGATTCCATGGTTTGGTTACCTAATCCACTCATCAAAGATGATGATGAATAGTAGTGAATAGTAACTTACTTTGATTTTCTTGATTTTCATGAAAGCTTAAGGTTGATTAAGCATAGATCAAGGTTCCTAGAGGCTTGTTAGTGACTACTCACTCTCCAAGAAAGGTATAAACTCTTGAACCCTTAGTTTTAAGTTTGGTTTGTTTAGATGATAATGGTGCTTATATGAATGGGTTTAGTTTGATGTTGATGGATTTTAGATTGTTGTTGAATTGGTGATGATTTTGTGTAGTTTAAACTTTGGAAATCGTTAGGTTATAGCCGTCGTAATGCTGGATTTTCTTTAAACTATTTTGTGATTAATTGTTGGACCCGAACAACCACTGCTATGAACTAACCACTTCCATTCTTAGATATTTTATGTTTCAAGCTTTGTTTTGATATATCTTTCGCTTAGATACGATTTACGGTTTAGGAGAAACGACCGTTTTAAGTTATGGTGTTTCGCAAACGAACCTTTACCCCTCGCCTAACTTTGAAACCTTGTTTAAGGCTCTTAAAAGACTAATTGGATTACAAAACAATTATATAAGGTGGATTAGGCAGTTTATAAAGTACTCACGAAAGAGTCGCCTTAAAACGTTTAATGGTTAATTTTTATAAAAATGGTGGAGCCGAGGGTACTCAAGCAACTTATGTAAATCGTTAAGCGCAAAATTGAACGTTAGGGTCTAAGTGGATAAAGTCTAGTTTCTTAAGCGACCGTGGTTTAATTCTGGATTATGTTGTTGTTCATAGGTTACCGGACCCACTCTAAGCTTAAGTCTACCCCGGAACACTCAGGCAAGTTTTCTACCCGCATAACTTTTGTTGTGATGTATATATGTATATGCATTATCTTGTGATAAGTGCATGATTGTTATTAGAATTGTTAGGTCTCACACACTGTAGAAGGGGGTTGAATACAGTGTTTATCACAATCAAATCGAATATAAGAACACATAAAACAGATTTTATTTAACACAATAAACTCTGTTACAATATGGAACTGTCCTCTCTCAGTGATGAACAATTATCACGAGAGCTGCTAGGGTTACAATAAATAATAACTTCGATTATGATAACACATATAGTGTAAACCCTATGTCTGTGTTTATATACTACACAGTTACAAGATAATCTCTAATTGATATTGAATATGATTCTGTATCCTAAAATATATCGATTAGATATCTTCTTTTCCAAGTCTTTTATTTTCCATAGAAATCTTCTCCATGCATATCTCTTCTTTATTTAGTCTTGATCTTCTTTCCTTTCAATAAGCCTTTCCTTAACTGTTCGTCCTCCCGCACTTAAGTTCTGATATCCATCTTCTGATAATTATCTCCTGATAATTTAAGTACTGATATCCTTAAGTTCTGACTTCCAGTAAGTGCTGATTTCAGTAAGTAATGATATTTCCTGTTTGTTAAGATCTGAAAACTAAACATGAAACACATTAGACATGACATCTCAAATATATCTAACAATCTCCCCCAACTTGTAAATTAGCATAATATACAAGTTCAATATATATTTGATGATGTCAAAAACATTAAGTACAAATGCACATGAGAATTTGACTAAGAAACTACAACTTATAGTACTTATAGCTTTTACCATCCTTAAAGTCTGATATCAGCTTTAGCCTGTATGTTCTTTAGAATTTAGCAGTTGCAGTCCCTGACTTGGCTTCATTATGTGATCTCTTTAATATCAGGAGTTGTCCTGAGATAATTCTTCAAAAGACATCTCTCAGAATATGCAAGTTCATTCAACATCCTCCTTTTGGCTTCTTTTAGCTCAGCTGTATCTTCACTTATCTGAAAGATAGCAGCTCTGAGATCATTGATCTTTGCCTTTCTTATATCCTCATTAAGTCTGATATAATAGGCTTTGTCTGATTCTATGTTGAATTCAACAACCCTATAACCCAGAAAGGTAGTAACAATCTTTGCAGTGTTAGGCTTCATTTCAACAATTTTTCCATCATAAGCTCTGTACTTAGGATAGTATGAGCTGTCAGACTTTATCCTGTAAAGTTTCTTCTGTCTCTCAATATTAGACCCTAAGAATTTGGCAGCATCATCTGTAGACTTGTTCTTTACTTGAAGCAAATATAGCACATGTTCCAATTCTTCATAGTACTTCAAGTTAATAGCATCCTTCCTAATCTGGAATACTCTCCCATCTGTCATGAAATATAACATAACCTGTTCTTTTAGTGCAGAGTGGTAAACCATCTGTACAGACTCCAATTGATCCAATCTTTCAAGAGTTGTGCCTATTCCTGGTTCAGACAGAGATGTAGGATCTAGAGTTGTGTTGCTTACTCTTCTTTCATCAGCATTTCCCAAACCAGTTTTATCTTTTGCCTCCTTTCCTAGAAGCAATCTACTCTGAAAACCTCTTGATGTACTCTTCAGAGTTTGAGCAGATTGTTTAGCTTGGGTGAATCCTGGTAAAGTAGTTGAAGATTTAACATGAGCAATGTCATAGGTTATTCCTTTATCTCCTGATGTCAAGCTAACTTGAGCTGTGTCAGAGGTTGTTTGCTTCCTTGTAGCATCTGAATTTACTAACTCCTGACTTTAAACAACTTGAGCTCTGTCAGAGGTTGTTTGAGAATCTTTCTTTTTCTACAAAATCAGATCAGTATCTTCATCAGCATCTATTTGTCCATTCATAGTTGGCATGTAAACACTTACAGGTTCATCAACTTTACTTTTGCCCTTAAACTTTGGATCATACTCCACTTGTGATTTGGCTTTAGATGCCTCAGCACTTGTTCTTTCTTTAATCACAATGCCTTTAGCCTGTGGAGGTTTCTTTGCTGTTGCAGAAGCTTTAGACTTAGATTGTGACTTATCAATTGCAGCTTTCAGTCTAGCTTCTTCTTCCTCCAGCATTTCAAGATTCATCCCTGGATTTTCTTTAAGAAACAGCTTCTTTGAGATCTCTTCATCAAGATCTTCTGGATTGACTAGAACTTGTTTACCTGAGCTTGATTTCTTGCCATCATCAGAACTTAGCCTTTGACTTGTAGTTCTATCTTTCTGTAATGAAGAGCCTTTGCTTTTTCTTTGACCTCCACCCTTTTCAGAGTTTCCCTGATCTTCATTTTCATCATCTTTTTCTTTCTATGATTTAGTAGACTTGCATTTGGACTTAATTACTTTCTCCTCCTTTTTGGCATCATCAGGAAGAAGCAGGGAGACAAGCAATTCCACAGAATTTTGAAGTTCATTAAGCTGAACTTGTTGAGCAGCTTGATTTTGTAAAAGATCAGAAATTTGAGCTTGCTGCTTGTCTGGAGACTTTTCAATATTTGCTAAACGGTCAAAGTTAGGCTTGAAAAACTTCTGGTTCTCTACTTTGATCTTCTTCGCATCCTCTTGAAGGTTCCTTGTACTCAGTGCTGTAACTCTAAGATGTGTCTTGAAATCATCATTGGCAAACATCTCACCAGCCTTTGTCAGATGTTCAGAAAGAACAGCTGCATTAGGGACAAATTCAACATTATTCCAGTCTTTGATCCATTCTTGCCCTCTTTGAGTCTCACTCCAAGGAACTGGATGAGCCATTTCTACAAACTTCTCGATAAAAGCAACCTTAGCAGCTGGTGGTAGAGGAGCATGTCCAGAAGGACCAGCTGCATCAGCATCTACATTAATATTAGCTTCATCAGAGTTTGCAGCAGGCAGTGCAACAGAATCTTCACTATCATCATCTTCTGATAAAATGACTGTATGAGAAGCAATTGGAGATCCATCTCCATGATCATCAGAATTTAGCACTGGAGTGGCTGGAGGAGTGTGCTGAGAAAGTTATGTAGTTGGTGGAGCTTCCAGATGCAAAACCTGAGGCACTTCCAAGTTATGGATGTCAATTTCATCACTTGGCCCCTGGTTATCAGCATGTACTGGAGATACTGGAGGTGTGGGAATATGAGTTGTTTCTGGCTCATGAAGTGGAGAGTGATGAGTTGCATGAAGGTCTGGATCAGCACTTGGAGAATTGTGAGCTTCAATAGGGTCTTGTGAGATCAGAGATTCCTGACCCCCTTCCTTAGCTGCTGCTTCCATTCCTTTACCAGAATCTGTAGGCCTTTTTGCTAATATTTTAAATCTTTTTGCTTTTGAAAAGACTGTAGGAGCTGCATCATCAGAATGAATTGTTCTTGGCCTTTTCAGGGACCTAGAACTCCCAGTCTATGTATCTTTCTGAGAAGAGACTTTCTCAGCTGCAGGAACAACAGGTTCTGTAGGTTGAACCTGTACCTTATCATCTGATTCATCTCTCAAGATGATCCTCCTTCTTTTTTGTTGTGAAACTTTCTTAGATCTTGATGTTGTTGCTCTAGCAGAAGAAGGCTGCACTGTAGTATGTGCTGATGGATAATGAGCATATTCTGATGTATGTGTTTGAAAAAAAATTGGTTTTTACTGAAGGATTATCGGTCAGTTATATAGACAAGGGAAGACCACGGGATGCAGGGAATGCGAAACGAAGAGAAGTAAAGCCTCGTCTCCCTAGACCGATAAGTAATTATGACAGCCATTAGAAGCTTAAAACAGGAGTAAATGAGCACACGAAACAAGTAAAAATTATTGTGCATATACGAGTACCACTAACCCAAATTAATTTGACTATTTATATCTCACCCAAACAATTTCTGATTTTAAATATGACTATTTCAGATTTAACCACAAATAAGTCAAGTAAAGAATCAGGATTTAATATCAGAACTTAGACTTATATCAGAACTTAACAGTCATCAGAACATGGCTCCTTAACTCTAAAAGTGAATGTTTTATTCCTGTAATTTTTCACACAAGTACTGATATGGTTTCATCAGAACTTAATCATCAGAACTTCCATCAGAACTTGTCTTCGAATTTATGCAACTGAGACTTAAACTGTTCATCTAAAATAACATTTATCACCACAGTAATTGTCATCATTCATATGGAGTGTATATGTGTGCAGTAAGCTAAATATCAGATAAAGATTAAAGTCTGATTTACTTCAGTACATCTTAGAAATAAGGCATAACTAAGAACGTTGCTCAAAATCTGTCATTATTCAGAAGTCTACTATAGAATGAGTTCATGCATGAGTCCACCTCAACTGTTTCGTGCTCATTTTATGCATCTTTTGAAATTCCATTTGACAGTGGCTTCTCAATGTAAGTGAGTCATGAATGCTTATAAGAATTTATGATATTATCACAGTATTTCTCCAGTAATCAGAGAATGTGAAAAGTCATCAAGAAAATTTTATTTTGCTTTTCTAATGTATATAACTTAATACCAGCAATGCACTTGGGTCTTCCTTTCCACATTTTTACTCTAGATCTCAAAAGAGTACCTGATTTTTATTTCTTTTCTTTTCTTTTTCTTTTGATAAGTGAGGCTTATCAGCAATTAGTACATCCATCAGATTTACCAACATCAGAATTTAACAGATAAGAAGCACTATTCTAATTTTTGACTTAGTAACAAGATACACAAAGTAAACTTTAACTAAGCTCAATATCAGAATTTGCTTGTGTTAAAAGATTTCCACATAAACAATTACTTCAAACATGGGATCTTTAGTATATTAAAGACTACTAGGTCAGCATCTAGCACAGTTATCCTCATTGGATTAAATAGTCACAGAAACAGTCATATCACTATCAGAGTTTAGAAATTCATATCAGACAACAATCAGTTCTTAGAAAATTTCTAATTAAGCACAGAATACACAAAGATAGTAATATCTATAAATACTGATCATAAAGTCTGATGTATCTGAACATAAACTAAGCAGATTTAGAGAAAGAACCTGAAACCATTCCAAGTTCATTTACCAATCGTGTAAAAGTAGCTTCACACAGTGGTTTTGTGAAGATATCTGCTTGTTGTTGATCTGTTGGAACAAAATGTAATTCCACTGTACCTTCATCCATATGTTCCCTTATGAAGTGGTACCTAATGCTGATGTGCTTTGTCATTGAGTGTTGAACTGGATTACCTGTCATAGCAACAACACTTTGATTATCACAGTAAATAGGAATTTTAGAAAATTCTAACCCATAATCCAGTAACTGATTCTTCATCCAAAGAATCTATGCACAACAGCTTCCTGCAGCAATGTATTATGCTTCCGCAGTTGATGTGGAAATTGACTTATGTTTCTTTCTAAACCAAGAAACTAATTTGCCTCCAAGATATTGGCAGCTTCCACTTGTGCTTTTCCTGTCAATTTTGTATCCTGCAAAATCTGCATCTGAGTAACCTATTATCTTAAAGTCTGATTCTCTAGGATACCACAATCTCAGGTCAGCTGTACCCTTAAGGTACTTGAAAATTCTTTTCACAACTGTTAAGTGAGGTTCTCTGGGATCTGCTTGAAATCTTGCACAAAGACAGGTAGCATACATGATATCAGGTCTACTTGCAGTTAGATAGAGTAATGAGCCAATCATACCTCTGTAATAAGTAATATCTACTGATGTACCAGTATCCTTATCCAATTTTGTTGCAGTGGCCATAGGAGTGGATGTACTTAAACAATCTTGTATTCCAAATTTCTTCAACAAATTTCTGGTGTACTTAGATTGATAAATAAAAGTTCCTTCTTCATTCTGCTTGACTTGAAGGCCCAGAAAGTAGCTGAGTTATCGCATCATACTCATTTGATATCTTGACTGCATCAGCTTGGAAAACATTTTACAAAGTCTGTCATTTGTAGAACCAAAAATGATATCATCAACATATATCTGCACCAAAAGTAAGTCCTTTTCATGGTTGAGATAAAACAATGTTTTGTCAATAGTCCCTCTGTTAAATCCACTTTCCAGAAGAAACTGAGCTAGTGTCTCATACTATGCTCTTGGAGCTTGCTTAAGGCCATAAAGTGCTTTGTCAAGTCTGTAGACATGATTAGGAAATTTTGAATCTACAAAACCTGGAGGTTGTTCAACATATACTTCCTCTTCCAGTTCTCCATTGAGAAAAGCACTTTTCACATCCATTTGAAAGACTGTAAACTTTTTGTGATCAGCATAAGCCAAAAATATCCTTATGGCTTCCAATCTAGCAACTGGTGCAAATGTTTCATCATAATCAATTCCCTCCTGTTGAGAATATCCTTTTGCAACCAACCTTGCTTTATTCCTTGAAATTATGCCATCACTATCAGTTTTGTTTCTGAACACCCACTTTGTACCAACAACAGATCTGTTCTTTGGTCATGGTACTAGGGTCCAGACTTTATTTCTTTCAAATTCATTTAACTCTTCCTGCATTGCTTGCACCCAATCAGCATCATGAAGAGCTTCTTCCACTTTCTTTGGTTCAGTCTGAGAGAGAAAAGAGTGATAAAGACATTCATTTGATGTAGTTGTTCAAGTTTTGACACCTGCATCAGGATTTCTAATAATTAAGTCAGGTGTATGTGTTTTAGTCCACTTTCTTGCAGATGGAAGATTTTCTCTAGAACTGGATGCTTCCCCATGATCCATGTTGTCTTCATCAACATTTTCTGATGCTCCCCCTGAAATTATGCTCTCTGTAACACCCCCAGATCCGGGGTCGGGGATCCGGGTCGTCACGGTCTTTCTTTCCATAATATCACTTCACTTAATTAATAATAATAACCTTATGCTGTGACCCCACACTAACACACACCACAACCCATTATAGTCTCAGAGATGAAATTTAAATAAGTACAAGTCTTTGAATCCACAATTTAAAAGTTATTACAACCCAAAATGATTTCTTGATAAATTTACAGTTAATTGCCATTATCTGCCACAAGTTATAATTATACATAATTGATTCTCAAAAGTAGATGGTCTGATCTACAATAGATCTACCTCTGCAGCTATAGCAGCTATAACATCAACGGGAAGACGCGGGACGCTTCCCACGCGCTTGCGCTGGGTCTGCTGGAGTCTGGCCATCTTTCCTAACTGTTGTTGTGTGATGAAGAAATAAAGCAAGGGTGAGCAGCAAGCCCACCAAAATAATATGTATAATGATTTGCAATATATGAGCCTACTCATAATACTCATGAAAGTCTTGGTCAAAAGAAATGAACCAAGTTGATATCTTAATGCGATGAAGTCGCAAAATATTCAGTATATATATATACATATATACTTTTAAAAATATTGGAAGTCCTCTTCCATGCATAATATACACAAAGTCCCAGTGTATAACTGTATAAAAAAATATCGTTGCAAGGTGATCTCATATATCTAACCTTGTCTCAACGTTTTTCTGAAAATCTTTGTCATTCATAAGACAATTATTAATTAGATATAAGTTTAAAAGATGAAGTTACAAGATACCCCAATATACTTATATCTTTCCCAATACTACTTGAACTACCACCGTTCAAGTTATAATCAGTTTCAAAAGTTCATCACATAGATGAGACTACAAGACAAGATTTGAATAGATTCAATCTTTGAAATATTATTGAATGAAATAAAGTTACGAGATACTTTATTTAGTCCCGATATATATATATATCCACATATATATATCTCTTAAACATTTCCTGGAACCTCTGTTATGTAAAGTATGAACAGAGTTTGAAACATCCAATGAATTTTGGAAAGGAAAAGAATTTTGGCATAAACCAGATATCTTGCTGATCAGGCAAAGATACCAATAAGTAACCTTTTCTACTAGTAGATGGATGAATCCCCCACCGGTCATCACCCTGGCCACATAAGGACCTTGTGCTGGACCGCCACCCGGCCTCTTACGCGTTGATGGACTGCCACCTAGCCACTTACACTTTGATAGACCGTACCCCGGCCTGTCGCTTATGCCGACTCAATTAGATGGGCTTACTTCCCGAACATTGGGCAAGTAATCAATTCATTTATCAAAACAGCAACCTTGTTGCGAATATAAAATACACCATAGAGCCGGATCCCCAAGATTTTGAGCGAATATTCAAGTCTCCTTCGAAAGGAAGATCTTAAATCGGAAAACGAGTTTTGGGATCCGCTCTAACTTTTAAAATCATTTTGAAGACTCGAAAACATTTTTAAGAATGTTTGGAGTAAAGCTGATTTAATGAAATAAATCAGTCCCGATATATTAGAAAATATCTGAATATTATTATTTAAATAATACTCCCATAAAGAATAATCTTTATAAAAATAATTGAAGTATAAGTTTTAAAACTTATACTTGAAACGGGTATTAAATAACCAAAGATACACTTATATGAAAGTATTATCTTTATTTGAATCATCGAAAATAAGTTTGATTATTAACACCTTATTCTTTAATAAAATAAAGAATATATTTCAGTAATAAGCGGAGTCATAATACCTCGAATGAATATTATAAATAATATTCATAAAATAAAGGAGTCATACATCCTTGATTGAATATCCAAGTAATATTCAATAATAATATAAAGGAGTCATAAGCCCTCGAATAATATTCGAAATAATATTCAATAATAAAATAAAGGAGTCATAAGTCCTCGGATGAATATTCGAAATAATATTCAATAATAAAATAAAGTTAAAGTTATCGAATAAACCTTATTCGATTAATAGTTTGGATAACCATATATATATATAAATATATATATATATATATATATATCCATATCCATATATACAAAATCTACTCGGGATCCTCGACTCCCGGTTTTAGAAAATATTTTCACCTTTGGGTCCTTATACTAAGGGTATATGCAAATTACTGCTATTCTCTAGCATAGGTATTATCAAATGAACCAACAGATATATATGGCAAGAATACGAAACAGGCATGCATATATATACCATATCAGCATGCTTCAATATATCGCAACATTTGCTAATTAACCAACATGCATCTATCACAAGATAATGCATATACATATATACATCACAACAACAGTATAACGGGTAGAAAACTTGCCTGAGCGACTGGGGGTTACGAATGGCTCGGGACGAGTCTGGTAACCTATAAGCAACAAGTAAGTTGGAATTAAACCAAAGTCACTTGTAAATCTATACTCTAACCAACTCAGACTCTAACGCTCGTTTTGCGCTTACTGATTCGCTTAAGTCACTCGGGTACCCTCGGCTCCACCATTTTTAATAATTTAACCTTTACGAGTTTTAAAGCGATTCCTTCGCGAGTGTCTTACCAACTTCCTAACACACTTACCATAAATGTTTCATACATTAATTAACCCTTATTGGTCTTTAACCTATGTTTCAAAGTAAGGCGAGGGGAAAAGTTTCGTTCGCGAAACGCCGTTACTTGAAACGGTCGTTTCTCCTGAACCATGCATCGGAATCGAATGAACTACATATCAAAACGAAGCTCGTAACATGAGCTATCTAAACATGGCAGTGGTCATAATCTAGAAGGGGGTTCTCGGGTCCTAATGCTATGCACAAAAACAGTCCAAAGAAAATCGGACGTTACGACGGCTATGTTTACGCGATTTCCAATATTTTAAACCATTCAAACCCATTCCAAATCAACCTCAAATCCAACATACAACCAACATCCATCCTCATCACATCATAACAACCCCAAACAATTCAATTTAATCATTCATACTTATGCCTAAGCTTAACTTTAATCATACTTAAGTTCTTTTAATCAAAACAACAACATTTACCATTCCATTTCAATACCAATTCAATCCCAAACTCTAAATCACCAACAATAAGCTACCATATCACCCTACTAATCAAAATCATCTTATAATACATAGGAATCTAGGGTTTGGAGATGGTATACCTTCCTTGAAGTGGTGGGAGGAGCTAGGAAGCCTTAAGAAGCTTTGAGAAGTCTTAGGAATGCTTGGATCTTCAAGGAAAACAAGAAAAACTTCAAGTTAAAAACTTGAAAACACTATTCATTGTATTCTTCTTTGATTAAATGAAGAAGATTGAGAAGGAATTGATGGCTTAAACTCATGATATAGCCCTAACTAAGCATGAAGATGATTAGGGAATTAACTCACCAATTTAGGAGGCTTGGATCTTGAGTTTTTGAATTCTTGCCCATTTGCAATAGTAAAAAGCCGAGAGCATGATGAACCATGCCTTGGTTTCTTTTTGATTTTGATGAAAATGATTTTGCTTGGCTTGGTTGGCTTGTTTTTGTGTTTGATTTAGTTAATTACCTTGTTGCCCTTGAATTTGTGTGGTTAAAAAGCCACCACACCTCCTTCCTTCCCATGTCATGCTTGTGTCACCTTGCACATGTCATAATGCTCCCACTTGTCCACACCTTGTGGTTTGATGATGTCACAATCCCTGGCTTCTTGTACAAGCTTGTCTCTTGGTCACTTATTTGTTTTACGGTTCGCTTATCTTTCGTTCTCGTTTATCATTTGAGGGATCATACCCGGGATCTTATTACTTAGGTTCCCTTAACCTTTCTCAATATATTGTATTCCTTCTATGATCCTCTCTTATAATCCTTTAATTTAAATCCTTTTTATCCTGTTACCTTATACTCAATTCTCTCCGTATCTTGTGGATTTCCGGGAAAAATCAAAGTGTTCGGAATTGGATTCTGACGATCTTTACATACACTTATATACCACATAGAGTACTAATAATATCCCATAAGATCAATAACAGAACCCCTACATAGCGTGGCATGAAAAGTTTTCTCGTTCAGCAAAAACACTATTCATAAGGGTTTCAAAATTTCTCAAAAATTGGGGTTATTACAGTCTCCCCTCCTTAAAAGGATTCCGTCCCGGAATCAGATAGAAAACAAATGGGGATACTTTCTTAGCATTACACTTTTTAACTCTCGAGTCAATTTTCCCACATTGTGGTTCTACCACCAAACTCTGCCTAGTTTGATAATCCTTCTCCTAAGCACTTGTTCCTTTTCACTCTATAACCCTTCCTGGTTGCTCCATATAGGTTACGTCGGGTTGCATATCTATGCGCTCATATGCCTCTATTTATCTGGCATCTGAATTACACTTCCTTAACATTGATACGTGAAACACGTTACGACCTGCTACATATTCGGGGTTAGGGCTAGCTCATATGCTAACTTCCCAAACATCTTAATATATCCAAGGGTCCAACAAATTGTAGACTTAGCTTTCCTTTCTTTCCGAACCTCATCAATCCTTTCCAAGGGATACCTATAACATTACTAGGTCCCCTATTTCATACTCTTTATCCTTTCGTGTCAAATCAACATACTTATCATGTCCATCTTGGGCTACTACTAGCCGTCCTCTAATTAGATCTATCATATCCTTGGTCCTTTGGACTACTGCGGGTCCGAGCATCTTGCGCTCTACAACTTCATCCTAACATAAGGGAGATCGACATTGTCTTCCCTCAAGGATCTCATAAGGCGACATCTCGATAATGACATATGATCTATTGTCGTAAGATAACTCAATCCGAATTAAGTGATCATTCCAAATTCTTTCAAGTCTATTGCACAGACTCTCATTATTGCTTTTAGCATTAGAGCTTCTGCTTCTCAATACCCATTCTTTTCCAGTTCGTAATCGCTACTACCTTCCGTTCCTAATATTATACTGGTTATACTTTTGCTCGATAGCGTTCTATAACCTTTTAATAACCACGTCAACCTTAGTATCACGAATGTGTTCCCATTCCGCATACTACCACCACTTTATTACTCCTTTTTCAGTTGTTTCTATTTTCCAAAATTTGATCAATCAAATAGAAGTAAAGGAATTTGTTGAGAGATCACTATGATCATGAACACTTGTTATATCGTATAGTTAGTACAGAAGGTGGCCAGCCTTTAGTACTTGACAAGCAATTAAACAATAGCTGGTATCCTACTCGACTTCTATCACACAGATAGATAGTCATTCGGCAATACCTCCCCTTCTGGAAGGGTTGTTCTTCTCAGCTTACATGAAATGAAAAGAAGAGAAAAGAACGAACTAAAGAGAATTGTATATATGAAAAAAATATACTGCCACAAAATATCTGGCTTGGAACCTACCTCTGAACTATAGAGGTTTGTCATAGGAGAACAAAACATATACGTATTTATATCAACATCAAGCATTATAGCCTCGTATTTCCCATGCCTAAATATTTTCGCTATCCCGTCCATCATTCTATGGACCCACACTCTTCCTCGAGCTTATACATAATCACCTTTGAAACTCCCTCGACATCGAAAATCGAATCTGGGATCTCATTCTATACATCATCGTTACTAGAATTCTATGCTTGCACCGCAACCTTCCTCGTATAATAATACGACTCTCTATTAATAAGAAAGAATAATTATTCACCAGGTAGATACTCTACTTAATTAGTCTATCAATGATAACTTATACACTACCACGACCCGATTAGTGGTACTCAATCTCAACACCCATTCCAATACAACTCTCATGGTTGTAATCAGCTCACTACTCGCAGAATCATTGCTGCCTTACTATGGTCCACCACTGACCCACTGTAGTCATTCATTTTCCCTGAAGTCTTAATAGCTAACCATACGGAGTCCATACATCTCGTATCAAATCCTTCTAAGGAGGTAACATAATCACCATTCCTGATTCATGAAGAACACTCCTGATCCTGACATACATACATGACATGAAGCAGATAAAAGTGCAGAAGAGTTTCAATCATAGCAACGATAGCAGGTTAATACCATTCTTAATCATACGCCCTAAATAGAAGAATTAACTCAAGGGTTCATCTAGTCCTTTTTGAAACATGGTCCTGGCTTATCTCAAGATAGGACCTTCTAAGATAGATAGCCCGTTCATGGCGATTACACAAATTAAACCTTTACCAACTACTATTACGGTTGGGTATTGCACAGTCATCAGAAGGAATGTCAATCTTCCAAACCATAATTCAACCTTCACATTTTTAACCATCATCACTGTATTCTTTTGGCACACGCGCCTATAATTATCCACTTACCTTTAAAGTGTCGGCCACCTCTTTGGCCTTTCCTGATAGTACAATTTCCTTATAGTCAATGTCATTTTAACCACCTCCAAATAATTTTCTACCTCATTTCAATCACAGCTTATGTGAAGATGTTTTCCTTAAAATCTGATGAGTAAAAAAAAATCACCATTTTTCCATAAGTTATTGCCTCAGTCTTTAGAGGTTAATCACTGTCATGACTGACTCTCAATTATACTTAGAGCATCTTCTATCTTAAGTCCTAATTGCCCTGAACAATTTCGACCATTACTGGTTCGATCCATACCTTCTCGTGGTTTAACACGTGCCTCACTTGGCATCAATATAATTACGTCATATTTCCTTTATCAACATTTCTATTCTTGAGAATTTTGAATATTACCTTTTTCCTTATAAAACCTCTAGGGTTATCCTTGAATCGTTCCTCCTGTATTCCTTAGATACAGGGCATATCAAAATACCATTTACTACTACTAGAACCATTGTCTATATACTTTTGAAAAAAAAAATTCTCCACGGATCCTTTAAAGGTTGTTGTTACCTTAATCCTTTCCAATTCATACTGTCAAAACTCACACTGTCCCTATTAATGGTAAAATTCCAACCTTTATGCATTCCCCTAGGATTCATTTTAAGTTACCAATGTTCTATCCTTAATTCCACCTTTAAAAGGTACCTGCATCCTTCCATGGATAAATCAAGTCATATTTCCTTGATAGATTATCTTTTTCATCATTCCCCACCTCGATAGTCTATACCTAACTTCATAATAGCATCCTTATTCAAATTGAGGTCAATCCATATGGCCTCCAAAAGATAACAATGGTCATCCGCTTTTCTTTCCTGATTTGGTAATGATCACATGGATGATCTAGAAGATATTGGTCGTGTTCAACGTGAACTTCTTCTTAATAAATCCTTATTTACTTTTGTTGTTTATCTCAACAGTCATCTCAATGTTGGGATATCTTTCATACCTGGCATCTCCCTTCCTGGGTATCAAGCCACCGGTCTTACACTTCACCTTCTTGAAGGTCACTTCCTTCATCCAATTTTCTTAATTTCTTACTTTCTTGTCTCCTCAGTCTATCCGCGTCTCATTATTTATCCTTCGAATTATCTCAAGGTTTCCTCAAATCCTCCCAACTTACAGGGGATAAAATGTACATAACTCGTATGCCTTCAACCATCAACTTTAACTCATGGTGAATCACCCTCATACCAATGATTACATACTTTCCTATTTTTATTGCTACGAGTCTTTAGGGTTTCCTCATACCCAACTCCCTTATCATTTCTCAAACTCTATTGCCTTTATATTCCTTTCCACTTCAGTTTCTTTTTATTTTCCTTTCTTTTATCATTATTTCATGAACCAATCACAACATAAGCATTGATTTTAAACATCCCGTCATTCCGGATTCGTGTCCTCAAAACGAATCTTGATAACTTTTACAACTTAGATTCCTAATTCATCATACTCGTCTGCCTTTGTTCTGGCTCTAAAGCTTTTACGCTATCTCCATAACCTTGGGAATTACTTTCTCGAAACAATTGATTGAACTTTAATCAGTTTATTATAATCTCTTGCTTCGTGCCTTCCTTGGCCTTTCACCAGCGGGTGGTCTCTCTCTTAGGAGGGTAAGTGATAAAAACAGTCTTTTGTGATTCGTCAATCATTTAGAATCTCAAATGATTCCTATATTTTCTTTAGACAGGCTCTTGCCTCGACTGGGTCAGCTTGTTCCATGGAACTCTGAGAGCTTAGCGACTTAAAGGTCCTGAAAGAATTTCTCACCGCACTGTCTCCTCAGGGTGGTGGTTGGGGATAATAGTCTAAGTTCTTTTTAGACAGGTCCATGAATTGCCGTATAGGAGTACCGTCTCGGGTCTCCTTTCCTTACTCGACTTTCTGTTTCCTTAGTATGAAATGTTTCATCCTACTCCCCATAATTGGGGTCATCTTTTAATTTAAAATCCTTATTTTCCACTCCATTATGTCACGGGTTCCTTCTATCTTGATGGCGACCTCCCTGCCTATCACGTTCAGGGTTTACTCTAAATCTTATTCCTCAAACTATGGCTCTCATCTAAGTTCTCATCCTTACGCTCTCGAACTTTCGGAACCCAAATTCTATAGGAATACCTCATTATTCCCTTATCATCTTTCTCGATATTAATCTTTTATCTAATTGTTGGCTCCCTGCCTTCATTCATAACTTTTTCTGGCACAATATGATCTTTTCCAATAATTCGGTCTGTATTGCAATCTCAAACAGCTTTTTGGTACCGGCTTCGGTTACCTTCACTACTATTTCCAAAATCTCTTATAAACTCTCCCAAAGACATTATCATCTTGAGTCTCTCCTTTTTACTAAGGGCATCAGCCACCATATTGGCTTTCCCCGAATGATAAAGAATCTCCCAATCATTATTCTTGATTAGCTCTAACTGCCTCCTCTGGCATATGTTGAGCTCTTTCTACGTGAAAATGTACTAGAGCACTTATGGCTTAGGTAATTCTCGCACTTCTCTCCATACAAGTAGTGCCTCCAATCCTTAGGGTAAAACTATTGCCACGAGCCTAAGCTCATGAGCGGGGATATCGAATTTCATATTACCTTAATTGTCTTGACATGTACGCGATTACCTTACCGTGCTGCATAAGCACGCACCCTAAGCCCTTGTGCGAAGCGTCACTACACTTCACAAAATCTCCTTTTCCATCTGGCAACGCCAGCATAGGGGCCATCACCAACCTCTGCTTCAGTTCTTGAAAACTATTCTCGCATTTCTCTATCCATTTGAACTTCTCAGTCTTACGAGTAAGCCGCGTTAAAGGGGCTACTATCTTTATAACTTGAACGAACCTCCGGTAGTGACCGACCAATCCTACCTCTGGTAGTCGACCTAACCATGGTCATTAATTCATCAGTGGTCCTTTATTCATTCTTGTCAGGATCCTCCATGGGATCCTTCTCAGCAACTATCCCTTCTAGGACAACATCCTCAACCGCTACATTCTCAATATCAACATCATCCGGTCCTGCATTAGGACACTCTATCGGATCCACAATCCGATCTCCAATTAGTAATAAAACATCATCGCGTTGTTGCTCCTCAACCTCAGGGTTCGGAGTTCCGCTACCATATACGATAATGAACTACACTCCTATCACGATATTTATAAGGGTTCCCATAAGGATTTTAACTGTCAGTACTACGTTAGGTAGCCCGACTATGAACTTGGCAAGAGTTCTTATTATCTTAGTGAACTTATTATCTTAACGTCCCATCATCTCTGAGGTTTATAACGCTTAGTTCTGATACCATTTCTGTGACACCCCCAGATCCGGGGTCGGGGATCCGGGTCGTCACGGTCTTTCTTTCCACAATATCACTTCACTTAATTAATAATAATAACCTTATGCTGTGACCCCACACTAACACACACCACAACCCATTATAGTCTCAGAGATGAAATTTAAATAATTACAAGTCTTTGAATCCACAATTTAAAAGTTATTACAACCCAAAATGATTTCTTGATAAATTTACAGTTAATTGCCATTATCTGCCACAAGTTATAATTATACATAATTGATTCTCAAAAGTAGATGGTCTGATCTATAATAGATCTACCTCTGCAGCTATAGCAGCTACAACATCAACGGGAAGACGCGGGACGCTTCCCACGCGCTTGCGCTGGGTCTGCTGGAGTCTGGCCATCTTTCCTAACTGTTGTTGTGTGATGAAGAAATAAAGCAAGGGTGAGCAGCAAGCCCACCAAAATAATATGTATAATGATTTACAATATATGAGCCTACTCATAATACTCATGAAAGTCTTGGTCAAAAGAAATGAACCAAGTTGATATCTTAATGCGATGAAGTCGCAAAATATTCAGTATATATATACATATATACTTTTAAAAATATTGGAAGTCCTCTTCCATGCATAATATACACAAAGTCCCAGTGTATAACTGTATAAAAAAATATCGTTGCAAGGTGATCTCATATATCTAACCTTGTCTCAACGTTTTTCTGAAAATCTTTGTCATTCATAAGACAATTATTAATTAGATATAAGTTTAAAAGATGAAGTTACAATATACCCCAATATACTTATATCTTTCCCAATACTACTTGAACTACCACCGTTCAAGTTATAATCAGTTTCAAAAGTTCATCATATAGATGAGACGACAAGACAAGATTTGAATAGATTCAATCTTTGAAATATTATTGAATGAAATAAAGTTACGAGATACTTTATTTAGTCCCGATATATATATATCCACATATATATATCTCTTAAACATTTCCTGGAACCTCTGTTATGTAAAGTATGAACAGAGTTTGAAACATCCAATGAATTTTGGAAAGGAAAAGAATTTTGACATAAACCAGATATCTTGTTGATCAGGCAAAGATACCAATAAGTAACCTTTTCTACTAGTAGATGAATGAATCCCCCACCGGTCATCACCCTGGCCACATAAGGACCTTGTGCTGGACCGCCACCCGGCCTCTTACGCGTTGATGGACTGCCACCCAGCCACTTACACTTTGATAGACCGTACCCCGGCCTGTCGCTTATGCCGACTCAATTAGATGGGCTTACTTCCCGAACATTGGGCAAGTAATCAATTCATTTATCAAAACAGCAACCTTGTTGCGAATATAAAATACACCATAGAGCCGGATCCCCAAGATTTTGAGCGAATATTCAAGTCTCCTTCGAAAGGAAGATCTTAAATCGGAAAACGAGTTTTGGGATCCGCTCTAACTTTTAAAATCATTTTGAAGACTCGAAAACATTTTTAAGAATGTTTGGAGTAAAGCTGATTTAATGAAATAAATCAGTCCCGATATATTAGAAAATATCTGAATATTATTATTTAAATAATACTCCCATAAAGAATAATCTTTATAAAAATAATTGAAGTAGAAGTTTTAAAACTTATACTTGAAACGGGTATTAAATAACCAAAGATACACTTATATGAAAGTATTATCTTTATTTGAATAATCGAAAATAAGTTTGATTATTAACACCTTATTCTTTAATAAAATAAAGAATATATTTCAGTAATAAGCGGAGTCATAATACCTCGAATGAATATTATAAATAATATTCATAAAATAAAGGAGTCATACATCCTTGATTGAATATCCAAGTAATATTCAATAATAATATAAAGGAGTCATAAGCCCTCGAATAATATTCGAAATAATATTCAATAATAAAATAAAGGAGTCATAAGTCCTCGGATGAATATTCGAAATAATATTCAATAATAAAATAAAGTTAAAGTTATCGAATAAACCTTATTCGATTAATAGTTTGGATAACCATATATATATATAAATATATATATATATATATCCATATCCATATATACAAAATCTACTCGGGATCCTCGACTCCCGGTTTTAGAAAATATTTTCACCTTTGGGTCCTTATACTAAGGGTATATGCAAATTACTGCTATTCTCTAGCATAGGTATTATCAAATGAACCAACAGATATATATGGCAAGAATACGAAACAGGCATGCATATATATACCATATCAGCATGCTTCAATATATCGCAACATTTGCTAATTAACCAACATGCATCTATCACAAGATAATGCATATACATATATACATCACAACAACAGTATAACGGGTAGAAAACTTGCCTGAGTGACTGGGGGTTACGAATGGCTCGGGACGAGTCTCGTAACCTATAAGCAACAAGTAAGTTGGAATTAAACCAAAGTCACTTGTAAATCTATACTCTAACCAACTCAGACTCTAACGCTCGTTTTGCGCTTACTGATTCGCTTAAGTCACTCGGGTACCCTCGGCTCCACCATTTTTAATAATTTAACCTTTACGAGTTTTAAAGCGATTCCTTCGCGAGTGTCTTACCAACTTCCTAACACACTTACCATAAATGTTTCATACATTAATTAACCCTTATTGGTCTTTAACCTATGTTTCAAAGTAAGGCGAGGGGAAAAGTTTCGTTCGCGAAACGCCGTTACTTGAAACGGTCGTTTCTCCTAAACCGTGCATCGGAATCGAACGAACTACATATCAAAACGAAGCTCGTAACATGAGCTATCTAAACATGGCAGCGGTCATAATCTAGAAGGGGGTTCTCGGGTCCTAATGCTATGCACAAAAACAGTCCAAAGAAAATCGGACGTTACGACGGCTATGTTTACGCAATTTCCAATATTTTAAACCATTCAAACCCATTCCAAATCAACCTCAAATCCAACATACAACCAACATCCATCCTCATCACATCATAACAACCCCAAACAATTCAATTTAATCATTCATACTTATGCCTAAGCTTAACTTTAATCATACTTAAGTTCTTTTAATCAAAACAACAACATTTACCATTCCATTTCAATACCAATTCAATCCCAAACTCTAAATCACCAACATTAAGCTACCATATCACCCTACTAATCAAAATCATCTTATAATACATAGGAATCTAGGGTTTGGAGATGGTATACCTTCCTTGAAGTGGTGGGAGGAGCTAGGAAGCCTTAAGAAGCTTTGAGAAGTCTTAGGAATGCTTGGATCTTCAAGGAAAACAAGAAAAACTTCAAGTTAAAAACTTGAAAACACTATTCATTGTCTTCTTCTTTGATTAAATGAAGAAGATTGAGAAGGAATTGATGGCTTAAACTCATGATATAGCCCTAACTAAGCATGAAGATGATTAGGGAATTAACTCACCAATTTAGGAGGCTTGGATCTTGAGTTTTTGAATTCTTGCCCATTTGCAATAGTAAAAAGCCGAGAGCATGATGAACCATGCCTTGGTTTCTTTTTGATTTTGATGAAAATGATTTTGCTTGGCTTGGTTGGCTTGTTTTTGTGTTTGATTTAGTTAATTACCTTGTTGCCCTTGAATTTGTGTGGTTAAAAAGCCACCACACCTCCTTCCTTCCCATGTCATGCTTGTGTCACCTTGCACATGTCATAATGCTCCCACTTGTCCACACCTTGTGGTTTGATGATGTCACAATCCCTGACTTCTTGTACAAGCTTGTCTCTTGGTCACTTATTTGTTTTACGGTTCGCTTATCTTTCATTCTCGTTTATCGTTTGAGGGATCATACCTGGGATCTTATTACTTAGGTTCCCTTAACCTTTCTCAATATATTGTATTCCTTCTATGATCCTCTCTTATAATCCTTTAATTTAAATCCTTTTTATCCTGTTACCTTATACTCAATTCTCTCCGTATCTTGTGGATTTCCGGGAAAAATCAAAGTGTTCGGAATTGGATTCTGACGATCTTTACATACACTTATATACCACATAGAGTACTAATAATATCCCATAAGATCAAACAGAACCCCTACATAGCGTGGCATGAAAAGTTTTCTCGTTCAGCAAAAACACTATTCATAAGGGTTTCAAAATTTCTCAAAAATTGGGGTTATTACACTCTCTGAGTTGGATCCTTCAGAATTTGAGTTTCCAGAATTATCAGAACTTGGCCCATCAGAACTTGATGAATCAGAACTTGAAGAGCCTGTTGTAGGTTCTGATGCTTCTTGAGATGTGGTTGTATTGTAATAACTCGAATTTTTGAGACCCTGTAAAATGTTTAATGAATAGTAACCCTGACAGAAGGGAAAACTTTTGAGCCCACACTATATAGTGCATAAGAAAATAAGTTTCGGAATAGATATTACAACTATACGTACCAAATAAGTGTATGTAAACGCTATTAGTTTTCGAAGAAAACGAACTTTGAAAAACAACCGTAATTACGACTTATCAAGGACTACGGGAATCACAATATAATTACGAGATTAAAATCCTACAGATTTATATTCAATTAGGATAAATAAAAATATAAGGAATAAATACGAAAAGAATTACATTGCGAACCACTTACGAATAAGTATTGCGGAGAACGTTTAAGTAACCGAGCGAACGCGTAAACAATTAATTAAATGTAACGCACTAACTAAACCATGGTAAGGAAGTAACCATGGTTACTTCATCAAATAGTAAGCTAACCCTAGGATGACAAAGCTAGCTAGCAAATAGTGTGCTAAGGAGCTAACCTTGTAGTTTAGCTTGTAAGCTAGCAAGCTACAAAGATTTGTCCATGGATTTGGAGACAAGGAATAAACCTAAGCTATCCTAGGAAGAATAAAGATCAACTTGCAAAGATATAAAGTCACCTTCCAAGAAGCAACCTAGAATTCATCCAAGAGAAGCAACCAAGTGCTATAAATACCCCCCCACCTCCATTTTTTCTTCCATTCGGCTATTTGAAGGAAAAGAAGGAATTGCAATTCAAAACTCCAAGCTCTAGTTCTTGTAAAATCCCACAATTATTTCCCAAGCCTCCTAGCAACTAAACTAAGGTAATAAAAATCTTTCATCTCTTTTTATCAAGGTTTGATGGGTGGAATAAATTCAAGAAACTCACTAGTGAATAGTGTGAATAGTAACCTCTCTTTGGTTTCTTGATTTTAATGGTGGTTTTAGGTTCCAAAAATCATACCAAGCACTTCCAAGCCTCCACCATCCTCAAGAACACATCTCAAGCTTTCAATAAAGGTAAAAATCTTTGGCCTAACTTTATTTAAGGTTCATGTTTAAGATCCATTTAGTGGGTGTTAGTAAACCTAGCTTACTAAGTGTTGTTTATGAAATCTTGATGATTAAGTTAAGTAGATTTAAGGTTGGTTGTTGTTGCCTCAAGAACATGATGTTATTGAGAGGAGTTTGTGTGTTGATGATGCTATGATGATTGTTGGTGGTTGTGTTGATAGTTAAGGCATAAACGAAACCCCGATCGTAAACGTAACGTCGTTAAAAACAACAAACCGTAACTTTAACTTTCTGTAGAAAGTCTCAAAGTTTTAAACTGTAGATTCTTGAGAAATAACCTTTTTTTAAGATAGAAAATGTTATAAGGATCATTTAGGCGCTTGAATCGCTTAATTCCGATTTACGGATCAAAAGTTATGATCGTTTTAGTAAAAGTGTTTTACGCAACAAAAACTGCTACAAATCACAAACTTTGAAAATATAAAGAATGGACTTAAAAGTATTCATAAATCATAAAGTTTTTACAGAGAGTAACATGTGGAGTTTCCTAACTGTCATAAAAATTTCAAGTGAAAATAATGATTTCTCAATTTTATAAAAATGTCGGAGCCGAGACCGCGCGAGTAGAAACCGTAAGAATCCTTAAGCGGAGCCGACAACGATAATGAGAATGAACTCAAGATACTTAGGAAAATGAAGTGACCATAAAGTGTTTATGACTTAAAAGAAATGTTAAGGGTAGTATTAGTTGAGAGGGTGTATAATGAGTAGCGCATGAGTGCGAATTACCGTATATTAGGACGGAACCTAACGAAATGAAATGTGTTTATGGTTATAGATTTCCGAGCGGAACCTAGAGCATCCTCCACCTCGAGATACCCAGGCAAGTTTACAAACCCAACTCCATTTTACTGTTGCATTGTGAAAAGATTGTTTTACTATCATCGCATAAATACTATGTTTGCCATGATACGTAGTTTTGAATTTACGCATGATATAGCGATGTTGTACGATAAGTATATATCGTGAAATGTTATTTCACTTTAAGCGTAATGTATGATAGAAGACCGAGGGTCGGTCGGGATTTAAGATAAAACCCGGGAATCGTTCCGGAGATATTATAGGACGGATATAAGTCCATAATAGTACGTTTTAAAGGGACTCATCGTCCACTTACGAAACATTAAAACGCCTCGAACTTTTAAAATGATTTCCCAATGAGCATATTCCCTCAACTATATTTTATTGATTCGGATATTAAATATTATATACGTATTCCTTTATTATAGGAGTAGTATACTTCAACGTTATTTATTTCAAACCCGATTAATCATTATAGATTATTAATTATGTAAACACAAACTAGTTGAGGAACACTATTTAAATAAATCTTTTAGAAGAATAACTCATTCGAGGTATGATGAATATCAATTATCATTTAATTATTTATAGACTACTATTTAATTAATGATTATTTAATTAATGATTGTTATTGATTTAAAGATCATAGATCCTGATATACCTTCTGATTTAGAAGTATCATTCGAATAATTTCAGATCGTCGGTGAATATTATCCCGACTTATTATTATATTGAATATAGTTTCAAGAAGAAACTTTTCCCCTTATTAATTATCTGTTGACAACGGTCAACTCACATCCCTAGTACTTCCTCCGAAATTCTCGGAAGTACGTATATACATATATATACACTTATATTCTAAAAAGATAAATAATCTCTATCAACAAGCAAAACGCTTGGGGAACTTCGATGTGGTTCAAGTTCCCGGGATGGATAGAATTCTGTTGAAGGACAATGGAGGGTAGACTCTGGTACTACGTGTGCTGGATGGGCTACCAAAGGTACCGCAGGTGAAGATACTTTGTGTACTCAGGAACTTGTGAAGTATTTGTATACACGAAAATGGGACACGTAGCCCGAATGCGGCCAGGGTGATACCCGAGAGATGACGGTATTAGTCCTTTTACTAGTAAAGAAGGTTACTTTCCGTAGGACGACTGATCATCGTATGCGGTGGCTCCTGTGAGATGTCCAAAATCTTCCAATTGGAATTGATATGCAATACCGTAACCCAAGCCTAGGTGCTGGGATTACTATTAAGGTATTCGCAGGTTATAAAAACCCCTTAAAAGAATTATTCTCATAAAAAGGTGTGGGACACTAAGAAATCTACTTTTAAATAAAACATATATATAATATATGATGTTATTATACAGTCATTTTCATACTGTACATTATTATGCTGAGCATCTTAGCTCACACTTGTTTTCTTAAATTGACACAACACAACAGTGAATCAAGATGCCTGCCATGAGAACCACAGCCAGGAAACGGGTAGGAAATGGCCAGCTGTTCCGTAGATTGTTTGGTGCAGTACCTCAGGTAGTCGGAATAAGCTGGATTAGTTTTCAGTTGTTTATAGTTCGGCTTATTTATAAGTATGGTTTATGTAAAATAAGAAATAAGAAGCGTATATTCGGCCGGCGGATTAACCTTACTTAAAGGTCACCCCCGGTAAGACTAATTACATTTGGGTTGTAATAAAATTTCTCTAGTAATGATGGTTCATTTCCAAGACAATAACCTGTAGTGTATGTGTGTTAAGTGTGGGGTCGTGAAGCGTGAGTATTTACATATTGTAGTGTGAGTTCTGTGAGTTTAGATAGCGTGGCTTCCGAGACTCCTGACCCCGGGTTTTGGGGCGCCACATGTATCTTCAGTGTGCTCCCCCTGTACAGGTGCATCTTCCTTTGGCGTAGTCACCACAGTTTCAATAACATCAGAGTTTAATCCATCAGAGTTTGCAGTATCAGGATTTAGACTGTCAGGATTTACAGTATCAGAATTTAAAACTTCATTCTCAAATCTTAGCTGATCATGATCATTGAAATCTTCAAGTCATGTAATCTTCTTATCATCAAAAGAGACATTGATAGATTCTATGACAACCCTTGTTCTTAAATTATAGACTCTGAAGGCTTTTGTGGAAAGTGGATATCCAACAAAAATTCCTTCATCAGCTTTTAGATCAAATTTGGATAGATGTTTAGGATGAGTCTTAAGAACAAAATACTTGCATCCAAATACATGAAGATACTTCAGATTTGGCTTCTTTTTCTTCACCATCTCATATGGTGTTTTTCCATGCTTGTTAATGAGTGTTACATTCTGTGTAAAATAAGCAGTCTACACAACTTCAGCCCAAAAGTAGGTTGGAAACTCTACTTCATCAAGCATAGTTCGTGCAGCTTCAATAAGAGTTCTATTCTTTCTTTCAACAACTCCATTTTGTTGTGGAGTTCCAGGAGCAGAAAATTCCTGCTTTATTCCATGGTCTTTGCAGAACTCTTCCATGATCAAATTCTTGAACTCAGTGCCATTATCACTTCTTATGATCCTCACAGAATCTTTCACCAATTTATCCAGTTGTTTGACATGATCAATCAAAATAGATGCAGTTTCACTTTTTGTGTGCAAGAAATACACCCATGTGTATCTGGTGAACTCATCCACTATGACCATAGCATATTTCTTCTTTGTAATAGACATGACATTCACTGGACCAAATAGATCAACATGTAGTAGGTGATAAGGCTCAAGAATTGAAGATTCAGTATTGCTCTTGAATGAAGATTTTCTTTGTTTTGCCTTTTGACAGGAATCACAAAGGCCATCAGGAGCAAATACTGATTTTGGCAAACCTCTCACAAGATCTTTCTTGACTAGTTCATTTATATAGTTGAAATTTAAATGAGAGAGTTTCTTGTGCCAATTCCAGCTTTCTTCAATTGATGCTCTACTTAATAGACATATTACATAACCATCAGTACTTGTTGAAAGCTTGGCTTCATAAATATTACCATGCCTGTATCCTTTTAGAACAACATTGCCTGTAGATTTGCTTACAATTTCACAGTGTTCTTCAAAGAAATCCACATGATAACCTCTGTCACAGATTTGACTAACACTCAGTAAATTGTGTTTAAGTCCTGAGACTAGAGCTACTTTTTCAATGATGACATTCCCCAGATTGATATTGCCATATTCCAAGGTTTTTCCCATGTTGCCATCTCCATAAGAAATACCTGGGCCAACTTTCTCCACAAAGTCTGATAGCACGGCTTTATTTCCAGTCATATGTCCTGAACATCCACTGTCGAGAACTAGGATGTTTTTCCTGTTGCTCTGCAATCACAAAGACCACTAATGATTAGTTTTAAGGACCCAGACTTGCTTGGATCCTTTGGACTTATTAAGTTTGTTAACATTTCTAGCAAATTTAGCATCAGAGTTTATGTTAACATTTTTCTTATCAGTATTTACACTATCAGACTTTGCATCAGAACTTACACTAAAAGAAACAATGCTAACTTTCTTTAAAGAAGGTTTTATTTGATAATAATCATAGTACAAACTATAATATTCCTTACAAGTATAAATGGAATTCCATAAACTACCACAATGAAAATAAGGATTTTGTGGCTTATATCTAACAGACTGACTCTTAACTCCTGACTTTGAAGGTAAGGAGTTTATGTTCTTATTTTTCCTGCAAAAAGAAGCCAGATGGTTATAATTTCCACAGTTATGACATGTTTTTCTAGGAGCATTAGGAACAGGCTTATAATTGTTACTTTTGTTCACACCTTCCTTTCCATTCCTATTTTTCCTAGGTGGCTTCACATTGTTTACATTCTTAACATCTTTCAGCTTATGCTTAAGCTACTTCTTTGTCATTAAGCCTATGTTTACTTCAGTTGGCTTACCCTGTTTTGGTTTGTCAGAAGTTAATTTCTCTTTAACTTCTGATTTATCAATATCAGACTTTACAGCTACAAACTTAACAGGATTTACCTTTGGCTTTTGTTTAACAACTATAGGCTCAATCTCTATAGTTCCCTTATCATTCTTATCATCTCCATAACCTAAGTCTTCTTTCCAGTTTCCACTACTAAGAATATCCCGAGTTGCTTTACCAGAGTTAGTCCAAGTCCTGATAATCTCTCTTTCCTTTTCTAACTCAGTTTTTAGAGATTCATTCATTTTAAGTACTTTATCCCTAACATAGAAAGCATCATCTCTATCTTTCTGAGTTTGATGGAACATGACTAACTCTTTTTCTAAATAATCATTCCTCTTTTTATAAGCAAGATTTTCAGAAGTTAATCTTTCACAAGTTAAAGTTTGATCTCTATAACTAATGGACATGGTTTTAAGATATCTTCTCAACTCATTAATATCATCAGTATGAAAGGCATAAGTAGTTTGAGGTACCTTTAACTCAGCAACATCATAACTGCTATCAGCATTTGCCATCAAGGCATAGTTCACCTCACTTTCAGAATCTGAAGTGTCTGTCCAGCTTTTCTTCTTTGTGACAAGAGCCTTGCCTTTGTCACTCCTCACTTTCTTGCAATCAGGAGATATGTGGCCTTTCTCACCACAGTTGTAGCATTTGACATTTGTGTAATCTCCTCTGTCAGACTTTCCTCCTTTGCCTTCAGATTTTCTGAAACTCTTCTTATCAGAACTTGCACCTTTACTGGAAAACTTCTTTCCCTTTCTGAATTTCCTGTATGCAATCCTTGTGATTCCTTTCACCATAAGAGCACACAGCTTCATCATCCCTTCATCAGGATCCATCTCAAGTAAGCTTTCAGTTTCTGAGTCATCATCAGTATCAGAACTTGATGATTCAGTATCAGACTTTGTGATGAGAGCTTTTCCCTTGCCTTTCCTTGAGGCAGCTGCTTTGGGGAATTCCTCCTCAGCCTTAAGAGCAACTGTCCTTGACTTTCTTCCATTCCTCTTGCTTCTTTGTTCCATCTCAAGTTCATGAGTCTCGAGCATCCCATAAATTTCATCAAGAGTTGTTTCTTCAAGAGCATAGTTGTCTCTTATAGTGGTGGCCTTCAAATCCCAACATTTAGGAAGAGCTAACAGGAATTTAAGATTTGAATCTTCAAGATCATATTCCTTGTCAACTAGTGACAAATCATTCAAGAGTTTGACAAATCTGTCATATAAGCCAGTTAATGACTCATCAGGCTTTGATTCAAAGTGTTCATACTCTTGAGTGAGTATAGTCTTCCTATTTTTCTTAATTGAATCAGTTCCCTGGCACCTTATCTCCAAGGCATCCCATATCTCCTTTGCAGTCTTGCAGTTAATTACCCTATTTGACATTACATTATCAATGGCACTATGCAGCAAGTGTCGTACCTTAGCATCCTTAGCAATTGATGAGATATCTTCAGCAGTGTAATCACTCTTCTCCTTACAGACTTTACTGGTTCACCTGCAACTACAATAGAGAGTTTGGTTGGCTTGTGTGGTCCTTCATTGATTCTGTCAAGGTATTCTGGATCAGTAGCTTCCAGAAACATAGACATCCTCACCTTCCATATGGGATATTCAGATGGTTTCACTATGGGAACTCTAATAGTCTCATATCGACTATGGATTTGAGTCTTTGGAGTTCTTCGGTTTTGGTGGGCTTGGTTGGAGTTTGTTCTTCTTCAGACATGATTGTTTTTGGATCTTAAACAGTTTGTGTGTTAACAGATTGCTCTGATACCACTTGTTAGGTCTCACACACTGTAGAAGGGGGTTGAATACAGTGTTTATCACAATCAAATCGAATATAAGAACACATAAAACATATTTTATTTAACACAATAAACTCTGTTACAATATGGAACTGTCCTCTCTCAGTGATGAACAATTATCACGAGAGCTGCTAGGGTTACAATAAATAATAACTTCGATTATGATAACACATATAGTGTAAACCCTATATATTTGTTTATATACTACACAGTTACAAGATAATCTCTAATTGATATTGAATATGATTCTGTATCCTAAAATATATCGATTAGATATCTTTTTTTCCAAGTCTTCTATTTTCCATAGAAATCTTCTCCATGCATATCTCTTCTTTATTTAGTCTTGATCTTCTTTCCTTTCAATCAACCGTTCTTTAACTGTTCGTCCTCCCACACTTAAGTTTTAATATCCATCTTCTGATAATTATCTCCTGATAATTTAAGTACTGATATCCTTAAGTTCTGACTTCCAGTAAGTGCTGATTTCAGTAAGTACTGATATTTCCTGTTTGTTAAGATCTGAAAACTAAACATGAAACACATTAGACATGACATCTCAAATATATCTAACAAGCAAATCTTGCGATATATTGGAGCATGTTGATATGATATATATATATATATATATATATATGCATGCCTGTTTCGTAATCTTGATATTTTGTTATCGATACAATTGTTTATAAACTACATAACACCTATGCTAGAGATAGACATTATTTGGGTATCCCCTTAGTATAGGGGACCCAAAGGTTAACATTTTTCTAAACCGGGAGGCGATGTTCCCGAGTATATTATATATATATATATAGTTTTCAAAACTATTAATCGAATAATGTTTATTCGATAGTTTTAAATTATAAGTGAATATTAGTTTGAATATTCATTTGAGGACTTACGACTCAATTTATTTTATTAAATAATATTCATTATTTTCTTAAAGAATAATGTTTCGTTATTCGCCAAGTATTCGAGAAATGATTGATATCGTCAATCATTCTTACCTTAAATATTTTCATAAAGTTATTTTCAAAACTTTTACTTCATTTGCTTTGATAAAAACTATTCGTTATTTGAATATTATTTATAGCATAATATTCAGATATTCTTTGATTATCTTGGAATTGATTTATTCTATCAAATCATCCTTATTCCAAATGCTTTCAAAAATATTTTCGAGTCTTCAAAATGATTTTAAAGGCTAGAGCGGATCCCAAAACTCGTTTTCAAATTTAAGACCTTCCTTTCAAAGGGGACTTGAATACTCGCTCAAAGATCTGAGGGATCCGGCTCTGTGGTGTATTTTATCTTCGCAACGAGGTTGCTGTTTTGAGAAAACAATTTGATTACTTGCCCAACGTTCGGGAAGCAAGTCCATCTAATTGAGTCGGCATAAGCGACAGGCCGGGGTACGGTCTATCAAGGTGTAAGAGGCTGGGTGACAGTCCATCAACGCGTGAGTGGCCGGGTAACGGTCTAGCGCGAGGTCCTAATACAGCCAGGGTGATGACCGGCGAGGAATTCATCCATCTACTAGTAGAAAAGGTTTCTTAATGGGTATATTTGCCTGATCAGCAAGATATCGGGTTTATGCCAAAGTTTTCTTCTTTCCAAATTCATTGGGTATTACAACTCTGTTTATACTTTTCATGACAGAGGTTTCAAGGAGTGTATGAGATATATATATATATATATATATATATAGGTGTATATATATATATCAGGACTTAATGAAGTATCTTGTAACTTCATTTTTTCAAATGATATTTCACATATTGAATCTATTCAAGTCTTATCTTGTAGTCTCATCTATGTGATGAACTTTTGAAACTGATTATAGCTTGAACGGTGGTAGTTCAAGTAGTATTGGAAAAAGATATAAGTATATGGGAGAATCTTGTGACTTTATCATTTCAACTTATATCTAGTAAATGATTATCTTATGCATGACAAAGATTTTCAGAAAAAAGTTGAGACAAGGTTAGATAAATTAGATCACCTTGCAACGATATTTTTACGCAGTTATAAACTGGAACCCTATGTATATTATGCATGGTACAGGATTTCAAAGATTTTGAAAAGTATATATACATATATACTGATTATTTTACGACTTGGTCACGTTAAGATATCAAACTTGGTTCAATTCTGGTTGACCAAGACATTCATGAGTACTATGAGAATGCTCATATATTGTTAATTATTATACATGTTATTTTGGTGGGCTTGTAGCTCACCCTTGCTTTATTCTTTCATCACACAACAACAGCTAGACAAGATGACATGACCAAGCTCCCAATTCACGAGCGGATAGGAAATGTTCCGCAGTTTCCAGTAGGTGTTGATGTCGTTGTAGCTGAGGTAGGAACTACCAATAGGCTAGGCTTTTAACTTTTGATGTACCAGACTTATGTATATTTGTGAATTGTAATAATGGCAAAGAATATGTAAATTTATTCATAAACCCCTTTTAAGGTGTAATGGCTTATAATTGTGGAATAAAATGACTTGTGTTATTATTGGTATTCATCTCTGAGACTATAACTTGTGGTGTGTGTGTATATTCTGGGGTCACAGTACGCAGCAGTTGGTTGTTTATTAAGATTAAGTGTTATTAATAGAAATGGAACTCGTGACAACCCAGATCCCCGACCCCGGTGTTACATCAAAGGTTTGTGAAAACAAGGGTAAAGGGCTGATAGCTGAAAATGAAGATCAATTAAGCCAAGATGACATGGATGATATTCATGAATATCTAGCATTCCTATCTAGGAGATTTTCCAAGCTCAAATTCAAGAAGAATTTTGGAGCAGCTAAGCCAAACAGAAACATGGTTGATAAGTCAAAATTCAAGTGTTTCAAATATGGTTTGGTGGGTCATTTTTCCAGTGAATGTAGGAAGTCTGATTCCAGCAAAAAAAAGTTTGAGCATGTTGATTATAAATAGAAATACTTTGAGCTGCTCAAACAAAAGGAAAGGGCTTTCATTACATAGGAGAATGACTGGGCAGCAGATGGAGTGGCCAAATCTGATGAAACAGAAACAAGTTTTTAAGCAATCAGGTAATCACCACTAACCTAGCACATTTATCTAAAGCTGAGTGTAATGATGCAATAAATGACATGTCCACAGAATTATATCACCTGCGTGTAACACTTAAGTCCCTCACTAAGGAAAATGCTAAAATTAAAGAAAACAATTTGTTTTTAAGTGAGAGGAATAATGTGCTAGAGTCTCAGTTTATTGAATTTGAGAAATTGAGGATTGAGTGTAAGATTGCCAAGGATGAATTAACTGTGTCCTTGAAGAAAGAAGAGATTTTAAAGAAGCAGCTTGAATGAGAACAGGAAGTAATTAAGGCATGGAAATCATCCAGAGATGTTCATGCTCAAATCACTAAAGTTCAAGGTATTGAGTCCTTTTGTGATGCAGCCTGGAAGAAGAGTAAAGAGAAGCTTGAGTCTAATTGGTTGAAGGATTACCAATAGATGTGGACTCGACGGATGATGAAAATCATCCGTCAGATAATCAAAAGGATTATCCGTCGAGTGACAAGGAGCCACATCCGTCGGCTGTGAGTAAACCAGTTAGCAAAGCTAAGCTAGCTAAGTTAAATGAGAAATATGGAAGGAAAAGAAAGCACTTTATGGACTGAAATATGAAGATCCAAATTTTCCAAAATATGTCTACTATCTTTTGAAAGCACTTTATGGACTGAAGCAAGCACCTAGAGCCTGGTATGACACTTTATCAAAGTTTCTTTTGGAAAATCACTTCACAAGAGGTACTGTTGATAAAACTTTATTCTTTAGAAATGTTATTGGCTCTAGTATATTTATTCAAATTTATGTAGATGATATTATATTTGGATCTACAGATGAAAAAGTTTGCAAAAAGTTTGCCAAATTGATGCAAAGCAAGTATGAAATGAGCATGATGGGCGAACTAACTTACTTTCTTGGTTTACAAGTTACGCAAGTTAGTGATGGAATATTCATTAGTCAAACTAAATATATTTATGATCTTTTAAAGAAGTTTAATCTAATGGATTGCACATCTGCAAAAACTCCCATGGCCACTGCAACTAAACTTGAATTAAACACTACTGAAAAGTCTGTGGATATTTCAAGCTATTGGGGCATGGTTGGCTCACTTCTGTACTTAACAGCTAGTAGGCCAGATATAATGTTTGCTACTTGTCTTTGTGCTAGATTTCAGGATGATCCTAGAGAATCTCACTTAGTAGCTATAAAGAGAATTTTCAGATATCTCAAGGGAACACCAAAACTTGGCATTTGGTACCCTAGAGATTCTTGTTTTGATCTAACTGGTTATTCAGATGCAGATTATGCAGGTTGTAAAATAGACAGAAAAAGTACAATAGGAACCTATAAATTTTTAGGGAACAAGCTTGTGTCCTGGTTCAGTAAAAAGCAAAATTCAGTTTCTTTTTATATAGATGAAGCTGAATATATTGCTACTGGTAGTTGTTGTGCACAGATTTTATGGATGAAAAACTAATTGTTGGACTATGGTCTACAAGTGGAAAAAATTCCCATTTTCTGTGATAACACAAGTGCAATTTTCATCACTGAATATCTAGTACATCATTCAAGAACAAAGCACATAGACATCAAGTACCACTTCATTAGGGAACATGTAATGAATGGTACTGTGGAACTTCATTTTGTTCCAAATGAAAAATAGCTTGTAGATATCTTTACCAAGCCACTTGATGAATCCACCTTTTTAAGGTTGGTAAGTTAGGTATGCTTAATTATTCTTGAATCATTTCAGATATTTTTGCAAGTTATAATGCAGCCAGAAACTTAATTGATTTTTCTGTTTTGGATGAAATTTTGGCTAAGTCAAAATTTACATCCCGACGGATGCTCATTATCCATCGAGTTTGATAATCCGTCGGAATAATATATATTAATAAAAATCAATTACTTTTCTGGATTATTTTATAACTCGACGGATAATTGTTTTATTCTCATCCGTCGAATTGTCTCAATCTTAGCCGTTAAAACTCTGGAACATTATCCATCGGGTATACTTACAGTTTGTAAGTATAACACAACGAATAGTTGATAGAATTTTGACAGTTTATTTATTTTTGAACGGCTATTTTGAGCTATTTTGATTGATTACTTTATTTCACTTTATTATTTTTGACAGTTTATTTCTGAGATAGTATAGAAGCGGAATTCATTTTTATTATATTCTTTTATCATTCTCAAACCCATTGCTCTAACTCCTTTCTTTTCCAAAGCAAATACTCTCTCTGCAAATTTCCATACTTTAACAATGGCACCAGTAGTCAAAATCATGTCCCAGTCTGGATTCATCTATGAAAAGAACAATTTCGTAGCTCTTGTGAACAAGGAGATTCCATAATCTGGAGATTTTCACAAAATGATGAACTTTGTGAAGGAATGCAAACTCAATTATGCTATGCTGGAATCACCCACAATCTATTGTGAAGTTGTGGAGGAGATGTGGACAACTTCTGTGTACCAATCTTCAAACAAAACCATAACTCTCACCATTAAAGGTAAGGAGCATTGCATTAATAGTGACATTATCAAAGCATGCTTTAAAATTCCAGATAACACTACTACTGTTCCACACACTGATGCTAATTTAGTTACCATGCTTAATTCTATGGGCTATGCACTTTCTACTTCTAAGCTAAGTGAGATTAGGAGGCTAGGTCTTAGAAAGGAATGGAGCTATCTGTGTGATGTGGTAACTAAAGTATTTTCTGGTAAAGTGAGTAATTTTGATTCAATTAACATTATCATGCTTAACATGCTTTATATTCTAGTTACTGATAAGTACTTTAACTTCAGTGACATGATCATGTTTGAGTTAGTTTATAAGTTAGGGAAACTTAATAAGAGAGGTAAAAGTGTCTATTATGCTAGATTCTTTATGATGCTTGCTAACCATCTTATTGAGAATATTGCTGTTGAGAACCCAACCAACAAACTGAATTATTGGGTTCAAGAAAGGAGAATCATTGCAGATCTCAACAGAGCAAGTCACCACAAAGAGGTGCCCCTCTTCTACTTTCCAATCATGGGGGACCTCAGGTAAGTGAGGTAAGCACCACTCTCTCTGCTCTTCTAACCTCACAAATTTCTTTGCCTTCAAGGGTAGCTATGACATCTGTGTCATTGACCCAACAGATGTCTACCCAAGGTACCAAAACAACAATGTTAGGTCACACAACACAATAGAAGGGGGTTGAATATAATGTCTATACAATCAAATCGAATTAGAACACAAGTATGTAACAGTGATTAAGTTTATTCAATATAATAAGCTCTGTTACAAAGTAGGTTAAACTACTCTCTCAGTGATGAACAATATCACTAAGAGCTGCTAGGTTACAATGTATAATCTTCTCGTGAATGATAACACATATAGTGTAAACCCTAAGATGTGTTTATATAGTACACAGTTACAAGATATCTTCTCATTGATATGGAATATAATTCTTTCTCCTAAAATATATCAATTAGATATTATCTTTTTGTAGTCCTATAGCTGTCCAACTCTCCATGCATATCTTTATTTGTTTAATCCAGATCCTCTCCTATAAATCAGTCGCATTCCTTATCTGAAGTCTTCCCGTACTTAAGTCCTGATATATCTTCTGACGCCTTAAGTTCTGATATAAGTTCTGACTTCAGTAAGTTCTGATTTCCAGTAAGTCCTGAGAAATCCTGATATTAAGTTCTGAAACTAAACACATCAGATTAGTCATGATATCACAAATATATCTAACAATCTCCCCCAAATTGTAAATTATGAAAAATATACAAGTTAATAGATTTGATGACGTCAAAAACATTTAAGTTCAAATGCAATGAGAGTTTATTTAGACAACTAGCTACAACTTACAGTCCTTGCAGCTTTTACCAATTTTACTGAATCAATCTGAATCCAAAGTGATTCTTGACAAAGTTTGATATCAGCTTTTCTTCTGCATTTCTCAGGACTTGAGCTAATATAGCCTTGACTTGCTTTATTTCTTCATCTTGACTTCCAATCTGGTAGATTGCAGTCCTAAGTGCTGATATGTGATTTCTTTCCAATCCATCACTAAGTCTGATTACCCTTGGGTGAGAGGAGTCTACATTGTATCATAGACATTTTTCTTTAAGAATAACTTCCATCTTAGCAGAGTTCTTCCTCATAAAAATTTCTCTTCCATCATCTTCAGTTATTTTTGCAATGTACTGAGAAGCCTTTGTACCAGAGATTCCGAGAAGATCTCTTATAGCCTTCAAATTATATTCTGACCATCTTCTTCTTGTAACATCAGATTTTACTTCCAGAAGGTAGCGAATATGTTGAAGCTCTTTGACAGACTTCTTTAGCACATCAGTATCAGCTAGTTTGTAAGTTCTGCCATCATTGAGAAATAAGATCAATTTCTCTTTTAGATCATCTTTATCATGAGCATCCATTACAATTTGAGCAGACAGTACTTTGTCAAGGTGCTTTTGTTTGATTTGTTCATATGGTTTATCTGTCAACATGAAAGGATCTCTGAGAGTAACTTCTACTCCTGTTTTTATCTTTTCTTCATCAGAACCTAATCCAACTCTATCTCTAGGTTGCTTGGCTCTTAACTCAAATGTTGCAAGTTGATTAATCATTAGATTGGACTTAGGTTCCACTGGAGTAGCTTTGTTCCATAGCAGCTTCTTCTTATTAGCAATTGTCATCTTGCCCAAATCAACTTGAGCTCTTTCAGAGGTTGATGTCTTGATGACTTGATCAGGATTTGCTGTTTCATTTATACCTTGATGTTCTGAAATGTCTTCACTCTGAACAACTTGAGCTATGTCATAGGTTGTCTTAGATTCTTCTGTTATCTTCATTCTTTTCAGAATTTCAACAGTTTCATCTTCTGCAGCAGTATCATCAAAGACTTGAACCATCTTTATAACACCCTCCAAATCCAGGGTATAGATTTGGGGCATTATTAATCTTAACTACTCACTAAACCTGCACAAGCGGAATATAAATATAATAATTACCCCGAACTACTGCTACTCATGATCTTTTAAGGTTAAGAGTTGAAAACAAGAATGACACACTAACTTTATTATAAACCAGTTTAAAAATAATTTGTTTCAAGAACTCTCTTTGTTACAAAACTTTATTCTATCTACATTTCTCATCAAACAACTTTTATTCAAACCAACACTACAACTTATCCTGTTACACCTGATCTGGTAACTCAAAGCTCTCTTCTGGGATATGGACAAACACCCTTGGTATAAGAGGGTCTCGCTGCTTGACTCGCTTCTTGAGTATGCGGGTTCTGATGGGTTTCATTCTCTACCTTGACTGAAAATCAATAGGAATAACAATAAAAGGGGGTGAGCCAAAATTGTTCAACAAGCCTACAACAATATATGTAGTATCAAGAAAAAATAAATGAATCGAATTCTGATGGTTTGAACAACCATTTGTATCTGTATGGAATAATAAATTACCATTACTGGCGAGTGCCAAATGAATGAGACTAGAAACAAGAACTAACTATGCACTATAACCTGCTGATCAGTCAGGATACAGTGTGGATCTATACCCAACTGCATAGACCCAACCAACATAGGGAGTACTCAGGCAACTACGGGCTATTAATTAATGGTCTGGGTAAAACCCAGTTCGTATCCTAACCATCCAGTCCATAGCTGAGCATCCGGAATAATCAGAATGCTTTAAATGTATCCCAATATCACGATATATCATAATATATGTAACAAGGGTGAAAATATTGGAATATGAATAGAGGATTCAATAAATTGGGAGAAATCAAGAATCGAAATGAAATAGAAACAAGAATCAATAATTGTGTATCAGTGTATATGAACAAGAATTATCAATGTGTAATTGATATGGAAAGTGGGGTATATTTCACTATTCTGAACTTAGAATAGGGGAAAAACTTGCCTTGCGCGTACTTAACCTGGTTCAAGTCACCGCCTTCTGTCTCCTGCTAGATCTGCCTTGCTGATATTGGATCTATCATAGAAAGATAGTCGTTTAGATAACTTACTACATATGCCTATCTCGAATTGATACCATGTAACCCTAATAATCTACCCATACGTTTTTATCTGACTCGCGTATATACACATATAATTATATAGCACATAGGGTTCATATAATCATGTAAAGCACATAAGGCACATAATTTATTTCAACCTCATAATTACTTTTAGAATCGATACTAGACTCATACCTGTATTAACTAACCCTATTTGATTTTATTTATAATTTTTTGGGATTTATTTGACTCGATTATACCCATATTAAGGCCTATAAACAATTAACTAACACAAGACAACTCACTTTCGGAAGAAATTATGATTTACAATTATTATTATTGGATTCGTTTCATTTTTCTGAGTCTAGGGGTCTTCGTTTCACTCAAATCGGACTAACGGTTTAATTATTATGAATTAAACAAGATTTAATTAATTAATAATTAATTATAAATAATTAATTATAATTAAATAATCCTTAATTATATTTTTAAAAAATTATTTAATAATTATTATATTTTAAAATAATTAATCCCTAATTAGTAGGATTAATTATAATTTATTACAATTATTTTACAAATTATTATTAATTATTCGATTCGATCGATTAATTATAAATAAATAATCGATACAACTAACTATTACGTTATTCATCGAATAAATAATTATTATTCGCACCATAATCTAACTCAACGGTCAACTAGTCGTATAAATACGAGCTACTTGCATTCCTCGTATAATTATCGAATATTATTATTAATTATAAATTATTATAATTTATGTGATTAGTCGATCATCTGTATTTAATTATTCGTTATGAATAATTATTACGACATTTTTCGAATAAATACTATCGCTCGAATAATAATAATAATAATAATAATAATAATAATAATAACAATCCAACGTATCGTTCACATAATCGTATAGGTACGAGTTACTCATAATATTCAGCTAATTAATAAGTTATTGATCTTATTATTTAATTATTTTTAATCCTATTTATCAATTAATTACTTAATTATTAAATAATAGATAGATAAATAAATAATTAAATAATTGAATAATTAAATAAATAATTAAATTTGAATTTCTAATTTAATAAAATAATTTAGAAATTATTTATAATCATTTTCAGAATTTAAAACTGATTTCTAATTAATTGTTAGAATTACTAAAATTTGATTTTGGATTTTATAAAATATAATTAAATAATTAAAACCCAGAAACAGAAAACAGGTAATGGAAATCGGGTTTTGAAGATCAAACCCGGGTCGAATTCCAGGTTGAAACCGGGTCGAACCCGGGTCCTCAAGAACAGCCCAGAACCCGACGTCGGTGGTCGGTTCCGGCGAAAAAATCCGGCAATCCGAAAACGCGACGAAAACATACGATTTTGGATCAATTCTGCCGGGCTTCCCTGGCAATCACTTCCGGGTCGATCTCCCTCCCATCTCCGTCGTTGTTTCGCCGGGAACGTGGCCGTAATCATCAAAAACGCGGCGGCGGCGACGTCAAAATCCGGAGAGCTTGCCAACGGAAGCCAAACACAACGATTCTGGTACCAATTGATTGTAAAAACGATGATCTACTCATTCGTGGTAACAGAAACAGTAAACAATCATTCAAACTAAAAACCCGAATTCAAAAACGGGTTGAAAACTCAAAAACACAAATCACAAATCCGGGAATAGAAAAATCAATTAAAAATACGTATAATCATCTACACAACCTGGGCAGTCTATTCATATAACTCTCATCAACCAAAACACAATGATTTGCAAATACCCAAATTAGTTCAAGAACCCTAAAAATCGAATTGAGATTCGAAGCTATAAAACATGAAATTGATTACACGAATAGAAAGTAGAGATCAAGAGGATCGTTTTGGTTACTCACATGATTGATTTGGATAACAGAATCACCTTCAAATCAAGGATTTAATTCTGCAGTTGTTCTTCACCAACAAACCCTAATTCTTGATTTTCTGAATTTTTAATAATTATTAACTAATTAATTAAAAATAAAACAGCTATTTATAGTACTGAAAATAATATCCCTAAATAAAATTAAGGGGCTAATTACACATCTAATAAAAATATTTGGCCACAATTTTTATAATTTTTGGGTATTAATTATGAATTTTTAAATATCCAATAAATACAAAATAAATGCTAAAAATTTCCAAAAATTGTGAATATTACAAAAATGCAAAGAAAAATGATGTATGATAATTTCATGATCATATAAAAATAAAAATGTGATTTTTGTGGGGCTTTTGGTACCCGAAGGGGTCCGGAAAAGTCGTTTTTCACGAAAAAGGTAAATTTGTAAAATGTCTAGAGGTTCAGAATAGCGATATGATATAGGTCGTTCTTGGTAAAATAGGGCCATTATTTTTGTTTGAAATACGGGCTTTTAAAACACTGTTTGAGCTATACGGGCTTTGATATAAAACACATATCTTACGATAAAACACTCAATAAATATCTAAATCACATTCAGATCAAAACAGATAACACGTAGCACATAGCAATTAGGGTTTTACGACTCAACATATTTAATCACATAATAATACACATAATTTGTCTTTATTGTGATATAATACAAGCGTAATTTCTCGGTCGTTACATTCTCCCCCCCTGAACAGGATTTTGTCCTTAGAATCACGCTATGAAAATAACTGAGGATACTTTTCTAACATATCTCTTTCGAGCTCCCAGGTTGATTCTTCAACCACTGGGTTTCTCCACAAAACTCTCACTAATGGTACAGACTTATTCCTTAATACCCTTTGCCGATCTAGAATTCTTATCGGCTGCTCAACATACGAAAAATCTGCCTGAAGTTCTATTGGCTCATATTCTATTACAGGCCTTGTATCAGGGTTGTATTTCTTAAGCATAGATACATAAAACACATTATGAATATGCTGCATATGGGGTGGTAAAGCTAATTCGTACGCAACCTTTCCGACTTTCTTCAAAATTTCAAATGGTCCGACGTAACGAGGTTTCAGTTTGCCCTTATTGCCAAACCTAGTTAATCCCTTCCATGGCAATACTTTGAGCAGTACATGTTCTCCTTCTTGATAGTCCACATCCTTTCTGGACAGATCTGTATATTTACGCTGTCAATTTTGCGCTGCTTCAAGTCACTTTCGGATAAGTTCTACTTTCTCCCTGGTCTGCTGAATCAGTTCTGGACCTAGAATCTTGCGCTCTCCTACTTCATCCCAACATGTAGGTGATCTGCATTTTCTTTCATATAAAGCTTCATAAGGTGGCATCCCAATACTCGCTTGATAGCTGTTATTGTAAGAAAATTCTACTAGCGATAAGTGCTCATCCCAATTGCCTTCAAAGTCTATTGCACACACACGTAGCATATCTTCAATTGTTTGGATAGTCCTTTCACTTCCCGTCCGTTTGTGGATGATAAGCAGTACTCATGTTTAACTTGGTTCCTAGACATTCTTGGAATTGCCTCCAAAATCTTGAATTAAAACGGGGATCTCGATCCGATATAATAGATACGGGTACTCCATGACGCATTACGATTTCCTTGAGATATAAGTGCACTAACTTTTCCAGTAAAAACCTTTCGTTAATCAGAAGGAAATGTGCTGACTTCGTTAATCGATCAATAATAACCCAAATTGCATCATGATTTGCTTTCATCCTTGGAAGTCCCACTACAAAATCCATGGCTAAGTGCTCCCATTTCCATTCAGGAATATCTAGTGGTTGTAGTAATCCGCTCGGGCGTTGATATTCAGCTTTAACCCTTTGGCACGTCTAACACTTACTAACCCATTCCGCTATTTCTTTCTTCATATCTGGCCACCAAAAGTTTTCCTTCAGGTCTTTGTACATCTTTGTTCTTCCAGGATGAATCGAATATCTTGAGCGATAAGCGTCCTGTAAAATTTCCGCTTTCAATTCCGGTACATTAGGTATCCAGATTCTCGAAGCAACTCGAAATATTCCTTTGGCATCCTTCTGGCTGGTAATCTCTTCTCGTGATAAATTGTCGATTTCATGATCTATTACTTCTTCCTGACACCTTCTTATCTTCTCCAATAATTCTGTCTGAAAGGTCATGGCGTAAATCATTTCAGTAGAGCTTTCTGGAACACGAATTTTAATCTCCAGTATATCGAATTCCTTGATTTAATCTTCTGAAGATGTTAACAGGTTCAATCGTTCCTTTCGACTCAGCGCATCTGCCACTATATTAGCTTTGCCTGGATGATAATTGATTGAAACATCGTAATCCTTGATTAACTCTAGCCAGCGTTGTTGTCGCATGTTGAGTTCTTTCTGCATGAAAATATACTTCAAGCTTTTATGGTCCGTATAAATCTCACATCTTTCACCGTATAAGTAGTGTCTCCAGAGTTTTAGTGCAAACACAATTGCTGCTAGTTTGAGATCGTGCGTCGGATATTTCTGTTCATGCGGCTTTAGCTGTATAGAAGCGTATGCGATCACGTTGCCATGTTGCATCAAAACACATCCAAGTCCTCGATAAGAAGCGTCGCTGTATATGACAAAATCTCCTTGATCGTCAGGTAAAACAAGTACAGGTGCGGTTACTAATCGATTCTTCAACTCTTGGAAACTTGCTTCACATTTCTCGTTCCATTTGAACTTTTCATTCTTTCATGTCAACTTCGTCAATGGGGTGGCTATCTTTGCAAAATCCTTAACAAATCTTCTGTAGTAACCTGCTAATCCTAAGAAACTTCGGACTTCCGTTGGATTTTTTGGTCTTTCCTAATTTAGAATAGCTTCAATCTTCGCTCGATCCACTTGAATTCCTTCAATACTGATGATGTGTCCTAGAAATTGTACTTCCTTCAACCAAAATTCACATTTTGAAAATTTCGCATAGAGCTGTTCCTTTCGTAATGTCTCCAATGTCGTTCTTAAGTGTGTTGCATGTTCTTCTTCCGTCTTCGAATAAATCAAGATGTCATCAATAAATACAATAATAAACTTATCCAGATTCTTCTTGAATACTCGGTTCATCAAATCCATAAATGTTGCAGGTGCATTAGTTAATCCAAATGCCATCACAACAAATTCGTAGTGTCCGTATCTCGTTCTGAACGCAGTCTTTGGAATATCTTCTACCTTGATCTTTAACTGATGATAGCCTGATCATAAGTCGATTTTCGAAAACCACGCCGCTCCTTTCAGTTGATCAAATAAGTCATCAATGCGAGGAAAAAGATATTTATTATTGATAGTTAACTTATTCAGCTCACGATAATCAATATATAGTTGCATGCTACCGTCCTTCTTTTTCACGAACAATACTGGTGCGCCCTATGGGAATACACTCGGCCTTATAATTCCTTTATCGAGAAGATCCTGCAATTGCTTTGATAATTCTTTCATTTCAACAGGTGCCATTCGATATGGAGCTTTTGAAATTGGTTCAGTCCCTGGTGCTAAATCAATAGTGAACTCGATTTCTCGATCCGGAGGTAGTACTGGAAGTTCATCTGGAAAAACATCGGAAAACTCACGGACTACAGGAATATCTTCAATCTTCGGGCTTTCTTTTTTGGTGTCCAACATGTAGGCTAAATAAGCTTGACATCCTTGACGTAGCAATCATTTCGTCTGCATTATTTTTAAGAATCTCTGCTTTTGTTTTTCACCTTTAAATGTTACCGTTGTATTTTCTTTGGTCTGCAATTTCACCTTCGTATTTGCGCAATCTATCTGAGCATTATTACTAGCTAGCCAATCCATTCCTAGAATAACATCAAATTCTCCTAACCTGAAAGGTATCAAGTTAACTGAGAAATGACATCTCCCTATTTCAATATCACAACCTGGACATACTCGATATACTGTAACCTGATCATCATTTGCTAATTTTATGACTAGCACTTCATCTAATCACTGAACCTCATAATCTATCTTAGAAATAAAATCTTCAGAAATAAAGATCTCGTAGCTCTTGAATCAATCAATACTTGAGCATTTACGGAATTCACAGGGAGCGTACCTGCAACCACATTCGGACTCTGTACAGCTTCCTTCATTGACATGTTGAAATTCCTTGCCTGGGCTGATTTTGTGGTGGTAGTGGTGGCGGAGGTAATGCTAAAACCCTTGAATGCTAGCGGCCATTGCAACTCCTCTGCAATCCTTGGCGATATGTCCTTTTCTTCCGCATTGGAAACAAGTGATCTTTGTCTTTCCCATCGGACATTCTCCAGAATAGTGTCCCTTCTTCTTACACTTGAAACACGTGATATTTGGCTTGTTGCAAATTCCAGTATGCTTCTTACCACATGTTCTACAATCAGGTATAAAAGGTCGAATAAGTTTTTGCTGATTTAGGGCTGGAAGTCGGTTACCCGTCCTCTGGTTGCCCTGTTCTGGTCTCCTGAAGTTTACCTTTCCCCGGGATTGAAATCCCGGCCTTCTGTTGAAACAGTTCTGGGAATTTCCTGGTCCCTTCTCTTTCTGAGCTGCTTCACTCTCACCTTCAATGATCATGGCCTTCTGAACAATAGTCGTATAAGTCGTCAGCTCAAATACTGCTACCCTGCTACGAATCCATGGCTTCAGTCCCTGCTGAAACCTCTTGGCTCGCTTTTCATCCGTATCCACCTGCTCAGGAACAAATCTGGCTAATTCAGTGAACTTGGTTTCATAATCCGCGACCGATAAGTTGTCTTGCTTCAATTCCAGGAACTTAATCTCCATATGATTTTCATGTAGCAAGGAAAATATTTCTCCAGGAAAAGTTCAGTGAATCTATACCAGGTCACCACACCTTCTCCTTTTAGAGCTTCCTTCGATTCCCACCAGTAATTTGCCTCGCCTTTCAGAAAGTAGCCGGCAAAATGCGTCTTCTGTTCTTCCTCAACTTTAACCAACATAAAAGCCTTTTCCATCTCCTTCAGCCAAGCTCTCGCCATTGTAGGATCTGCGAAACCGGAAAATTCCGAAGGCTTTACCGACTGAAATTGCTTGAAAGTAACTACAGGTGCTGCTGGTGGTACTTGATGTTCTGTATGAGCGGCTTGTTGTAGCATTTGTTGTTGAAACTGCTGTTGTTTCTGTTGCATCTATTGTTGCATCATCAGCATTTGTTGTTGCATAAGATGAAACATCTGATCCATATAATTGCTATCGTTCTGACCCTCGGTATTTCCGTTAGATGAGTCAGGTCTCGCTTTTCTTTTGGGTGCCATATTTCTGATAATAAAACAATTGGTTCTTTTAATAACAATTTACTAAACAGGTGATATGGAATATAAACAGTCTTTATAATATTAAAATAGCGTTAAAACAGTTGATATGGGGAAGAAAACAATTTATTAAATATCTAAAGTAAGTGAGTAAAAACAGTGCGATATTTAAATAAATCATTTTAAAATAATTTAAAAATTTTGTAAACATAAAGGGTACAACATGATTGTAAATAAAAACAACATTTTAAAATATACAATGGTAAAACAGTAAAATAAATGTAAATGCTTAAATGACTGGAAAAATAAAATAAAGAAAACGTGAAAAGGTTCATCTTATATATATAGGTAGGACACCAGCTGCAAGTGTCAATGCTTGATACAAAAGTCTATAATATGTCAGTCGTCCTGCTACGTCTATCAGTCAAAACTAGTAGCTACACTCATACAAACTAGTCATACAATACTACGCTGCATCTATCTACATATAATATACAAAATACAACACTCCACTATCTGCTGAGATCAGAATCCAGATGGCACACGGCTCAGCTCCTCCTGCAAAGCCTCTAACACTGCCTCTATAAGCCTCATCACCCTGCAATATGCTGCCTCTACACGCATGTCCTGTTGCCTCAAATCAGTAAGCTCTTGAGAACCAGCCCTATGGATCTGGCGTAGTCTCTCTCTCAAGATGTAGTCTGGTCGAAGTGCTCGAACTGGACCGTCCTCCTGTGTCTCAAACAACCCAAGAATCTCCCTATACTGATCCTGCCATCTGACCCTCTCCTCTCTCTCTGACTGGTACCGCTGATATGAAACCGTGCGAGGCTCGCGAAGATCTGTACGAGAACCTCGAGAAGGCAATGGTAATGGCTGATCCACAACTACCTCATCCATAAACTCTAGATGCGGGAACTGGTATACCCCGGGCACAGGGACATAGATAGCTAGCGGTGCAGGAAATAAAACAGGCTGCTCCTGGGGTGCATATACATGTGGCTCTAACTCTGGCTCCATCTGGGGAATCTCTGGAATCTCAGGCTGTGGCACGGGAACCTGTGGCTCTAAGTCCTTCCACTGTGGAATGTCAACCATATCAGGAACATCAAACATCGGGAACTCTAATGGTGGAAAATCAGGTATCTCCGGCTCAAAGTAAGGGAAATAATCAACAAAGTCTGGTACCTCTGGTGCAGGGGGTACCGGCAACTGCTCTGGTGCGGGTCCATGTGGCAATGGTGGAGGTGGTGGTAATGGAGGAAATGCCTGCATCGATACTGGTGCTAGTGCTGGTGTTGCCACTGGGTCTAACTCGGTCTACTCCGCAGATGACGCTGAAGAAGCCATCTAATATACATAACAATAATAACGCAAGAACAATCAAATCACAATCCTAGAACTCATAACTTCTAATCACATAAACAAATAACCCTAACATTCTTACTCCTATCTTATATGATCTTCCTATCTTATCTTAACTCTAATGTTCATGTTTTCAAGGGTCAAAACTTAAGCTCTGATATCAACTATAACACCCTCCAAATCCGGGGTATAGATTTGGGGCATTATTAATCTTAACTACACACTAAACCTGCACAAGCGGAATATAAATATAATAATTACCCCGAACTACTGCTACTCGGGATCTTTTAATGTTAAGAGTTAAAAACAAGAACGACACACTAACTTTATTACAAACCAGTTTAAAAATAATATGTCTCAAGAACTCTCTTTGTTACAAAACTTTATTCTATCTACATTTCTCATCAAACAACTTTTATTCAAACCAACACTACTACTTATCCTGTTACACCTGATCTGGTAACTCAAAGCTCTCTTCTGGGATAGGGACAAACAACCTTGGTATAAGAGGGTCCCGCTGCTTGACTTGCTTCTTGAGTATGCGGGTTCTGATGGGTTTCATTCTCTACCTTGACTGAAAAACAATAGGAATAACAATAAAAGGGGGTGAGCCAAAATTGCTCAACAAGCCTGCAACAATATATGTAGTATCAAGAGAAAATAAATGAATCAAATTCTGATGGTTTGAACAATCATTTGTATCTGTATGGAATAATAAATTGCCATTGTGGCGAGTGCCAAATGAATGAGACTGGAAACAAGAACTAACTATGCACTATAACCTGCTGATCAGTCAGGATACAGTGCGGATCTATACCCAACAACATAGACCCAACCAACATAGGGAGTACTCAGGCAACTACGACCTATAAATTAATGGTCTGGGTAAAACCCAGTCCGTATCGTAACCATCCAGTCCAAAGCTGAGCATCCGGAACAATCGGAATGCTTTCGATGTATCCCAACATCAGGAAATATCATAATATATGTAACAAGGGTGAAAATATTGGAATATGAATAGAGGATTGAATAAATTGGGAGAAGTCAAGAATCGAAATGAAATAAAAACAAGAATCAATAATTGTGTATCAGTGTATATGAACAAGAATTATCAATGTGTAATTGATATGGAAAGTGGGGTATATTTCACTATTCTGAACTTAGAATAGGGGAAAAACTTGCATTGCGCGTACTTAACCTGGTTCAAGTCACCGCCTTCTGTCTCCTGCTTGATCTGCCTTGCTGATATTGGATCTATCATAGAAAGATAGTCGTTTAGATAACTTACTACATACGCGTATCTCGAATTGATACCACGTAACCCTATAATCTACCCATACGTTTCTATCTGACTCGCGTATATACACATATAATTATATAGCACACAGGGTTCATATAATTATGTAAAGAACATAGCACATAAGGCACATAATTGATTTCAACCTCATAATTACTTTTAGAATCAATACTAGACTCATACATGTATTAACTAACCCTATTTCATTTTATTTATAATTTTTTCGGGATTTATTTGACTCGATTATACCCATATTAGGGCCTATAAATAATTAACTAACATAAGGCAACTCTCTTTCGGAAGAAATTATGATTTAAAATTATTTTTATTGGATTCATTTCATTTTTCTGAGTCTACGGGTCTTCGTTTCACTCAAATCGGACTAACGATTTAATTATTATGAATTAAACAAGATTTAATTAATTAATTAATTAATAATTATAAATAATTAATTATAATTAAATAATCCTTAATTATATTTTAAAATAATTATTTAATAATTATTATATTTTAAAATAATTAATCCCTAATTATTAGGATTAGTTACAATTATTTGCAAATTATTATTAATTATTCGATTAGATCGATTATTTATAAATAAATAATCGATACAACTAACTATTATGTTATTCATCGAATAAATAATTATTATTCGCACCATATTCTAACTCAACGATCAACTACTTGTATAAATACTAGCTACTTGCATTCCTCGTATAATTATCAAATTATTATTATTAATTACAAATTATTACAATTTATGTGATTAGTCGATCATCTGTATTTAATTATTCGGTACGAATAATTATTACGAGATTTTTCGAATAAATACTATCGCTCGAATAATAATTATAATAATAATAACAATCCAACGTATCATTCACTTACTCGTATAGGTACGAGTTACTCGTAATATTCAGCTAATTAACTAGTTATTAATCTTTTTATTCAATTATTTTTAATCCTATTTATCAATTAATTACTTAATTATTAAATAATAGATAAATAATTAAATATTTAAATAAATAAATAATTAATTAAATTCGAATTTCTAATTTAATAAAATAATTTAGAAATTATTTATAATCATTTTCAGAATTTAAAACTGATTTCTAATTAATTGTTAGAATTACTAAAATCTGATTTTGGATTTTATAAAATATAATTAAATAATTAAAACCCAGAAACAGAAAATAAGTAATGGAAATCGGGTTTGAAGATCAAACCCGGGTCGAATTCCGGGTTGAAACCAGGTCGAACCCGGGTCCTCAAGAACAGCCCAGAATCCGGCGTCGGTGGTCGGTGCCGGCGAAAAAATCTGGCAAGTCGAAAACGCGACGAAAACATACGATTTTGGATCGAGTCTGCTGGGCTTTCCATGGCAATCACTTCCGGGTCGATCTCCCTCCCATATCCATCATTGTTTCGCCGAGAACGTGGTCGTAAACATCAAGAACGCGGTGGCGGTGACGTCAAAATCCGGCGAGCTTGCAAACGAAAGCCAAACACAACGATTCTGGTACCAATCGATTGTAAAAACGACGATCTACTCATTCGTGGTAACAGAAACAACAAACAATCATTCAAACTAAAAACCCGAATTCAAAAATGGGTTGAAAACTCAAAAACACAAATCACAAATTCGGGAATAGAAAAATCAATTAAAAATACGTATAATCATCTACACAACCTGGGAAATCTATTCATATAACTCTCATCAACCAAAACACAACCATTTGCAAATACCCAAATTAGTTCAAGAATCCTAAAAATCAAATTGAGATTCGAAGCTATAAAACATGAAATTGATTACACGAATAGAAAGTAGAGATCAAGAGGATCGTTTTGGTTACTCACATGATTAATTTGGATAACAGAATCACCTTCAAATCAAAGATTTAATTCTGCAGTTGTTCTTCACCAACAAACCCTAATTCTTGATTTTCTGAATTTTTAATAATAATTAACTAATTAATTAATAATAAAACAGCTATTTATAATACTGAAAATAATATCCCTAAATAAAATTAAGGGGCTAATTACACATCTAATAAAAATATTTGTCCCCAATTTTTATAATTTTTGTGTATTATTTATGAATTTTTAAATATCCAGTAAATACAAAATAAATGCTAAAAATTCCCAAATATTGTGAATATTACAAAAATGCAAAGAAAAATGATGTATGATAATTTCATGATCATATAAAAATAAAAATGTGATTTTTGTGGGGCTTTTGGTACCCGAAGGGGTCCGGATTAGTCATTTTTCGCGAAAAAGGTAAATTTGTAAAACGTCTAGGAGTTCAGAATAGCGATATGATATAGGTCATTCTTGGTAAAATAGGGCCATTATTTTTGTTTGAAATACGGGCTTTTAAAACACTCTTTGAGTTGTACGGGCTTTGATATAAAACATATATCTTACGATAAAACACTCAATAAATATCCAAATCATATTCGGATCAAAACAGACAACACGTAGCACATAGCAATTAGTGTTTTATGACTCAACACATTTAATCACATAATAATACACATAATTTATCTTTATTATGATATAATACAAGCGTAATTTCTCGGTCGTTACAATTTTGCACACAGGATTGATCAGAATTTGAGAAATCTCCATTTTCTGCTTCTTTATTAATTCATCAATCTTTGCTTTCCCTTTTGCTTTGGGATCAATTTCAACTTGTGATCTTGTCTTGGGCTTTGAAGCCTCGGAAGTTGACCTTTCCTTGATCACAATGCCGTTTTCCTTATGCCTTGGAGGTTTCTTTGCATTAGAAGCTTTAGATTTAAGATTTGTCTTCTCAGCTGCAAATCTAGGATTATCCTTGAGAAACAATCTTCTAGCAATTTCTTCATCAAGTGTCTGAATCTTGGGATCTTTATAGTAAACAGTAGTCTCCCTTCCCTTAAGCTTCAGAGTTTGTAAAAACTTCTGAGAGACTTGATTTTCAACTTGAATCAGAATATCAGAACTTGATATCAGACTTTGATTATCAGAACTTACTTTTAGAACTTGAGCATTCACAGCTTCAGAACTTGTATTCTTCTGTGTAGAAGATTTGCTAGAATCAGAAATTAGTTTCTATAAAGAAACTTTGCTGCTTTGCTTGCCTTGACCTTTGCCCTTGCTAGGGTTTTCCTGGTCATCTTCAAAATCATCTTTTTTCTTTATATTTTGGCTAGTAGAGCATTTGGACTTAACTACCTTCTCCCCCTTTTTGGCATCATCAGATAGGAGTAGAGAAAGAAGGAGTTCCACTGAAGATTGGATTTCATTGAGCTGTGTTTGTTAAGAAGCTTGATTCTGTAAGACCTCGTCCAGTTGGGCCTGCTGCTTTTCTTGAACTTTCTCAATAGCTTCAACTTTCTCATGAATTGGTCTAATAAACCTCTTTTTGTCTAGTTTGATCTCCATGTCTAGCTTATCAGCTGATTCTTGAAGTTTATCAACTTTTTCTTGAGTTGTGGAGTGTATACTTTGAAGAGATTTAGTACCGAGAGCTGTGACTTTAAGTTGTGTCTTGAAATTAGAGTTTGCCAGCAACTCATCAGCTTTTGCAACATGATCTTTCAGAACATTTGAGCTGGGAATGAAATCATATTCATTCCACTTCTTGGTCCATTCAACTCCTCTGTGAGTTTCTTCCCATAGAACAGGAACATCTTCTTCAACAAATTTCAATAGTTCCTCCTTTCCAAGAATTGGAGCTGGATTGTTTACTGGAGCTGATTCTCCAGAACTTGAGGAAAGCTCATCATCTTCTGACAACACAAGGGTGTATTTAACCGAAGGAGATTCTGGAACAACTTCATCTGTTTCTGGTTCCAAATTCAGAATTGGAGTAGTAGGAATATCAGCATTTATTGGAGAAACAGGTGGAGTTGACACTTGTGCTTATGGTGCTTCCAGAAACAACACAGTTGGAATGTTCAGCCTATGAACGTCAATTTCAGGACTTAATCCTGAATCTTCATCTGTAGCAGTTTCCTTGAATGGAGAGATAGGAGGTGTGATCACTGTGTCTGGAACAGTATCTTCAGTTTGAGGTAGAGCTTCAATCACTATTGGTTCTGATGAGATCAGAGTTTCCTGATCCCCTTCCTCAGCTTCTTCATATTGAGCTTGTGTTATTCTCACCCATGCTCTCTTCTTCTTTGATCTGGACTTTGGTTGTGAAGGAGTTGTTTGAGCAGCATCAGAACTTGAAGTTCTTTTCCTTTTCAAAATCCCAGAAGCCTCAGCTTCATTCTTTTTCTGAGGAGATACCTCTTCAGCTGCTATCTCCTTCTGAAGAATTGATTCTTCAGCTGCTAATGTCACAGGTTTTGATGCATGAACTTGTACTTGTTCATCCTCATCAGATTCATCTCTCAGAATTATCTTTCTTCTTCTCCTTGGTGGAGATCTAGGCACAGAGATAGTCCTTTTGGTTGTGGGCCTAGATGATGTAGCAGATTTCACAACTGGAACTTGTTGAGATGTACCATATTGTGGTTTAGATTTGGATTTGAGAGGTGCGGTTCTGATAGTAGGTGTTGATGGTTGAGGTTGAGAGAATTGTGCTGGTTGGAAATAGTGGAAGGCTGTGTAGGTGTAACATCAGAATATATAGATGTGTATGTGTGAGGATCAGCATTTACTAAGAATTGTTTAACAGATTGAGGAATTCGGAGGGGTCTTAGTAAATCCTTCTTATTATCAGTAGATAATAAGTCTGTGAAAGCCCTTTTTTGTGAAGTTTAAAGGGTCAACTGTCTCACTAAAGTTTTGAGGTGCATCAGAACAACAGAAATTGTATATAAGTTGACAGAATCTAGCAAAATATACTATATTTCTATCTTCTTTCATCCTGTCACCTATAAAACCCAAAATTGCAGTAGCATAATCAAAATGAGTTTGATTAATAAGAGCATACCCAATTTGCTGACTCAGGATTTGGCATAGCATCAAAGTTGGAGCACTTGTTGGTAAAGGCTTTAGCGATGTAATCGAAAAAGAAACTCCACTCCCTCCTGATGTGGGGCCTCTTCAGTTGTCCCAGCTTGGACAGAGATTTCTCATAGCCAAGATTTGCCATCATCTGTTGAAAAGCTGGCTCTCCAACTTGTGAACTTTAAGTACAGTTTTCTGGAAGATGTAATGCTTGTCGAACAATTGACAAGGTAACCAGATGCTCATCTTCCCCAATTGTGAAAATGACACTTGGGGACCCATTTTCACCACCATCATCATATACCCAGACCTCCAGAACTCCAGAATTTGTTTTCCTAAGAGAATATGTGGTTGGGTCAGAGCATACCCAATTTCACTTCGAGATAGAAAGTCTTGAATAAAGTGAAGTTCTGAAGGAGCCTCGTCCTTGTTGAGAATAGTCATGTAGTTGTTGGGGACAAACTTGGCTCCATCATAAATTAGATCCTTAAGTGCCATATCTGTAAGAAATTAAGTGAAAAGTTGTATGTTTGCGAGGTGTTTGATAAAATGCCTATAAGAAATAACTTCAGAGAATATTAGAGAGTGAGAGAGAATAAGAGAGATTAGAAAATAAGAAGAGTAGATAAAAGATTATAAAATCTTTTAACTCTATTATTTATATACTCCACGTGACAACGACTATTTTTGTGAAGCAGAACAGACTTTTTACACCTGGCAGCATGGAAACAGTCAAAACAGCAATGAGTGGGCACGGTAAACGTGTAGTAATTATTGCTCACATGCTGTTACCAAAACAAACACGCAACCCATTAACCAAATGATTATCACTGTTTTTATCTCACTTAATCATTTTCTGATAAATATGACCGTTACAGTAAATACCACAAATAAGTCAAGTAAATAAATAATGCCACGTAAGCATCAGGATTTGTATCAGAACTTGACTCTTATCAGAATTTAACGGTCATCGGAACATGGCTTCTATACTCAAAAAAATGAATGACTGATCTGTGATTCTTCACATAAATACTGACTGGTTTCTTCAGAGTTTAATCATCAGAACTTATATCAGAACTTGTCTTTAGAATTTATGCAAATAATACTTAACTGTTTGTCAGAAACAACTTAATCACCGCAGTAATTTCCATCATTCATATGGAGTGATAGTGTGCGTTTGTGCAAATGATCAGATAAAGATTAAAGTTTGATAAACTTCAGTATATCTTAGAAATAAGGCATAACTAAGAAAAATCCTTAAAATCTGCCTTTAATTGCGAAGTCTACTGTAGAATAAAGTTATGCAAGAGTCCACCTCAGCAGTTTGTGTTCATTTTATGCATCTTTTGAAATTCTTTAGACAGTGGCTTCTCAGTGTAAGTGAGTTACAACTGCCATCAGAATTTATGCTGTTATCAGAATATTTCTCCAGTAATCAGAGAATGTGAAAAGTCACCAAGAAAAAATAATTTGCTTTTCTAATACATATTACTTAATACCAGCAATGCACTTGGGTCTTCCCTTTCACATATATTACTCTAGATCTCAAAGGAGTACCTGATTTTAATTTTTTTTCTTTTCTTTTGTTTTCTTCAGATAAGTGAGGCTTATCAAGCATGTAGTTCATTCTTAAGATTTACTGACATCAGAATTTGACAAATAAGAAGCAATAATCTAGTTTGTGACTTAGTAATAAGATACACAAAGTAAATTTGACTAAGATCAAAATCATAATTTGCTTGTGTTATTGATTTCCACATAAACAACTAATTCAAACATATGATTTATAGTTTGTTAAAAGACTACTAAGTCAGCATCTAACAAAATAATCCTCATTGGATTGAATAGTCACAGAACATTCAAAACACTTTCAGAGTTTATAGAATCACATCAGATCACAAGCAGTGTTTAATATGAAACAATTTAAGCACAGATTACGCAGAGATAGGAAAATCTGTAAACACTGATCATAAAGTCTGATGCATGAGAACAAAAACTAAACAAGTTTTGAGAAAGAACCTGAAACCATTCCAAGTTCATTTACCAGTCTTGTAAAGGTAGCTTCACATAGTGGTTTTGTGAAGATATCTTCTAGTTGTTGATCTGTTGGAACAAAATGAAATTCCACTGTACCTTCCATCCCTTATGAAATGGTACCTAATGCTGATGTGCTTTGTCATTGAGTGTTGAACTGGATTCACTGTCATAGCAATAGCACTTTTATTATCACAGTAGATAGGTATTTTAGAAAATTATAACCCATAGTCCAGTAGCTGATTCTTCATCCAAAGAATCTGTGCACAACAGCTTCCTGCAGCAATATATTATGCTTCTGCAGTTGATGTGGAAATTGATTTATGTTTCTTGCTAAACCAAGAAACCAATCTGCCTCCAAGAAATTGGCAGCTTCCACTAGTGCTTTTCCTGTCTATTTTGCATCCTGCAAAATTTGCATCTGAGTAACCTATTAGCTTAAAATCTGATTCCCTAGGATACCACAATCCTAGATCAGCTGTACCCTTGAGGTAATTGAAAATTCTTTTCACAGCTATTAGATGAGGTTCTCTTGGATCAGCCTGAAATCTTGCACAAAGACAGGTAGCATACATGATATCAAGTCTACTTGCAGTTAAATAGAGCAAAGAGCCAATCATACCTCTATAGTTAGTAATATCTACTGATGCTCCAGTATATTTATCTAACTTGGTGGCAGTGGCTATGGGAGTTGATGCAGTAGAACTGTCTTGCATTCCAAATTTCTTGAGTAGATTTTCGGTGTACTTGGATTGACTGATAAAAGTACCTTCTTCAGTTTGCTTGACTTGAAGTCCCAGAAAATAACTCAACTCTCCCATCATACTCATTTGATATCTTGACTGCATTAACTTGGAAAATCTTTCATAAAGTTTTTATTTGTAGAGCCAAAGATGATATCATCAACATATATTTGTACCAAAAGTAAGTCATTTCCATGGTTGAGGTAGAATAAAGTCTTGTCAATTGTGCCTCTTTGAAATCCACTTTCCAGAAGGAATTGTGTCACAATCTCATACCATGCTCTAGGAGCTTGCTTAAGGCCATAAAGTGCTTTATCAAGCCTGTAGACATGATTCGGAAGTTTTGGATCTACAAAGCCTGAAGGTTGTTCAACATATACCTCTTCTTCCAATTCTCTATTGAGAAAAGCACTTTTCACATCCATTTGAAAGACTTTGAACTTCTTGTGTGCAGCATAAGCCAAAAAGATTCTTATGGCTTCCAATCTAGCAACTGGAGCAAATGTTTCATCATAGTCAATACCCTCCTGTTGAGAGTAACCTTTAGCAACCAGCCTTGCTTTATTTCTTGTAATTATGCCATCACTGTCAGTTTTGTTTCTGAACACCCATTTTGTGCCAATAATTGATCTGTCCTTTGGTCTTGGCACTAGGGTCCAGACTTTATTTCTTTCAAATTGATAAATGAACTTAGGAGGGTTAAAAATGAAAACAGTGAAATTAAGGAAAAGGTAACCTATCTAGAGGGTGTAACTGTGTCTTGTAAGAAAGAATTGCATATCTTAAGAACTTAGCTGCATCTACTCTAGGAGACCACTATATAACTGATCAAGAGAATGTGAATGCCTTCCAAGTTCCCAATTATGATGACGTAGCTATGGTTCATGAGTTAGAGGACATAGGTTTGGATGCAAGGTGTTACGTGCCGATTCTCAATGATCAGGAGAAGCTCAGGATCTGGTTGTTCTGGATGTCATCAGGATTTGATGTGCCATCAGGATTTGGTGCCCATCAGTATCTGCAGAAGCATCAGTATTTGAAGAGTAGTCTGTTGTGAAGATTGAGTCTGTTCCTTATTTTGAGGGATTGATATATGTTCATTCTGAGTGATAGGACTTTGTATATTCAGTTAGAGATATGTATCATTTTCTGTTATTATTTGATAATGCATATCCTAGACTGATTTGTAGCAGCTGTGTATTATATAAACACAATTTAGGTCATCATATTGTGATTAACTCGAGCATTGTACGACTTAGCAGCTCTCAAGAACATCAATATTTCTTGAGAGAGTTTGTAACAGTTATTATCAGAAATATAAGGAACTGTTATATTTTTATACTTGTTCAAAATATGTATACAATTGTATCCAACCCCCTTAAACAATTGTATCTTCACTGGGAAACAATTGGTATGAAAGCTAATTGATAAACTTACAATCAGAAGCGATCTAAACATGTCTCTGAACAAGTATGAAAGTATTAAAATCCCCATTCTGAAAAAGACTGAATATCCTACATGGAAGGTGAAGATGCTCATGCACCTGGAAGCTACAGATCTAGATTATCTCGATGTAATTAATGATGGAGCCTACATGCCAACAAAACTGGTGCCTGCAACTCCTACTATTGCTGAACATTATCAGTTGAAGGAGAAGAGTGAGTGGACACCAGAAGAGAAAGTAGCTGTGCTGAAAGATGCAAAGGTAAGAAACATTTTGCATAACAGTCTTGATTATATGATGTCAAATAGGGTTATAGCCTAAAAGACTGCCAAAAAGATCTGGGATGCTCTTGAAACTCAATGTCAAGGAACCATGGCCATCAAGAATAACAGAAGGGTTGTTCTGATTCAAGAATATGAACACTTTAAGGCCAAGCCTGATGAAAGTCTCAGTGACATTTATGAAAGATTTCTGACCCTGCTCAACAATCTGTCATTGGTGGGAAAGGTGTAGGATCGAGAGGATTCAAATACTAAGTTTCTGAGAGCCTTGAATGAAGAATGGGAGACTCGAACTTCAATCATACGACATCAGTATGATTTGGAAATAATCACTCTGGATGAGTTCTACGGCATGTTGGAACTCATGACTTGGAAGTCCAGCAAAGGAAGGAGAGGAAAAGCAGCAAAGGAAAATCAGTTGCTTTGAAAGTGAATGATAAAACTTCAAAAGAAAGGTTTGTTGAAGTTACAAGGAAGAAGAATAATCTGCCAGAATCAGATACTGATGATTCATTATCAAATCCTGATGATGATACTGATTCTGAATCTGATGAGAACATGACAGATTCTGATGTCATGCAAATGGCTGCATTTCTGGTTAAGGGCTTCAAGAGGATGCAATTCAGGAAGTCTAAGAAGAATAGAAGCTTCAGGAAGAAGTTTACTGGAGGTGAAAGGAAGTCAACGGGAAGAAGAGATGGAAAGGACTCTAAAACTAGAAAGGTAGACAGGACAAAAATCAAGTGGTACAACTGTGATGAACATGGTCACTTTGCTACAGAGTGCAAGAAGACAAAGCATGATAAAGGGAAGAATAAAGCCCTGATAACATCAAGCAAGAATTGGATGGACTCCTCTGATTCTGAAAATGAAGACACATGCTATGCACTGATGGCTAGCTTTGATGATCCTGCTTCCTCTGAGTCTAAGGTATCAACTTCTTTCTTCTCTTTTGATACTGAAGATATATCTGAACTGAAATCTATTCTTAAGTCTCTCCATGGTAATTTTAAAAATAAGATTCTAGAGAATAATAGACTGTTAACTGAAAATGAAATGTTAAAGTCTAGGAATGATCATTTGGAGTTTGACTTAGTAATCAGATTAAAATTCAGAAAGAATGTGAGAAAGCTAAACATACAGCAAAAGTACTAGAAGCTAAGTACAGTATGTTAGAAAATGAATTAGAATATGAGAGAAAAACTCTTAATGCCAGGATAGCTTCAGGAAAAAAGGTTCATGAGATGATATCTAAGAAAAATTGGAAAGAATGTCTTGGTTATGTAGATGGAATTAAGGATGTTGACACTGAAAATGAGACTACCCTTAAATCTCTTGTTAAGTTTATCTCTCCAGAAGCTGATGAACCCAAATCCATCTTTGAAAGGGGTTCAACATCAGCATCACAAGAAAAATTAGTAAGTGATAAATCTCAAAGAAAGGAAAACAAGGAAACCATTAAGACTGTTAAGAAAGAAAAGAACATAGGACTTTTGTCTAAAAGACAACTGAAAAAGAAATTATATGAGGTTACTAACAAGCCTCAAGTAAAAATTCCTAAAAGAAACATGAATGGTAAGCAAGGTATTTCTAAGGATTCTGATTATAAGGTTGTTCCCAATGCTCCTAGAAAAACTTGTTTTAACTGTGGTAATACTAATCATCTTGCTATTGATTACAGGAGGAGTAAGAAAATGAAAACTGCTATTCATGAGTCTGATGTTAGGGGTAGATAAATATTTTATAAAATACAAAATCCTTGTTTTTATTGTGGTAGCAGTTGGCATTCGATTTATACTTGTAGTTCCTATCATAAGCTGTATCACAACTATTATGAACCTTTGCCTAAATTTAATAAAGTTGCTTATGTGCTAAATTCTCTTGATTCTACTAAATCTGCTTCTGACAAGACAAATCCCGACAAAGGAAAAACTGTCAAAAGTATTCCTGACTCACAAAGGCTTAAGTTATCCAAAAAGAGGGCCCAACAAGTGTGGGTCCATAAAAATCCTTCTAATTAATTATTCCTCTGAATGCACGGAAATAAGAAAAATACACTTATCTTGGATAGTAGATGTTCAGAACATATGACTGAAAATAAATCCCTACTGTCAGAATTTGAGAAGAAGGCTGGACCAGATGTATCTTATGGAGATGGAAATGTAGGACATACTCTGGGATATGGCAACTTGATAGTTGGAAAGGTGGCAATAGAGAATGTAGCTCTGGTGGAAGGACTAAAGCATAATCTTCTTAGCATCAGTCAAATCACTGACAGAGGTTATCATGTGGCATTCTATGACTCACACTGTGAAGTTGTTCATAACAAGTCAAAGAAAATTGTCTTGATAGGATGCAGACATGGTAACATATATGAAGCAAGACTACATGAAAGTCTTGAGAAAGAAGCCACTTGCCTTATCTCAAAGGCATCAGTAGATGAGAGCTGGAACTGGCACAAGAAGATCTCACATCTCAACTTTAATTCAATCAATGAACTTGCCAAGAAGGAGCTGGTAAAAGGATTACCAAATATGCTATACTCATCTGATGGTCTTTGTGATGCTTGCCAAAAGTCCAAACAATGAAGAGTATCTTTCAAAAGCAAAGTAGAATCTCTATTTTTGAGCCATATCATATGCTACACTTGGATCTCTTTGGACCAGTGAACATAATGTCCATCAACAAGAAAAGGAACACACTTGTAATTGTTGATGATTTCACTAGATACATGTAATATCCGGGATATATCGTGTAATTATTTTGCTAATAAATAATCATTATATGTGTTCAGTATCTATTCTGTGAATAATTTGTTAAGTGTTAAATGTGTTTGGATGTTTAAAAATATTATTAATTGAGTATTTTAATTTTTATATGTCCAAAATAAAATATAGATAATTGTCATATCTTCCTAATTATTTTTATGTTGATTTATGATTTTATAGGATATATATGGATTTTATAAAATCTTTTTCCGAGTATTTAAAAACTATTTTATACAAACGGGAACCAACCGACGTCATCCGTTTTTACGTTTTTATAACCCGAATCTCTTCCAAGAACTCCTTCCTAACCTAATTGCAATATTCCGAGCATTTTCCATGTTTCGACTTTTTCGATCTGGCGTACGGTTTGTCCTGCGCGGGTCCCGGCGCAACATTTTCGATACATTATTCGTTTCGGTAAATCAATAAAACTCGTATTTTCGATAAACGGGATCTTTTTATTAAACTATCACAATTATCACCTCGTAATACGTGTAACCAGGCGCTGAGACCAAGACCGCAGTATAAATTGTACTGATTTGGATATTTATCCCGAAAACCGATACCGTTTGGATCACTTTTTATAAATAAACGTACCATTTTGTATCTGGAATGATCGAACGGGATACTAATTTTCCGTAAATATAAATAATCTTTACCGTATTTTATTCCGTATCAAAAATCATTTGTAGTCAGTAATTATATAATTTTCCAGGGAAAATACTTATATTCATATAATCTTCTGAAAATTAAACCAACTTTTGAAGGTGTTATTGATCTTTGTTTGGAAAGCTCGAGTAACCAAATTGAAGGTCTTGAAGAGCTCTACCAGAATCTATGATCCATACACCTGCAGAATCAAAGGTTTATTTTCTGGAAATTTATTTATATTCGAATTATTTTTATTAAAAATATGAATTTTTGTTCGGATGATTATTTGAATGATTTGATGATTGCATGTTGTAGAGCTTGTTTTCTTGATGATTTTCATGTCATATGACTGATTTGGAGTTCAATAACATGTTCAAAATTGAGTTTAATCTTCGAATTTTAAAATTAGGATTTATAACCCGTATGAATGTTTTTAATTGAAATTTGGGGCTTTTTGATATAGGGATTATTAGTTGTTGTGTTATAGTTATAACGACTTGTGTATTTTTGAATTATTTAATTATGTCATTATGAAAATTATTAAATAAATAAAATATGTGTATTGGTTTTGACCACTATGTGTTATTTGATTATTATCCATATGCGATTTATGGTGTACCGGGTTGTCCGCGCGATTAATTATGGGATTGTATTGAATTGTTTTCACTTTTAAAAGTGGATTTAGTGCAAATGTATTTGCATAAATATTGGGAATGTTTCTAAAATTGATTTTATGATTTTATAATTACAATAATTATTTTTAGGATTTTATAAAAATTGAGAAATTAATATTTTATTAATTATTTATCTTTAAATGATTTTCTGAATGCTTTTAATTGTAAAATCTGTATTTAATTCCAGAATTCTTCAAAAATTATGAAACTCATAGTTATTTAAGTTTGGAATATTTCGAGAATTTTAAAATTATTTTGGTAATTTTTGGGATTTATCTTACCCGCGCGTCGATTCGTTTAATTGCTAAAAGCGGGTATAAATTGCATTTCAGAATTTGCTTAAAAATTAGGAAATTTATGTCTTTATTAACTTCAGGATATTTGTAATATTTCAAGACTATTTTCGTAATTTTCTGAATTTGTTTTAAGTGCAGCTCGAATCGTTAATTGTTAAATGCGGGCACGAGTTATGTTTTAAAAATGCTTTAAAAATTATTAAAACCTTATTTTATTAGTTTCGGGATATTTATAAAATTTTAAGAATATTTTGGGGTCATTTGGAGTAATTTTCATTAGTAAGTTGTTTCGTTAAAAGATTAAAGACGGTACAATATCGGGTTCCCAATTGGAAAAGTGGACACGTGGTACACTCTCCTCCTTTTTGCAGATACGTGGCAATTTGAGGGTGAATAAATAAAATAATAAACACAGGAATAAAACCCCTGTATCAATTTTTTTTCCATCTCAGTTCCTATCTTTCTCTATTATCAATTTCTCTCTTGGCTTAATCTCTAAAATCTCTCTCCTCTCCCTCTGTATCTTCTCTTCCCCGTTGCTTATTTCCGTTCTTTTCTTCTCCTTTTCCGGTGCTTTTTCCGGCTAACCTGTTTCCGGTTACTACCCCGGCTGATCTTCCCTTCTTCCTTCGATTATTAGCTTGGTTCATTTTATATATACGTACATGGTTGTGTATATGTAAGTGTGTGTGTTACTGTGTGTGTAGTGTGTGCTGGGTTTGTGCGTTCGTGTGCGTGTGTCGCGCGTGACGCGCGTGTTGTGTGGGTGTGGTGACTGTGGTTCGCTGTAATATTATATCAAGTACTAATTCGGTTGTTTTCTGATTTAATTTCTTTACTGCTATTACTTCGCAAGGAATTGTTTTGAATATATTCATGATATGAATAATTGCGAGCGGAAATTTTTAATAATCAATCGGCGAAATTTCGTGTTTGAAACCCGGAAAATTTATTGGGTACCCGCGAAATTTTGCCGCCCTCGGCAATGAGCTTCGGTGAGCCGACGGTGGACCGTGATGATGTAATCTGAGTCCTAAAATTTTTAAAATAATATTTAGTACGTGAAATTAATTTTGGAACGAAAACTTTATGTTATATCGAAGTAAAAAGATAATTGGATTATTGGGTTGCGATTGTTGTTGTTGGCTAGAGTTGGTAATTGGGACTTGTAAATTGGATTGTGTTGTTGATTTAACGTCGAATTGTTCGACGGGTTAGTCCGATAAATAAAGGAAGTGCGTCCCAGTTTCCAGAAAACTAAACTACGTAAATACAAGAACGTATCCGATGATTATCGGGATGTTGAGTGACTATATATATATGTGTGTGTGTGTGTGTTTTTTATACGAAACTTGATTGTACGATGTGATAAAATATTTTACCAAATCGATAATCCTGATTTCGTAAAATAAAGAGTTTATGTATTTTTCGAAAACGAACACCGAACCGATTTTCGAGATTATGAACCCTACTTGTTGCGTGTGTTATCATAATATACATAATTACGAGTCGGGTTTGAAAATAGTTGGGTAGAATTGGTATCGAGGATATGTCAAGCATACCTAGACATCTAACGTAGGGTATTTCGACCCTGTAGGGTATAGTCGGGAACCTGAAAGTGGAAGATGGACTAAAGATAACCTAGTGGTCAGTCGACGAGATCAGTAGAGTTTCAACAGAAAAACCTGAATGTCGAAGTCGAATCCAATGGGATCTAGTGGTTGAACGTTAAAGCCTGAGCGGCAGAGTCGAATCAGAATTGATCAGTAATAGTTGTAAAGCCTGTAAGGCAAGTATTTCTGAACTTTTCTTCAAGTTATATTACCAGTGTTTTCGAACTGTTTCATAACATGTTACTATTATTAAGCATAACTTATGTTTTATAATGCATATGCTTCAAACTATTTACCCTTAAAACCCTGATCCTTTCTTGATTTTAAGCAGTAAGCCTTATTCTTTGCAAACCATCCTTTGTTGATCCTCAGACACCAAGCCATACAAATATAATACTACTCTTCAAAGATATAATTACCAAACACCAAACACTGAAAGAGAATGATTTGAAAACACAGAAACTTTTATACTCCAATCATTCTTAATAACATCAAAGAACCATATACTGAAAAATCATTACTGGTCTGATACCTGACCCTTGTACAAACTGAAAACCGTTTCTTATACATATCCTGATATACCCTTGAGATATCCATGAGTTTCCTTACGTTTTTATGCAAATGTTTAACCATCATCGATTATGATCTTGTTTTATTGAATCATATTGTTATCATATTGAACTGCTTTAGGATTGGATAGTTTTTATATATGTGGACCAGATTCGTGGTCAGACCATACCAATGGTCAAGTTAGGCCAATGTGTGCCTTGGATCCAGTAATTAGAACAGTGATGTGTGCTTTGCTCGGGGTTAGTGCGTGACTGATCAGCAGCCTAACCTTGGTTTTAAAACAAAAAAATGAATATCCAATTCTAATGATTAGTTAAAAAGAAACTTGATTCATTTGAATCATCTCATTTGATCATTATTTGACCTCAATTATCACTATTATGACTTGCTGAGCTAGTTAGCTCACCCTTGCGATTCTTTTATATATTTTACAGTTAAAAAGGATATGGATGATAAAGAAATGCCTCAGTCCAAAGTACGGGCTAAGGTTCCAGTTTGAAGTAAATCGAGTTAGCAGGAGCTTCATGCAGTGGAGAGATAGTACGATTGTAACAAAAACTTTATTATCAATTGTAAGTTAATTCAGTAGGGATTCGGTATGATGTAATAAATTAAGGTTGTGGCTTGTTTTCATACTTTAACCTGTTGCGATCCGTGGTTTTGTGAAGCAGGGTCGTTATAAATAATATTTCTTATACAGGTTCATATATGGTGTATGTGTTGTGGACCCCAAACTTCTGACCTGGGTTTGGAGGGCGCCACAGGTTGGTATTAGAGCTACAGGTTATAAGTCACTGGAACTAGCCTAGATTGTTGGGTTTGGGTAGAGGGTTAGGACTAGGAATAGGAAATAGAAAGATAAGACGTCGTGAGGATGAGTGCGACTATATATTAAGTCTTTGGCACGGTTCGTGTTGCGATTTGGGATTCTTAGCTTGTGATGTGATTTCCAGACAACGGCAATGGCAGATCCTGATTTCCCAATGTCATTTGATCGTTTGGAGCTTTCCGTTCGAGGATCGTCATCTTTTCTCAGATTGGATTGCACTTTGTTCCTCCATTAGTATTAATGGCATTACCTTCTGTTATGTCAGTTGCACCTCTTCAAGTTATTCTACGCTACTCTACCGCCTCTTGTTATGAGACTATCTATTTAAAAAACCTCCATTTGTTTATTTTTGTTTTACTGAACATTCAATTGCGAGTGTATCTCTTCAGTTTACCCTATATCCTTTTCTATACCCCCAGTTTAGAACTTGTCCTATGAAGCGATTGTATCTACGAGGATGGATTCGAAAGTTATAGTAAATGGGGAGCGTTTGAGAGATAAATAAAGGTGAGAAGAAGTTTAGAGAAAAGATTTGAGTGTTTCAGAGGATAGCTGTTATCGGGTTAAAAGAAGTCATTAGTGACTAAGACACCCGTGAATAATTATGGGATGAATTAGATGAATTTGAAAGAATAAGAGAGAAAGGTATAAATCTGGAATTTTTGGTAAAAATTAAATGATGATACTATGATAAATGCGATATGTAAAGTAGTAATGTGATGTGATACGAGTAAACTTTGTTTTATAAAATAGACTTGTGGACTATTGGATAGCCTGTTCTACTTAACTACTGCAACGCTAATGTCGGGAGTATCACTAGTATGGGAGCCTTGATGTGAAACTACGAATAAGATAATGTGCGACAACAATTGAAGTTTCGTCGATTAAGGAAGATAAGTGGATACGATGAAGAAGAAAAGGTAGATTGAAGCGAATGGACTTTTATATGATCGATCCATTAATTTGGTACCTTGTCATAGGTCGGAAGGACAACAACCAACTTATATTGTAAGGACAACCAGGTTTGTGATTTTCCAAACTTTTAAACAAGTTTTCGAAAAAGATTTTCTTTTACAAATTTCTAAACGCCTTTTCGAATAAAATGATTTCTAAACATTGGTTGTCAAGTTACTATTTGAGTTTCTTGTTTGTTAGAAAGCCCGGATTACCTGGAAGGATGCTGTTTCAGACTTAATATTGCCAATTTCGAGAAAGAAGTAACCTATGATTATGAAGAAGTTGATTATTGCTAACAGTAAAGTGCAAGTATTGTTGATAAAATTTACACCAGAATCAGCATACGGAGTAACTATACATTCAATTATTAGGACTATCAGAGTTCGAAGAATTCATTTATTTAGCAGAAGCCGGAGCGTGATCGCAGAAGATTAGAAAGATTTCCAGACCTCTCTAAAAGCAGAATATTATTAATAAAAGGATCGTTATGTCGAATAGTACGTGGCTATTCTAAATTAAAAGAGGAATTTTGAAGTTACCTGGTAAGGAACACCATTATGATTGAGTTGTTAAAGTACTATCCGTGTGGGTGCGATATTAAAGACGCAAGACGTGACAAGTAGAAATTTACCATAATGCTTAATTTGCAAAAGCATTTCAGTGTACCCTCTAAAGTTGCTATATGATGCAGTTGGGATGTGATCGAACAAGCTCGAAAGATGAATACAAGTGAAATGTGGGTGGTGACCAATGGTATCGTTTTAGTTTTCAATATTACAGCGTATATTCCTTCTCAATTCCTAAAAATGTACGAATTTCTTTTCTCCAATGAACTCTTTTCTATGATATCGAAAAAGAGGATATTCCATTCCTTTCAAATTTATTTACTTCCCTCAAGTTTTGCTTTCTAATTGGGACAAACAGTGTTATGGTGAGACACTTTGTCAGATGACGAAGAGTCGGGTGGGATGCCACCTAATCATGTGTTGTATGCCATATGGTAGGAAAGACTGGCCATCTTAAGTACCAATGTGGTTGTCTCATTCATATTCAAATCCTTACTTCTTCTTTCTTTTCAACTCTAAATTTTATTGAATTTTGCATTATTCTAGTTGCTTCATTGTACTGTCGTTCTTTGTAAAGAGTTTTTTTTAAATAGAAATTAATGAATTATGGACCAAGCGGGCAAAGTTCCGTCTACCTCTCACGCATGGAAAGAAAACAAGGGCATACGGCAAGAATTGCAAGTCACTAACCCAGTCAGGGATGTACTAAGAATCAAGGGAATCTACTCCAATAAGGGAATACGTCTCCGAGAATGAGAATATGCGATTTTCCTGTGAAATATGTTATTCAGAATACGGATGTGGTGACATGAATGATTATCGTAGGTGCCTTATGCGTTAAAGTATTAAAAGATGTGAGAGAAACTTAATTGTTGATCTCTCAAGGTTTTGTTGATAAGATTGTGATTAAAGGACTAGCAAGTCAAGAACGTGTGGTTGTTAAATAAGTGAGTACCAATGGTGAAATTGAGATTCCTGGCAATAAGTTATGAATAATTGATATGATGGAAGATAAGAGGATTTGATATTATTCTAAGGAATGGATTAACTGTTAAAGCGTGATGTCCAGACAGACCGTCGCGATGAAAATATAATTCTGAGAACGCCAAATGAGAAGGTGATGAGGTTCAGAAGATGAAAGAAGGAAAAGAATTTGTTAATAATGATTATGATGATCAAGATATGAGCATTATGGTGATTACGGGATACATAAAAGTCAGAAGTAAACAAAATTTGAAGATTTAATAGCAATTAAAGAATTATAAGATATGTTTTAGATGAGTTATCAACATTTCTTCCCGATAGAGAAAGGAAGCTCGCGATTGACTTAACGCCTGAGACGAAGCCAGTGACTACGGCCTTACCCAAAATGGCACCAGTTAAAATGAGGAAGTTAGCAAAGTAGACGCAAGAGATATTTGAAGAAGAAGCGATTAGACCCAGCATATCCTATAAGGTGCACCAGTACTAATTATTAATAAGAAAATGGAAGTATGAGATTATGCGTCGACTAGCGAAAGCTTAACAAGTTTACTATCAAGAGCAAGTATCTATTACCTCGACCCAATGATTTATTCGATCAATTGCAAGAAGCAAAGTACTTTTATAAGATTGAATTAAGACTTGGTATTTCACCAATTGAAGATTAAACCTATGGATATATCAAAGATAATTTTCAGAACCAAGTACTGTTCTCGTATTGTCATTTGGATTAACCAATATACTAGTGATATTTGAACTTGATGGACAGAATCTTTAAGGAATATCAGGAGAAGCTGTAGTTGTGATACTTAAAGTCAACGGAGGACTAGGCAAAGTATTTAATGATGATTGGAAAGTTAGAGAAGAAAGAAGTTGTATGAAGTATAGTTTTTAGCATAAACAGTCAATGTGGAAAAGATCAAAAGGGATTCAGTAGAAATTAAAGTTACTATGAATGAAAAGAAACCAGAAACACCAACAAAAGTAAGAAGTGTTATTATAAGCCGGTTACTATCGAAAATTTGTGCAAGATTTCTTGGAAGTTGCCATATCTTGGACGAAGCTAACCAGGAAAAACAAGAAGTTTATATGAAGTAGAGAAGGGTGAACAAAGTTTTACGGAGTTAAATGAAAGAATGATTACAGCACCTGCTTTATCATTTTGAAAATATCAAGAAGATTTGGTAGTTATAGTGATGCTTCTCATAAGGAAGTAGGATGTGTGTTGATGCAGCACAATAAAGTTATTGTATATGCACCCAGACAACCGAAACCTTATGAGCAGAAGTATCCTATTCATAATTGGGACTAATAGTAATAATATTTCTTTTGAAAGATTGGGAAACATGATATATATGGAGAAAAGTTTAAGATCTATACGGACCATAAGAGTTGAAGTATGTATTCACGAGGAAAAGCAAAAATAGTGACAAGCGATAGGCAAAAAGGAGAGAACGAACATAGAGTCTGCACCAGAAGAATTAACTATGGAATTTTGGAAGTTGGAATTGGAAGCTAAAGGTTATAATCCAAAAGGAGCAAGGATGGATAGTATGACGAGATATCAAGAGAGGATAATGGATCACGATGTTAGCAGTTAGTAAAAGGAAATTTATACGCCCAGGAAAATGATCACGATATCTCCAGATTTTCTTCCAGCACTTGGATGCTACAAGTAGAAGAAATAAGAAATGAGATCCCATGGGAAAATTCACAACATTAAGTATTTAAGTTATTGAAGAGATGCCAAGATATATGGAAATCTAAAGAAAAATAGTAATAACCAGGTATAAGAAGCGAATTTCAAAATAGATTGGGAAGTGTTAGACACGCCAAAGAATTAAGGCGAAGTATCGGAAGCCTAATGAACAAGGCAAACCAAGAAGTGGTTTTACAACAAGCGAATTGTAAAATGTATCAGTGATATTATTGAAGAAAATAAATGAAATTATGAGATTATGTACTGATTAGCGGGAATTCAATAAAACAACGAATAAGAATAAGTAACCCCTATGAGGATTGATTACCTATAAGGCTTAATCTAAGAAGTGTGTCATATCACGAGGATTAACTTAAGATCCGACCTGAGAATATATCAGAGATTATGGTTAGAATGAGTTATGAGAACTGCAAGCTCTGATGATATTATGTGAAATGACAAGTGTATCAGGTGGCTATCAGGAATTAAGGATCATGGTGTATAAGGAGTATTTAGATGAGCAAACTGTATTTATTGATAACATCCACAGCTACTCAAGGAATAAGAAAGCCTGCGTGGGATGCCTAAGAGTTTTTCTCCAAAGATCAGAAGGAAAGCAACTATATGTTGAGTTTTCAAGAATGAAATTTTGACTAAGGTTAACAAAAGATTTTGAATTAATCCATTAACAACTACCTAAGCAAAGCCGTATTGTAGCAGATGCCTTATGCTGACAGAAAAGATTGGATGTAATAAAGACCACCGAGGAGTTAATAGACGAATTGGAAAGAGTGGAATCTGAAGTTCAAATACTTAAAGATGATAATATGTGAATATATGAGATTACTTTTCAGCCTTAACTAATGAAAAAGAGTAAAAGATGTTTAAATGTTTGGAAACCAAGTTAAAAATAAGCACCGCCTATTATCCTTAAGCGGAGAGTCCAAGTACTAAAGTGATTCAGGAAATGTAAGATATGTGGAGAGGATGAGTTTTAAGGAAACACTGGAATGATCATTTATCAACGATGTTAGCTTTAGAATGCCATTTTATTAAGCTTCATATGAACGCAAGTGTAAGTCCCCATTCTTATTAAGATAAAGTGGGAGAAAGAAAGCTATCGAATTCTAAGTTAAATCGGCACACAGAGAGCGTAGTGATATTGATTGAAGCATCTTGGAGTAGACAAAGAAAGAAGGCGAAATTGTATCGAGAGAGAATATGAATATCGAAATAGGACCAGTAGTGTTAGTAAAAGTGTCATCTTGTAAGAAACTGGATAAGTCTAAGTAGAAGGGACAGGTTAAGTCCTAAAATTAATGAACCATTTGAGGTATTGATAAATATAGGTAAAGTTGTTCATGAGTTGTTGTGACCGTCACAACAGTGTGTACATATAATGTATGGCCTGTCAATGTTAAAGCGAAAAGTATTTGATTCGAATTAAGCGATTGGTTAAGAACCAATGGGCCCTTATCCCAGTTTATTCTGCATATAGTGATCGGTCCGAATTCTTGATCGTTAAAGGCGAGTTTTTGGAAATGAGAGTATATCCATAGTAAGTACGTTTAAAAATCCTCGAGGAAAGGAGTTTACCTGGAAGCTAGAGTCAGATATGCTTGACTAATATCCTCACTCGTTTAGTTAGACCAGATTCTGAGGACAGAATCTTTTTAAGGGGGGAAGGATATAACGACTTGTGTATTTTTGAATTATTTAATTATGTCATTATGGAAATTATTAAATAAATAAAATATGTGTGTTGGTTTTGACCACTATGTGTTGTTTGATTATTATCCATATGCGATTTATGGTGTACCGGGTTGTCCGCGCGATTAATTATGGGATCGTATTGAATTGTTTTCACTTTTAAAAGTGGATTTAGTGCAAATGTATTTGCATAAATATTGGGAATGTTTCTAAAATTGATTTTATGATTTTATAATTACAATAATTATTTTTAGGATTTTATAAAAATTGAGAAATCAGTATTTTATTAATTATTTATCTTTAAATGATTTTCTGAATGCTTTTAATTGTAAAATCTGTATTTAATTCCAGAATTCTTCAAAAATTATGAAACTCGTAGTCATTTAAGTTTGGAATATTTCGAGAATTTTAAAATTATTTTGGTAATTTTTGGGATTAATCTTACCCGCGCGTCGATTCGTTTAATTGCTAAAAGCGGTTATAAATTACATTTCAGAATTTGCTTAAAAATTAGGAAATTTATGTCTTTATTAACTTCAGGATATTTGTAATATTTCAAGACTATTTTCGTAATTTTCTGAATTTATTTTAAGTGCAGCTCGAATCGTTAATTGTTAAATACGGGTACGAGTTATGTTTTAAAAATGCTTTAAAAATTATTAAAACCTTATTTTATTAGTTTCGGGATATTTATAAAATTTTAAGAATATTTTGGGGTCATTTGGAGTAATTTTCATTAGTAAGTTGTTCCGTTAAAAGATTAAAAACGATACAATATCGGGTTCCCAATTGGAAAAGTGGACACGTGGTACACTCTCCTCCTTTTTGCAGATACGTGGCAATTTGAGGGTGAATAAACAAAATAATAAACACAGGAATAAAACCCCTGTATCAATTTTTTTTCCATCTCAGTTCCTATCTTTCTCTATTATCAATTTCTCTCTTGGCTTAATCTCTAAAATCTCTCTCCTCTCCCTCTGTATCTTCTCTTCCCCGTTCCTTATTTCCGTTCTTTTCTTCTCCTTTTCCGGTGCTTTTTTCGGCTAACCTGTTTCCGGTTACTACCCCGGTTGATCTTCCCTTCTTCCTTCGATTATTAGCTTGGTTCGTTTTATATATACATACATGGTTGTGTATATGCAAGTGTGTGCGTTACTGTGTGTGTAGTGTGTGCTGGGTTTGTGCGTTCGTGTGCGTGTGTCGCGCGTGACGCGCGTGTTGTGTGGGTGTGGTGACTGTGGTTCGCTGTAATATTATATCAAGTACTAATTCAGTTGTTTTCTGATTTAATTTCTTTACTGCTATTACTTCGCAGGGAATTGTTTTGAATATATTCGTGATATGAATAATTGCGAGCGGAAATTTTTAATAATCAATCGGCGAAATTTCGTGTTGGAAACCCGGGAATTTATCGGGTACCCGCGAAATTTTGCCGCCCTCGGCAATGAGCTTCGGTGAGCCGACGGTGGACCGTGATTATGTAATCTGAGTCCTAAAATTTTTAAAATAATATTTAGTACGTGAAATTAATTTTGGAACGAAAACTTTATGTTATATCGAAGTAAGAAGATAATTGGATTATTGGGTTTCGATTGTTGTTGTTGGCTTGAGTTGGTAATTGGGACTTGTAAATTGGATTGTGTTGTTGATTTAACGTCGAATTGTTCGACGGGTTAGTCCGATAAATAAAGGAAGTGCTTGCCCAATTTCCAGAAAACTGAACTACGTAAATACAAGAACGTATCCGATGATTATCGGGATGTTGAGTGACTATATATATATGTGTGTGTGTGTTTTTTTTATACGAAACTTGATTGTACGATGTGATAAAATATTTTACCAAATCGATAATCCTGATTTCGTAAAATAAAGAGTTTATGTATTTTCCGAAAACGAACACCGAACCGATTTTCGAGATTATGAACCCTACTTGTTGCGTGTATTATCATAATATACATAATTACGAGTCGGGTTTGAAAATAGTTGGGTAGAATTGGTATCGAGGATATGTCAAGCATACCTAGACATCTATCGTAGGGTATTTCGACCCTGTAGGGTATAGTCGGGAACCTGAAAGTGGAAGATGGACTAAAGATAACCTAGTGGTCAGTCGACGAGATCAGTAGAGTTTCAACAGAAAAACCTGAATGTCGAAGTCGAATCCAATGGGATCTAGTGGTTGAACGTTAAAGCCTGAGCGGCAGAGTCGGATCAGAATTGATCAGTAATAGTTGTAAAGCCTGTAAGGCAAGTATTTCTGAACTTTTCTTCAAGATATATTACCAGTGTTTTCGAACTGTTTCATAACATGTTACTATTATTAAACATAACTTATGTTTTATAATGCATATGCTTCAAACTATTTACCCTTAAAACCCTGATTCTTTCTTGATTTTAAGCCGTAAGCCTTATTCTTTGCAAACCATCCTTTGTTGATCCTCAGACACCAAACCATACAAATATAATACTACTCTTCAAAGATATAATTACCAAACACCAAACACTGAAAGAGAATGATTTGAAAATACAGAAACATTTATACTCCAATCATTCTTAATAACATCAAAGAATCATATACTGAAAAATCATTACTGGTCTGATACCTGACCCTTGTACAAACTGAAAACCGTTTCTTATACATATCCTGATATACCCTTGAGATATCCATGAGTTTCCTTACGTTTTTATGCAAATGTTTAACCATCATCGATTATGATCTTGTTTTATTGAATCATATTGTTATCATATTGAACTGCTTTAGGATTGGATAGTTTTTATATATGTGTACCAGATTCGTGGTCAGACCATACCAATGGTCAAGTTAGGCCAATGTGTGCCTTTGATCCAGTAATTAGAGCAGTGCTGTGTGCTTTGCTCGGGGTTATTGCGTGACTGATCAGCAGCCTAACCTGTATTTTAAAACAAAAAAATGAATATCCAATTCTAATGATTAGTTAAAAAGAAACTTGATTCCTTTGAATCATCTCATTTGATCATTGTTTGACCTCAGTTATCACTATTATGACTTGCTGAGCTAGTTAGCTCACCCTTGCGATTCTTTTATATATTTTACAGTTAAAAAGGATATGGATGATAAAGAAATGCCTCAGTCCAAAGTGCGGGCTAAGGTTCCAGTTTGAAGTAAATCGAGTTAGCAGGAGCTTCATGCAGTGGAGAGATAGTACGATTGTAACAAAAACTTTATTATCAATTGTAAGTTAATTCAGTAGGGATTCGGTATGATGTAATAAATTAAGGTTGTGGCTTGTTTTCATACTTTAACCTGTTGCGATCCGTGGTTTTGTGAAGCAGGGTCATTATAAATAATATTTCTTATACAGGTTCATATATGGTGTATGTGTTGTGGACCCCAAACTTCTGACCCGGGTTTGGAGGGCGCCACAATAGTGGGTTGTGTTCCTTATGAAATTTGAAATCGATTGGTATATAGCTCGTTAAAAGAGGATATCTGAATCGAATGGAGTTGTGTTTTGAAGTTTTCGTCGATTCGCCGGAAACCGGCGATGTTCTTGGTCATTTTCCGGCCAGGACAGGGATTATTGATGTGATTTGATTGCATGGTTGTGTTCCTGTTTATCTGTAGATTATATCTGGAGCAGATGGTGGGGTGAGGATGCCGGAATCGTGTTCTCCAGCCACCCCTGTATTTTCACGCGACTAGACTGCAAAATTGCAGTTTAGTCCCTATACTTTTGAAGATGGTGAAGTTCAGTCCCTGAACTTTCCAGAATTTGCATATTTTGGATTCCTATTTTAAAATTATTTAAAAATCATATTTTCTATATATTTTAATTATAAAAATCCGTTTTTAATTTCTAAAAATTCCAAAAATTATTATTTTAATTCCAAAAATTATTTTTAATTCAAAAATAAACCTGAATTAATTAGTTAATTAATTTCAGTTAGTATTTAATTGATTAATTGGTCAATTAATTCGAAAATTAATTGATTAATTGATTTAATTAATTATTAATTGATTTTACTTAATTATTTAATTAGATTTAATTATTTAAAAATGATTTAAAAATTCCGAAAAATAGTTTCGAGCTTTAAAATATTATTTTAAATTGTTTTCAAGGCTCGATAATTATTATAAAATTGTTTTGAAGCCAGATTTGGCCAGCTGAACCCTGTTTATTACTCCGAAATTGATCCAACGACCCGTTTTAATTCCGAAAAATGTTTTAAAAATCATTTTAAATACCCGAAAGTCTGTTTATGACCCGAGACTCCATTTTAAATGATATATCATTGATTGTTTAATGTGTTATGTGTTATATGTGACTTGTTGGTTGACTGTCGGTATATATATTCGATGTTTACTTGTTTATAGTATAACTTTCAATCCGTTAATCGGATTTGGGTGAAACGAAGGGTAGATAGAAGTATATGTCAAATAGAATCGTATGGGTTGAATATTGATAGATGCTTATAATATGTGAGCAGAAGAGGCAAGGCGTAGGAAAGGGAAACAGATAGTCGAGGAGTAGAAGGTTGTGATTGAAAGTTGGAGAAGTATAGCAAGCTAATACTAGGCAAATGTTCTAAACTTTCTCGAGATTTACTGTAGTTGATAGTCCTGTTTTATACTGTAAGTGCTTTGAAGCACTAAACCCTAAACCCTGATTCCAGTTATTTATCTTGAGCCGTAAACCTTATTCTTTCTAAACCGTTGATTGTTGTACACCCAAATACGAACCACAGATATACGATACTACTCCACAAATACATACAAACTAAATACCAGGCACTGAACCAGATTACTTATATATTCAAACCATTGTACCTTATGCTTTAAAATACCAAATCCTTGAAACCCTTAAACATTGATTCCTTTGCTATCCAATTCTTTCATTACCTAACAGCCAAGCTTTAAAATTGCCATATTGATCCTTATGAAGATTGAAACCATTTCATTATTGAACATCCAATGTTGTTAATGATTCTGTTTATTTCTTATTACAAGTTAGGCCAATGTGTGCCTTGGATCCAGTAGTTAGAGCAGTGCTGTGTGATTTGCTCGGGGTTAGTGCGTGACTGATCAGCAGCCTAACCTTGGTTTTTAAAATAAAAATATAATATCCACTTCTAAATCATAATCCATTGTTCACTTGATATCATAACCATTTTCACCTGATGATCATTATTCTCAGTTTTGTCATTGTGACTTGCTGAGCTAGTTAGCTCATTTGTGCGATGTTGTTTATGTTCTTTTCCAGTTAAGAAGGAACCAGTTGGTACCGAGGATCCCCAGTCCAGCGCGAGAGCTAGGGGTTCAGGTTGATCGAGTTAAGCTAGTAGGCACCTTTTGGAGTAATTTAAGTTTATAAAAGTTTGTAATAATATTTAAGACTCAGTTCTGAGTTTGGATAGTTGGGATTTGAACGTTTGTAATATAAGTAGGTGTGTTTGGCTTGTGTGCATACTTTGAACTGTTGCGGTCCGTGGTAGCTGGTAAGTAGGGTCACTGCATATTATTATTATTATTATTATCTTTACTATTGTTATAAGCAGGTTATAAATAAGGTATGTGTGTGTGGACCCCAAACTTCTGACCCGGGTTTGGAGGGCGCCATAATACACTTGGGTTTATTTTCTACACAGAAAGGATGAAACTCCAGAAATTCTTCTGGATCACATAAGGCAAATTGAAAATGGATCCACCCACAAAGTGAAAATTCTGACAAGTGATAATGGCACTGAGTTCAAGAACTCAAAAATGGAGGAATTCTGCAAGTACAAAGGCATACTACAATAATTCTCAGCTCATGGTACACCTCAACAAAATGGTGTTATTGAGAGGAAGAACAAAACCTTGATTGAAGCTGGCAGGACTCTACTGGAAGAAGCAAAACTACCCACTTACTTTTGGGATGAAGCAATAAACACAGCATGTTATACTCAGAATATCACTCTGATAAACAGACATGGTGTTACTCCTTATCAGAAGCCCAGTCTCAAATATCTTCATGTATTTGGATGTAAGTGCTTTGTTTGAGAACTCATACTGATCAGTTAGGAAAGTTTGAATCAAAAGCCGATGAAGGAATCTTCGTTGGATACTCACCATTAAGAGCATACAGAGTTTTCAATATGAGAACAAATACTGTAGTTTTCTCCATAAATGTATCTTTTGATGATAAAAAGATTCCTGGTTTTGAAGAAGACACTCATGAAAGTCTAATCTTTGCAAATGAAAATGTATTGTTAGAATCTGGATCAAACTCTAATGAACTGTCAAATCCTGATGATCCAAATCCTGATACTCCTTCAGATTCTGAAGATAATCATTGTACTAATGAACCTGCACATGTTGAGGGGGAGCAACAGCAAGGGTCAGCTGATGGTGTTAACACTGAAGAATCATCTCAAAGTTCTTCTCAATCTAGTCTCTCGGAATCCAATGCTGATTCAACATCAAATGGACATGAGTCAAGTCCCAATACTTCATCAGGAGATAACACAACAGATTCAGGGGGAGCCTCAAATGCATTTGATGAGGCATACAATTCAGGGGGAGCATCTAGCTCTAGAAGGACACTTCCCAGTGCCATAAAATGGACTAAAGATCATACTCCTGATCTGATCATTGGAAATCCTGATGATGGTGTAAAAACAAGGAGGGCAACTCAGAATGAATGTTTATATCACAATCTACTTTCAAAAGAAGAGCCAAAGAAAGTAGAAGATGCACTCAAAGATGCAGATTGGGTCATGGCTATGCAAGAAGAATTGAATGAGTTCGAAAGAAATGAAGTATGGATGCTGGTGCCTAGACCTAAGAAAGGTCAATTGTAGGCACAAAGTGGGTCTTCAGAAATAAGACTGATTATGATGGAACAATCATCAGAAACAAGGCAAGATTGGTAGCTAAAGGATATTCCCAATAGGAAGGTATTGACTATGATGAAACATTTGCTCCTGTTGCTAGGCTGGAAGTAATCAGAATCTTCCTGGCATATGCTGCTCACAAGAAATTTAAAGTCTTCCAGATGGATGTCAAGAGTGCATTTCTCAATGGAGAACTTCAAGAGGAAGTCTATGTTGAACAGCCACCTAGTTTTGTGAATCCTAAATACCCTGATCATCTTTATAGACTTGAAAAGGCACTCTATGGACTAAAGCAAGCATCTAGGGCATGGTATGAGACTGTTGCTCAGTTTCTGCTGAAAAGTGGATTCAAAAGAGGTACAATAGATAAAACTTTATTTCATCTGAAACAAGGTAAAGATCTTTTTTTTAGTTCAAATTTATGTGGATGATATCATTTTTGGATCAACTAATCAAAAACTATGTGATAAGTTCTCAAAGTTGATACAATCAAGATATCAAATGAGTATGATGGGAGAGATGAGTTACTTTTTGGGATTGCAAATTAAGCAGACTGATAATGGGATCTACATTAATCAGTCAAAGTACATAAAGAATCTACTAAAAAGGTTTAATATGCAAGATAGTGCAACAACAACTACTCCAATAGAAACTGCTACAAAACTTAATCCTCGTGAAGGTACATCAGTTGATGTCTCAAACTACAGAGGTATGATTGGTTCTCTTTTATACCTAACGGCTAGTAGGCCAGACATTATGTTTGCCACCTGTATGTGTGCAAGATTTCAGGCAAATCCAAGGGAGCCACATCTTATTACAGTAAAGAGAATTTTCAGATACCTCAAGGGTACTGTATCACTTGGTCTCTGCAAGGGAAGCTGATTTTGCATTATGTGGTTATTCAGATGCTGATTTTGCTAGATGCAAAACAGACAGGAAGAGTATATCAGGGAGCTGTCAATATTTAGGAGGAAGGTTAGTCTCATGGTTCAATAAGAAACAGAAATCTATTTCTACTTCGACTGTTGAGGATGAATATATTACAGTTGGGAGTTGCTGTGCTCAGTTGTTATGGATGAGAAATCAGCTCATGGACTATGGATTATTATTTTCAAAAATTCCTATTTATTGTGATAATCAAAGTGATATTACCATGACAGGAAATCCGGTGCTATAACCATCAAAATTCCTATTTATCGATGTATTTTATTATATGCATGATGAATTAAGTGAATTTATTTGCTAATTGTGCATGTATGAATATATATCATTGTCATCATTGCAAATCAGTCTAGGGAGACGTGCCTCAACAAGACATCTTTTGGTTAAATCATTAAGTTAACTCTACACTTAATAATCAATCAGTCTCCTAGTCCCTTGATATTCCTTTTCTATCTCGGTTATTTAAACCATCATTCTCATTCCGTCAAATCACCTCTGCCAATACACAAATCTTCCTCTTCACTTTCATTTCTCATATTTCTCTTCTTCATTACAAAAATGGTTCTCTACAACATGGTCCTGAACTATGAGAACTTCAATGTAGAGTTCAGTTGTGATGACTGGCAGCAGGAATGGCACATCACTGCCATTCCCGATGAAGTGTGGAACTCGGTTCCACAGGAGATTCAGACAGATCTCCTGTTCTTTGAGATGGATTATCGTACTCCGTCTTGATTAACTGGACGAAAAAAGACAAGAAGTTCTTCGTCAGCAAGAACAAATCATTCGTCTTGTTGTACTTTTCGTGGAAAGTAAGAGGAACTAATAAGCATCTTTATGTTCATCTAATTAGACTAGGACTTTCTTGTAATCATCTTTTGCATGTAATCAAAATTTTATGAAATGTACTCTTTTTAATTATTAATGAAATTTTATTTATTTTGCTTACAAGACCTAATCTGTGATCTTCAATTGTGTATGCATGTTCTTGTTCTTAAGTGTAGCCTGTTAATATTTACATCACACTATTTACATCTATCTTTTGATGATTCTTAAGATTAAAATTGTGGTTTCTTGATAAGCTTGAGTTGTTTCAACAAACACTGATGAATTGGAATCGACAAATCCTGACGATTTTAAATCCTGACAGATAAGAGGTACAAATACTGATGACAGGTCAGCTTATTTTATTTAGAATATTATTAAAAAATGATTTCTGAATTATTTAATGCTAAAAATGTAATTATTTTCTTAATTACTGTTTAAAAGTGGATAAATTGTTGAATAAAGTCACACAACATTTTACTACAGGAGCAGTGCTTTCTTTGTTGCTGATTCCGCACATTATTCCACTTTCCACTCCAATTTCTCTATAATTATCCTCTATCAAAAGTCAATTCACCAAGCTTCCTTCTCCAAGTGTGTTACATAAAATTAAACTTTGCAAACTTCTTTTTGCACAAGATATTATGTGATACATATTATCATACACACAATCTCACTCTTCACATATAACGAAATTCTTTCCTCATCACTTACAAACATCATGACATCTTCTGAGCTTTCACCTTTCTTCAGCCAAACAACCATTATTCATGGCAACATTTTTGGAACCAACAACTACTTAGCTCCACTTACACATCAGCAGTTTCCTCAATCTTTTCATGCTATACAGGATTTCTTACTCCAATGTCCAATTGAATATGCTCTCACAAATCCTACTAAGGTATCTTACAGGGCTGTAATGCAGGTATGGGATACAGATCTAGTTAATACAATAAATACTGGTTTCTCTTTTGAAATTAAGGGACACAGGTATGAGGTTGATGCTGATGTTCTTGTTCAAGCATTAAGACTGCCTGCCTGTGATGGTGCTCTTGACAATTACACAATTGAGCAGTTGTTTGATATGCTCAGAACTCTAAACTACAAAGGTGACATCACAACAATTGGGAAAATTGACAAGAACAAAGTTAAAGAGAGAATGAAATTTCTTCTTTGATTGCATCAGCAGATGTTTCTTAAATAAGACAACAAATTTTGATGCTCTTCCCTCCACTTCTCTGAAAATTGGGTATTCTTTTCTTCATTCTGGTAATTTTGACTATGGTAATACAATTCTTCAATTCATAATTGCTAGAAGAACAGATACATCAGGTGTCATAGGGTATACTAGATTTTTGTAGCTGATTTTTAATTATGTATGCCCTAATGTTGAATTTGATAATGATGAATTGCTTCCTGTATTTCAAATTTCTGAGAAAGCTATTACAGATCATATATCAAAAGAGATGAAAATAATAAGTTTTCGGGACTTCCCTTCCTGCCTCAAGAGGTCAGGCAATTTCAATTGAGAAATAGACCTACTCTTGCACAAGTGCCTGCAAATCCTGATGCTGGCACCTCTGTTACAATTCCTGATGCCGTGGAACAAGACACTACCCATCTTGTTTCTAACCCAAGCATTTCTTCTACCAAACAGAACTCTAATCCAGCTCCTAAATTAACCTCCTTTGATGTCTCTCAAAAGACATCGGTTTTAATAAAGAAAAGGCTGGTTAAAAATCTGTTCACTCTAAATAGAGAGCTCAACAAGCCTCATTGAATGAGAGTGAGAAGAAAGAAGAATGTTTTCCAGTACGGAAATGAAGACTGATCATGCAAGATGATTCTAACTCTGATGATCAGATGCCCATTAAACGAAGACTGAAGACAAAAAAATCAACAGTAGCAACACATGATGACTCTGTTGACATAATTGGAACTAAAGAGCCAACTACTGATGATAGTGCTCTGATCAAAAAGGTTCCAGTAAACAAAGAAACTGATAAACCCAAGTACACTGCCAAAAGTATGCAGAAAAGAAAAGCTGAAGATGTGGTTAGGTACATCAGAAAGAAGAAAAGGACTCAGTCCTCTGCTATGGATGTTAGTCCACAAGAACCTAAGTCTCAAAGGGATTTAGACACTGAGAAACATCCAGTCACACAAGAACCAACTTCTCAAAGGGAAGATGCAGACAAAGAGTCTGCACAAATAATTGTTGATTTTGCTTAAGGTGATATCCTCGCTGATTCTGTAAAACTACTGCAAGAAAAGAAGGTTCATCAGGATGTATTGTCAAAGGTGGATGCATTTATTAATGATCTTATGTTCGAGGAGAGTACACAAGAACCTTCACCATTCATTGCTGAAGCAGCTCATAGTCCTCCGGCCCCACAAGAACCATCAGTTCAAAGTACTGATGCTGGTCTAGTGCATTCTCATGACAAATCAAATCCTGACACTACAACAACTCCTAATGATGACCAATTGACAATTCAAGCAGTTTCTACTGATGACTCATTGCTGAGAACTAGTTTGTTACAGCATCTTGATGCTGTGTTTGTCCTTCCACTGACATCACTGCCACTTGAGGATTCATCTTCAGGTATTGCTTATTTTTCTCTGCTATTCTCAATGTTTGTATGATTATAAATAGTCTCTTATTTGAGGTTGCCTCTATTTATATGACAAGCATACTACTCTTCTCAGCCACCTCTTATTTCTTTGCAAAATGTGTGATTGTGCCTTTCTGTGAGATTGAATGAAAAGATTTTGTGAGAAAATTCAATTTTGAGTGGCAGTCTCCTGTACTGGCAAAAGGAGAGGTAGTTTTGAGAAAAGAATTTTATAAGTTTTTCTTTGCTTATAAACCTTCTTATGTGAGAATCATATTACTATTAAAAGTAATATAGTGTGTGAGAATTGATGAGATCACTTGAGAATAAAAGAGATATTTAGGTGTTACAATGTTTTCTATTTCAGGATTTCATCAAAAACAGATAAATATTGCTAAGGATCCTCTCAAAGGCAAAGCTATTCTACCAAGCTCTGCAAATTCTTTTGAGGGCATGTCTTGCTCTGATTCTGATGAAGACAGTGATTCTGATGATCCTGACACAGCTCAGCTGAAGACTGCTATTGATGCATCTAAGAAGTCTAATATTGGTTCTTCTTCACATTTCAATGCTGATCCCTCTTATTACAATGATGATGGTGAGCATTTTCGAAAGGGTGAATGGGATTTTGCATGGAGAGATGCACATACTTCTATCTCCTCAGCTGTTGGTATGCAACATGTTCACAGGGCATATGATGGACTTCAAAATCCTGATCTTAAATTGCATCTCAAGGCTTCTACCATTTCTGTGAAAGGAATTCTCTCTGAACTTGCTGCTCTGAAGACATCTCATACCACTTTACAGAACAAGATTGATGCTTTTATGGTTAATCCACTTACTTCAGCTGAACTCATAAGTGTGAAGAAAGCTATAAGAGCTGTGGTTCAATCTCAACAAAGCATGGATACTTGATTTTCTTCCTTGGAAGATAAAGTGTCTTCAATGGCTGATAAACTGGATGTTATGTTTTCTCTTCTTTCAAATCCTGATGCCAAAAAGGGGGAGAAGATAGCTGTCATAAAATGTACACCTGACTCTATTCAATTGAAAGATAAAGATACTGATGATGATGGTGATAAGAATCCAGTTGCTAATGTAATTGCTTCTGTTTCTCAACAACCTCAACATTCTAAAAGATCTGGTTCAGGCAAGGAAAGACTCCTGGTGCTCATGAAGTTAAGCACAAGACTAATGCTGATACTCCTGAAACTGGTGATGTTACAATCTCTGACTTAGCAGATGTTAGAGGATTATTCTTTCCTTACAGACACAAAGAAATAGGTGAAGAGATTATTCTATATTACAAAGATAAGAGGTTTGAGCAAAAGAATAGCAGAAGTGCTCTTGGGTTGATAATTGAAGAATTTCCTGATCTAACAACTGAAGAAGCAGTTATGCAACAGAAGGAGTTAATGGCTCAAATTGAAGCTGAAGCAAACACCTCCAAAGGAAGAGGACAAAGAGGTGGAAGAACTACAAGAGCCAGAGGAAGAAGAGGAAGAGGAAGAATTTCCAATACAAGTCGAGATTCTGGATTTCTGAATGTTCTATTCAGAGAAGGTTTTGTTCCTGTACAGCGAAATGATGTAAAAGAAGAAGCTGAGAATGTTGAAGAAATGATCATTCCCAGGAAGAAGAAATAAACCGCTGACATTGCTCAAGTTGATATAACAAATACAAATGTGTCTCTTCAAGCAGACATAAATCCTAAGGAAAAGGCAAATCCTAATGCTGTAAATTTGAAAGCTGATTTTGATAGTGATGAAAAGGTGATCAAAGTATTGGATGAATCAATTCTTGATGCACAGGAAAGAATTGACAGAAGGGAAGCTGATCAAGCTTGTAATGACTGTGTGCAAAGAATTCTGAATTCAAATAGAGAGCTATGGCAGAAATCAAAAAGAAAGATTCATGAGTTGTCTACAAGTTGTGCTTCTCTTAGCAAGAAGGATAAAAGATGGAAAGATATCTACTCATTTAGTTATCCTAAAGGATTCAAGCATATTGATTTTGTGTCAGCAGGACTAGGGGATCCTACTCCAGAATGGAAGAATTTTGATAAGTCCATCAAGAAACCTTCTTGGGTGGAACATAATGAAAAACTAAAGCTTATCAAAACTCGTACGAGAGGAGGTATTAGTCATTCTGGAATGGAAACTCTGAGGTCTGATTTACTTGACACAGATACTCTGACTGACAATCTTGGTGAGAAGATTACTCCTTCACATCTTGAGAAAGTTGAAGTTGTAAAGATTGTCTACAGAAAGATAAATGATAATGATGTCAGAGAGTAGATTTTGTAATTTTTGAGAGATGGTAAAGTGAAAAGCTTTACCCTGCAACAACTCTTAATGAAGACTGTGACAGAGTTGAAATATATTCACTATCTTCTTAGAGTTAAGGACAATAAACTGGTCTTCTATGATACTTGAAAGTATCAGAAGAAGAGTCATGACCAGAGAAGATAAATACAATGGTGATTATGTTCCTATGTATAGAACTTATACTGGTCAAGAAATGAAGATGGAAAAGGGAGCTGCGGTGTAACACCCCCAGATCCGGGGTCGGGAATCCGGGTTGTCACGGTCTTTTTTTCCATAAATATCACTTAACTTAATTAAAAATAAATAACCTCATGCTATGACCCCACAATAACATACGCCACAACACTTTATATTCTCAGAGATGAAATTGAAATAAGTACAAGTCCTTGAATCCACAAATTAAAAGTTATTACAACCCAAAATGATTACTTAATAAGTTTACATTTAATTTCCATTATCTGCCACAAGTAATAATTATACATAATTGATTCCAAAAAGTAGAATTCCTAGTCTACAGATAGATCTACCTCTGCAGCTATAACAGCTATGATCTCAACGGGAATATGCGGGACGCTTCCCACGCTCTTGCACTGGGTCTGCTGGAGTCTGGCCATCTTTCCTAACTGTTGTTGTGTGATGAAGAAATGAAGCAAGAGTGAGCATTACAGCTTGCAAGATAATATATAGTGTAATCAATAATGCAAGTATCTAAATAGATAACTTACTGGAAATTTTTATCAAGTGTAAGATAATTAATTACTGGATATAAGCTTAAAGGGAGATGAAGTTACCAAATACTTCACTATACTTATATCATTTTAGAAAACTACTTGAACTGCCACCGTTCAAAGTATAATAAGTTTTCGAAGTTTTTCACATAGATAGGACTACAAGATAAGACTTGAATAGATTCAATCTTTGAAATATCAGTTGAAAGAATGAAGTTACGAGATACTTCACTAGTCCCGATATATATATATATATATATATATATATATATATATATATATATATATATATATATATATATATATACCTCTCTCTCTATATATATATATATATACATCTCATACACTCTTCTGCTATGAAAGGTATAAGCAGAGTTGTCATTCCCAAGAATTTTGGAAAGAAGAAACTTTGGCATAAACCTGATATCTTGCTGATCAGGCAAAGATACCAATTAAGTCACCTTTTCTACTAGTAGATGGGAGAATTCCCCAGTAGTCATCACCATGGCCACATAAAGACCTATGCTGGACTGCCACTCAGCCACTTACGCATTGATGGACTCCCCCTGAGCCACTTACACTTTCATGGACCCCCACTGAGCCCATGTTGCTTATGCCGACGCATTTCGAGTGGGCTTACTTCTCGAATATTGGGCAAGTAATCAAACTCTTATATCAAGTTAGCAATTTTGTTGCTCTAAAAAAACACCACGGAGCCGGATCCCTTAGGTTTTGAGCGAGTATTTAAATCCCCTTCGAAAGGAAGATCTTAAATCAGAAAACGAGTTTTGGGATCCGCTCTAGCTTTTAAAATTATTTTGAAGACTCGAAAACATTTTAAAGAATGTTTAGAGTAATGATGATTCAATAAAATAAATCATTCCCGATATGTTAAAAAATATCTGAATATTATTATTTTAATAATATTCCCATAAGGATAATATTTATAAAAATAATTGAAGTAGAAGTTTTAAAACTCATACTTGAAATGAGTAATAAATAACAAAAGATATACTTATATGAAAGTACGATCTTTATTTGAATAATCGAAAATAAGTTTGATTATTATTCAAAACTATCGAATATACCTTATCCAATTAGTAGTTATAGAAACTATATATATATATATAAATAAATATATATATATATATATTATACTCGGGAACATCGACTCCCGGTTTAGAAAAATGTTCACCTTCGGGTCCCTTATACTAAGGGTATACGCAAATAATGCCTATCTCTAGCATAGGTATTATGAAGTTTATAAACAACTGAATCGATAATAAGATATCAAGATTACGAAACAGGCATGCATATATATATCATATCAACATGCTCCAATATATCGAAAGACTTTGCTAATAATAACCATGCACTTATCTCAAGATAATGCATCAATATATTACATCACAACAACAGTATAATGGGTAGAAAACTTGCTTGAGCGACTAGGGGTGGTAAAAGGCCTGGGGCGAGTCTAGTAACTTATAAACAACATATAAGTTGGAATTAAACCACGGTTGCTTAAGAAACTAGAATTTAACCACTTGGACCCTAACGCTTGCTTTTGCGCTCAACGATTCACATAAGTCGCTCGAGTACCCTTGGCTCCACCATTTTTAATAAATTAACCGTTACGAATTTTAAGGAGACTCTTTTGTGAAACTCTACCAACTGACCAATTAACCTTACATAATTGTTTCATACTCCAATTAGTCATTTAAGGACCTTAACCAAGGTTTCAAAGTAAGGCAAGGGGTAATGGTTCGTTCGCGAAACGCCGTTACTTAAAACGGTCATTTCTCTTAAACCGTACATCGGATTCAAGCGAACCACATATCAAAACAAAACTTACGACATGATCTAGATAAACATGGCAAAGTTACAGATTAAACAGTTATATCTCTATCCCGAATACTAAGAACAAGCAGTTGTATGAAAACGGGCATTACGACGGCTATGTTTACGTGATTACCAAGTTTTAAACCACTCCAAACAACCACAAATTAACTCACAACCACCAATACAACCAACCTTAATCCAAAACTTACTACATCAGTCCATAACCTCATGATTATTCAACTCATTCAATCACAAACAAGAGCTACTAACTATACTTAAGGTTCATTAACTATAAACAAGATTCAACCATCAAAATCACTACAAACTCAACCAAACTTTAAGCAAACAAGCATCATGCTTCTCATATACTATATCAATCAAAACCATTCCTAAATACTCAAAATTAAAGCTAGGGTTTGAAGTTTATACCTTCTTAAAGCTTCCTTACACAACACAAGAGCTTTGAATGCCTAAATGAACCTTGATCCTTGCTTGTATAACCTTAAACTTTCATAAAAAATCAAGAAAACTAAAGTTATTTCTTGAAAGTTATTATTCACCATATTCTTCCTTGACTTATTGGAAGAGATTCATGAGGAATTGGAAGCTTAAACTCCTAGGATATACTTATCTAATCATCAAAAAGCTAAGGAATTTACCTTGGATTCATTTATGAAGTGAAGCTTGGATTCTTGAAATTTTCTCTTCTTTGGAATGAAGAAGCCGAGAGCAATAAGCCATGTCAACTCCCCTTCTTTTTGTTTTATGAAATTATACTTGATTGCTTCTCTTTTTATCTTAGCAAATTATTTATCTTTTTACCATGGTTAATTTTGCATGGCCCAAAATCAACCAACAAAACAAAGTCTCTTTTTCATACTTATGTCATCAAGCTTGTGTCATCTTTTTAACACTTGTCTTCCCTTTGTCGTGTGATGACATCATCATCCACTAACCTCTTTGATTAACCCTTAATTACTTGGCTAATGACCGCTTATCTATTATACGGTTCGCTTAACTTTCGTTCTCGTTTGTCGTTTGAGGGATCATATCCGAGATCCTATTACTTGGGTTCCCCTAAACCTTTCTCAATATTTTATATTCCTTTTATGATCCTCTCTTATAATCCTTGAATTTAAATCCTTTTAATCATGTTACCTTATACTCAATTTATTTGGTATCTGGTGGATTTTCGGGAAATATCAAAGTGTTCGAATTTGGATTCTGACGATCTTTACATACACACTACTAGAAAAACAGGATTAGACATCACACCTTAGACATCGGTTATGAAAACCACTGATGTTAAATCTACTTTTTACATCACTAAAACAAGAACCGATGTCTTTATATTTTTTGGACATCAGTTGTCTTTGAAAACGATGTCTAGGACAAGATTAAAAAAAATATTAAGCGCGAGACCCCTCTTTTTTTCCCCACCTTAAGCCAAATATTTTGGTTTTAGTTCCCCCCATAACTTTCCCCCTTAATTTTTATTCCCCTCCCAAAGAAACACGAGCCTTGTCCCAATTTTCAAACTAAAAAAAAATAAAAAAACTAAAAAAAAACTAAAAAACATAAAACTAAAAACATTAAAACATAAAACTGAAAATATAAACTGTCATTCAGACAAACGAGAGCAACGGTAGTGTTCTTCCCCCTTTGTTGTCCAAACGTAACCCTAAAAGTAACCCCGCCTTCGATTACTCCTTCGATTTTCATCTCAATTTCAGATTAAGTTTCAATTACAGTAAACCCCCTTTCTTTGTTTCTTTATTCGATAAATCTTTTGATTTTCTTTGTTTCTATTCTTGAACAGATTTGGGGTTTGGTGTTTGTTCGAGCTTGGTTCTCGGTGCTTTGGAGGTGTTTGTTCGAGCTTAGTTCTTGGTGCTTTGGAGCTTAGCTATTTGAAGTTTTGTGCTTAATTAGGTATGAGTTTCTATTCGATTTTGAGATTCGATTTATTTGGATCTTAAATTAGGTATATGTTTCTGTTCGATTAGAGTTTAATTAGAGTATCATTAGAGTTTTCTTTGGCAGCATGTATACTATCTACAGTTGTATGTGTGTATGCATATATGTATGCTTAACTGTGTGAGTTGTTGTTATGTTTATATATATGTACAAGTACAAATGTTTGTATCCCCTGTATATGAGTTTGTGTCCCCTGTATATGAGTTTTTTATGTCCCCTGTATATCTGTATTTATATATCCCCTGTAAACATGAAGGCATTTACATGAATTATAATATGATATATTAGGTGAAATTATTAGCTTGTATATTATTAGATATAAGAAAGTAGTTGTATGAGTGTATGTTTAGTGAATATTAGATCAAATTTTTAGGCTTCTATGTTGTTAGCCTAAGAGCATCTCCAACGATACTCTCTATAATAGTTGGCTATAATAATATAAACTGATAGCTATGTAAAATTTGTTAAATGTATAAGGTTTTATGCTCGAATGAAGTTGGAAGTAGGATTAGCTATATGTTAATATAATACTATATTGTGTAAAAATGTCTCACAAGGGCTCCCCTGCCTTGGAGATGCTCTAATTAGAGTTAATATACTAGTACTATAATAGCAAACATTAGTGAATATTAGAGTCTAATTGAGTATCACTAACTGTTAAGAACTTAAACACGGGGATGATGTGATAATTATAAGTAAATTAAAATATTTATTAATGATAATGTTATAGTTATAGTTAGTCTTTGTTAATAAGAACTTGAATCGAAAGTATAATCTAAATTATATCCATATTAGGAGGTGAATTACCATTATAGACTATTATTTTGTAGTCTTTGTTACTACGATATTTGACATTTTATTTAACAATCAGGTAGTTCCTTCTTAGCATGGACAAGCCGTGGATTTTCAAAGATAGGGATACACTCGAATATGAAATTGGGGTGGAACAGTTTTTGATTTTTGCTGAGGAAAATTCTCGTGATCCTAAAAGAATTCCCTGCCCTTGTAAACGATGTGTTAACTTTAAAAAATTCTCCGTAAAGATTATCAGGGGTCATTTGTATGACAATGGTTTTAGTTTAGGGTATTTGGATTGGATTTGGCATACAGAAGGGTGTGGGACTAGGTCATCGGTCAATAGTACTTGCAACGGTCCACCCCCTGCACATACACCTGCCCCTGCCCCTGCATCGGAAACCGTCAATATTTGTGATGCTGCATATAATTCGGGTGAGTATGACAACGAATCATATCAGTTTAGAAGGTTTGTGGCGGATGCTGAACAGCCTTTGTTTGAGGGTAGTGAATGTACGAAGTTAGAGTTGATGCTAAAATTGCATAATTGGAAAGCAAGGTTTGGAATTAGTGATAGTGCTTTCACAGATTTACTCACTTCCGTTGGCTCTCTCCTTCCTAAGGATAATGTGCTGCCACCTAATGCTTATGAAGCCAAAAAAACCCTGTCTGACTTAGGCCTAGAATATGAAAAAATTCACTCATGTCCAAATAACTGCATCCTATATCAGGGTGCACATGCTGATGCTTCCGAGTGTCCTAAGTGTCGTCTATCTAGGTGGAAGTTGGGAAAGGATGGTAAAATAAAGATGAATGTTCCTGCAAAAGTAATGTGGTATTTTCCAATTATTCCGAGATTTAAACGTATGTATAAATCTCCTTCTACTTCTGAACTGATGACATGGCATGCAAAGCAGGAAATACAAGATGGAAAGATGCGGCATCCAGCCGACTCTCCTTCTTGGAGAAATATAGATTATAGGTGGCCTGCATTCGGCAGTGAGGCAAGAAATATTCGTTTGGCTTTGTCGGCAGATGGTATAAACCCGCATAATAATGGTTTAACCAATAGGTACAGCTGTTGGCCCGTACTTTTAGTAACTTATAATCTTCCTCCATGGTTATGCATGAAGAGGAAGTTTATGATGTTAACAGTTTTGATTTCCGGTCCCCATGAACCTGGTAATGATGTTGACGTCTATTTACAACCGCTTATTGATGATTTAAAGAAGTTATGGGAGGGTGTACCGAATGTGTATGATGCCTATACTAAATCATATTTCACTTTAAAAGGAATTTTAATATGGACAATAAATGACTTTCCTGCATATGGAAATCTATCCGGTTGCGTCAATAAAGGTTATTTGTGTTGTCCAATATGTGGTGATGATATCATTGCTAAGTATTTAAGCCATAGTAGGAAGATGTGTTACCAAGGCCATCGGCGTTATCAGCCTATAAATCATCCATATAGGAAGTAAAAGGCAGTTTTTAATGGGCAACACGAGTTGGGGCAGGCATGTCAACCGCTTTCGGGAGAAGAGGTGTTATCGCTGCAAGAACAAATTGAATTTCAATTTGGAAAACAAGTCAAAAAGTCAAAAAAGGTGGACTGCCCATGGAAGAAGAACTCAGTTTTTTTTGAGCTAGAATATTGGAAATTTCACCACGTTCGTCATTGTCTCAATGTCATGCACGTCGAGAAGAACATGTGTGATAGCTTGATTGGCACATTATTAAATATGAAACATAAGTCTAAAATAGTGAGGTTTCTCATCTTGATATGATTGACATGGGGGTTAGGGCTAATCTAGCTCCACAAAAAGGAAATAAAAAAACCTATTTACCTCCTTCGGTTTTTAATTTGTCAAAGGCAGAAAAGAAGAAGATGTTGTCATCTTTAATGCACATGAAGCTTCCCTGTGGACATGCGTCCAACATCAAAAACTGTGTATCCATAGATGAATTAAAGATGTTTGGGATGAAGTCCCATGACTGCCACATCATGCTCCAACAGTTACTTTCGATTGCAATTCGCGTTGTTCTTCCAAAAAATGTCAGGGTCACAATAATTAGGTTGTGTTTCTTTTTCAATGCTTTGTGCAACAAAATTGTGGATGTATCGAAGCTAGATAAATTGCAGGCAGATGTGATAATAACTTTATGTGAGCTAGAAAAAATCTTTCCTGCATCCTTTTTTGACGTAATGATACATCTTATAGTCCACCCGGTTCGTGAATTACAGTTATGTGGGTCTGTATTTTATAGATGGATGTACGTATTTGAGAGGTTTAATAAGGTGTTGAAGGGTTATGTACGCAATCGTTATCACCCCGAAGGTTGTATGGCTGAAAGTTATCTTGGAGAAGAATCGGTAGAATTCTGCCAAGAGTTTGTCAAGCAAAGTGGCACCACTGCCGGTCTTTGGAAAGATGCAGACAAGTTAAGCGGTCCATTATCTGTTGTGACAATGAAATCAATCGATGAAAAAGAGTGAGATGAGGCACATTTACATGTCCTTCTAAACAACCCTGAAGTACAACCATATATTCTGTAAGAATTTTTTATTTTTATGGCTGTTGAATTAATATATTATTTTTGAAGTGAGTGGCTGCTTAATTAGCATATAACTTTTGTCATAATGCATAATGAGTATCTACAGATTATCCACCAAGGGAAAAAGAAAAGTACTCATTGGCTCTTGAGAGAGCACAATCGGCTTTTTGCAGATTGGTTTCTAAAAAAAGTTAGTTTCATTACATTTTCCTTTTCTGCCTACTTTATTGGCTCCCCGTAGTAAATATGAATTAATTTTTAATTTGATAGTGAAAAATGTATAGGTCAGTAGTGAAATGATAGAGAATCCAGGAGGTGTTTCAGATACAATAAGATGGATAGCTGGAAAACCATCATTTTCCGTAATTACTTACGAAGTTTATCTAGTAGACGGGGTCCGATACTTTACAAAGGAGCGTGATGATGTGAGGGTTGTTCAGAATAGTGGTGTGTCTTTATTGGCTAATATGGTCCAAGTGTCTAGTGCCAAGGATTTAAATCACATAGAGAGTGAGATGACATTTTACGGTTTTATCCTAGAGATATGGGAGCTTGATTATCATGCATTCAAGGCCCCATTATTTTTGTGTAATTGGGCTGACAATGACAAGGGCATAAAGGTGGATGATCTCGGGTTCATACTTGTCGATCTAAGTCGACAAAGCCATAAGAAAGATAAGTATGTGTCTATAGATTTGGTAAAACAAGTGTATTATATTGAAGATATGGTTAATCCGAAGTGGTCAGTTGTATTAGCCTCTACCACTCGAGACTATCAAGAGGTGTACAACGACGATGAATTAAGAGACACGACCATAGAAAATCCCCCTTTCTGCAAACAAATTCCTACATGTGATGTCGGCGATGATGTTGAGCCACAAATTAGAGAAAATATTCAGGGCACTTGGGTTAAGAAGTGACCAATATGTTCAGTGATGTATTTTTTGAATTTTGTGATGTTACCATCTTATTGTAATGTTACAAATTTAGTGGAATTTGCTTTTAGCTTGAATCCTGTGTATTTATTTACCATTCTTGTGTATTTGGACTTCACTATTTACATTTGTTAGAATAAGTTAGAATTAATTTTCTTGTATATTGTCATTTCTTGTTTATGTATATATGTATGTGCACGATAATTAGATTAAAATCTCCATGACTGATAGTTTTATGTTTGCATTTTCAGGTTGGAAATAAATGGCACC